>NC_138232.1:41527872-41692725 GCF_964197995.2 Scardinius erythrophthalmus
AGAAAAACTACAGGAAGGAGTGACTTAATGGGGTGTGTGTGTGTGTGTAGTTTGGACAACTATCTTTGTAAGGACCCATTTGAGTTTAAGACTTTCGGATGGAGGACAAAGAGAGTAAAATGGCGACATTTTGGCTGGTCATCACTTTCTGACACCACCTTAAAGGCCTGTTTGGGGGTCAAGACTTGGCTTTAGGGATAAGGTTATTATTAGGTCAAGGATAGGTTTAGGCTAAAGGTTCAGGTTAGGCACTTAGTTGTGTTGGGTAAGGTTAGGGTAAGGAGCTAGAGTTGGGGCAGTCGTAGTCTCATGTCAGACCTTCAGACTGATGGCAGAAGGTCTGGACTCCATAGCAGCTTTCATTGGCCAAGGACCGTCTGACTGACATGTAAAGCAGCCAATCACAGTTCGTTTTGTTTCATGTCATGTTTAGGGCCGTGAAAATGTAATGTCGGTGTCCCTACAATAATAGACCAGTGTGTGAAACTCTTGAACGTGTTATAAAGAGTCTATGCTGTGAACTTCACATACTTTTGGAAACCCAATGTTTAGTTGATCCTGATAAATGCTCATTGTCACAGTTGTAAACATGACAATGTTCTTCTTCCATGAGGGGGTTTGGCATCATGGCATCTTTGTTTTCAGGCGGACCATTAAAGAACGCGACACACACATATCCCAGAAATCCTGTAGAATTCAATCAATCAGATGACGACTTCGAAACTCCTGAAATGTTTCCAGTTAAGTGTGCCATATCCCTCAGACATTGAGGCATCTGAAGCTGGGACTAGGGCAGTCGTAGCCTAATGGTTAGAGAGTCAGACTGGTAATGTAACCCGAATGTTGTGGGTTCGATTCTTAAAACAGACAGAAAATTTTCTCTTGAGAAAGTCACCTAACCCGCAATCGCTTCCTGGGAGCTAAAATGGCTCTGGGTGTGTGTGTTAACGGTTTGCAGCGTGTGTGTTCACTACGAATCTGTGTGCACTAACTTGGATGGGTTAAATGCAGAGGACAAATTCTGAGTAGGGGTTACCATACTTGGCCTTTACACCATGTCATTAATGTCACTATTTGCATTGTGGCTAAGTACAATGCATGAGTAGATTATTGGTTTCGTTCATGTAAATTTCAGTCACGTGCCAGTAGACATGCCAGTCTATCACAAAAGACAAGTAATGTTTGCAAAGCATCACTATTAGTAGTACTCATAAATGATTAACACACAACAACCACAAACTCTGATCAAAAATGGTGTAAGATTTACTTTGGAATAATTTTCATTCATAATGCTAGTCAATTTCACAAAGAATTATAGAAAACTGAAATCACATAAAATGAACTCCAATAATGCTTGTTTGATTCAGAACCTTGAAAAATCATCTTTTACTGTGTATATTCTGATTCTTTCTCTCGTCTGCTTTTCTCCAGGGTTTCTGTTTCTTCCCAATGGGCTCATGCTCCTCATCTAGGGTGGGGGGGCATCGCCCCATTTTGCCATGAAGGGCTACACCCCCCAGCGCACCCGTCACCCGTCCAACTGCGAGCCGCCCCGTTCCCCCTGTCACCGGGACCCCCTGTACCCCCCGTCTGCCTCCTCCACCCTGTCTCGCACCCCGTTCCACGTACCGGCAGCCATGGACCACTACGGGACCTTGGACCCGCACCACTTCTCCCCGTCGCCTGGCCCGGGAGGTCTTCCGCCCGACTGCCTGATGCCCCTCAACAACCAGCTGTCCTCCAGCAGCACCTTCCCCCGGATCCACTACAACTCGCACTTTGATCAGGGGGAGTTCGGTCACTCGGCGACCGACAGTATCGGGGGAATCAGCACAGGGACGCTGGGGACGTCTATGTCCATGGGAATGGGTCTCGGAGTGGGACGGACCGCCATGATCACCAGTGGATCCGCAACAATATCAGGTAAGAAATTGTCTTGGAAATTGTCTTTCAGTCAGTTTAGGGCATTATTCTTCTACTGTTACGCCGAACCTTATTATAAAATGTTACCCAAAATTGTCTTCTATATGACTTCTTTTCGTTAAGACCTTACTCAACATATGTAATGGACACCAGCTAGTGAAAGCTATGCATGTAAACCTCACTCTCCTGATCTCAAGAGGCACACTAGCGACTGACTGCAGTCTTTAGCATCCTTGTTAGTGTGCCCACCTCCCATACCGGAGACGCTGGTTTGATTCCCGCTCGGAGCGGGCGAGTAGATCCGAAAGGGTTTCACATACATGATTATGTTGATTATGATCAGGGATGAAATTAACGTTTTCACTCAACGGCCAATTTGGCTTTGAAATATTTAGGTTACCGGCCATTCAGAACTTCTACTAGCCAAAGAAAAAAAGAAGAAATAAACCAGATTAACTATGTCACAGTGTGTATATGTGTATAATTTGGATTTCATACATTCATTTCTTATTTAAACCAAATTCTGTCATCCAGCCATCTCCTCCCTTCCTCTTTCATCCTCATCCTTTTCACCAAAAATGTGTTTTAGGTGGACAGATCAATACAGGACAAAGAACATAAAAAAAGTTTAGGATGTTGGAAAATAACAATGTATT
Source organism: Scardinius erythrophthalmus (assembly GCF_964197995.2). Lineage (NCBI taxonomy): Eukaryota > Metazoa > Chordata > Actinopteri > Cypriniformes > Leuciscidae > Scardinius > Scardinius erythrophthalmus. The sequence continues at coordinate 41,530,452 of NC_138232.1, forward strand.
TTCTGTTAACCAAATGCTTTTTGATATTCACTATTGCTTCAATGCAACTGAACAAGCGTGCCATTGTTTTTTGCGTAGTGACGTGAATGTTCAAGTAAGCTAGATACGATCAGATTCTGCGCAATTCGCTGTATTTAATATGATGACTCACGAGTTGAGTATTTGCGCTAAATCTGCGCAGATTTTGCTTACATGAACGTCCCCGGCAAAGTGAGTAAACATAATAAGTAGCACACCAAATTGGCTAGTGATTTGACAGCGTTACCCGCCACAATTGATTTGTACCCGCATTTGACGGGGAGTATGATTAATGTAAATAGAGTTCTTCCTGATTATCGACTCTCTTGCTCTTTTGCCGTTTAGGGGCCGGAAAGATGAACCGGTTGCCACCCAACCTCCTGGACCAGTTTGAGAAGCAGCTTCCGGGACAACAGGACGGCTTCAGCACGTTACAGTACCATCGCAGCACCGCCGTGACAGCCACGAAACAGCAACAACAGCAGCGCACGGACAGTCCGGGAAAAATACGCTATTTAGTTCATTCCGTCCAGAAACTTTTCGCTAAATCTCAGTCGCTGGAAAACTCCGCCATCAAGGGTAACATGAACGGTCGCAACAGCAGATCATCAGGCAGCGATGACAAACATCATCGGAGTAAAAGCAAAGACCGGGCGAAGAGTGAAGGGACGGCCAAACGGAGGCCTCGATCCAATATGTCCGGATACTGGAGTTCTGACGATTTGGACAGCGATATAAGTAACTATAGAAACCCCATGGCTATGATGACTTTGGGCCGGCAAGGGGTGGGATCGGGACCGGGGCCGGAGGGCCAAGTAGCGTCCAGGTACTTCATGCAGGGCTACAGCACCATCAGCGAGCACACGCTGAAATCTTCAAAGAGTAACAGTGACCTCAAGCACCAGGGGCTCCCGGCACTCCCGGGACCTGGAGGTGTTGGTGGTGGTGGAGTCGGAGGAGGAGGGAGAGGGCCGGTCTTTGATGGGAACTTTAGTAAAGCGGGACCCTGGTCCACGCTTACGTTAGGACCCTCCAGGCAAATGTGCCACAAGGGATCCGCCACGCTGGATCGAACCCTCCTGAAGTCCAAGTCCGTCCAGCAGGATCTGGGCTGCCACTTACTGCAGGTGCGAGGGAGGGTGAGTGCATGAATTAAACAAAGTTAAGGTCCGAAATATTTATATGCGTTTTTTCGTATTCGTCATTCGGTGGCTCTAAAGTGTCAAAACACCTCTCAAAAAGCTTGCTACGGATGCGAAAAATGCAGAAAATCGAACCCGATCTGATTTTTTTTATATCGGATGAAAGTTTCGGAGGCAGTGTGTAAGCGTGATTGACATAACATGAGGTTGTGTTTATTTTTTAACGTGTGGAAATGTCGGACGAGAATTTCGGACTCATTGTGCATGGACCTTCATTGTGTTTACTGTGGTGGTATCAAACCTCAGTAGACAAGGGAGCGGTAGAGTGTCATTAGATAAGGTGTGTCAAACCCAAAATATATACTGCAAATGTTTAAATGCCCTGATATGCTCATGGCAATGTTTATTTGGGGTAAAAAGAAGATATACCTTTGCTATGGTGAACTGTTAGTGAACATCCTAATGCTGGAAGCAGCATTAAGATGAATATGTATATATGTGCTGCACGCTTTCCTCTCAATAACAAAAACATAACAAAAATGTTTGTCTGATGGTGTTCTCTGGTGTTTGTCCAGATGCCCTCCACCGAGTGGACTGGGACTCTGGGCAGAAGCGTTCCCATGGGTGAGATCCCTTGTAGACGGATGCGTAGCGGCAGTTACGTGAAAGCCATGGCCGACCTTGAGGATAGCGACGACTCCGATATGAGTCCCAAACCTTCACCGAAAAGCACCGCACGGAGGCAGAGCTACTTACGCGCAACACAGCAATCACTAAGTGACCAGTTCCCCTCAAGAAAGTAAGTGCACATGTTTAATTCACATATTATTTTTCAGTTCTTTACAATCTGTCTATTAAAACATTAATACATTGTATGCAAAACCCCAGCGACCTGTTTCTGTGCCGAAGGCTGGAGATATAATAGGGTACAGACACAGAAACACACACTGGTTTTCTGTCAAGACGCCAAAGACGGCGTCTGAGGTGTGAGCTGCTTTATTTCATGCCTTCTGTATCCAGATGAGTTTTCCTGTGTTTATTTCTCTCTCAAACACACTCAGAGTCCAGCTGTGCTTGTTCATGTGCTAGATTAAGCACAGCTAGTCTCTCTCCCTCTCCATATGCTGTACTTCTCCACAATCTTTCTCCTGCTCACATGTGTAACCCCTCCACCCGGGTCCTACTCGCCCCGCTCTGGGCCTCGAACCCGTGTCCTACTCGCCCCGCTCTGGGCCTCAAACCCGGATCTTACTCGCCCCGCTCTGGGCCCCGAACCCGTGTCCTACTTGCCCCGCTCTTGGCCTCGAACCCGTGTCCTACTCGCCCCGCTCTGGGCCTCGAACCCGTGTCCTACTCGCCCCGCTCTGGGCCTCGAACCCGTGTCCTACTCGCCCCGCTCTGGGCCCCGAACCCGGATCTTACTCGCCCCGCTCTGGGCCTCGAACCCGTGTCCTACTCGCCCCGCTCTGGGCCCCGAACCCGTGTCCTACTCGCCCCGCTCTGGGCCTCGAACCCGTGTCCTACTCGCCCCGCTCTGGGCCTCGAACCCGTGTCCTACTCGCCCCGCTCTGGGCCTCGAACCCGTGTCCTACTCGCCCCGCTCTGGGCCTCGAACCCGCTCTGGGCCTCGAACCCGTGTCCTACTCGCCCCGCTCTGGGCCTCGAACCCGGATCTTACTCGCCCCGCTCTGGGCCCCGAACCCGTGTCCTACTTGCCCCGCTCTGGGCCTCGAACCCGGATCTTACTCGCCCCGCTCTGGGCCTCGAACCCGTGTCCTACTCGCCCCGCTCTGGGCCTCAAACCCGTGACCTACTCGCCCCGCTCTGCGCCTCGAACCCGTGTCCTACTCGCCCCGCTCTGGGCCTCGAACCTGTGTCCTACTCGCCCCGCTCTGGGCCTCAAACCCGTGTCCTACTCGCCCCGCTCTGGGCCTCGAACCCGTGAGAGTCAGGCGCTCTGACAAGGAGGCTAAAAACTGCAGCCTCTAGCATCTGTCCTATTGAGATCAGAGGAGTGAGGTTTTACTCGCACAGTGACTACTAGCTGGCCTCCGTTACACTATAAACAGCAAAGCTCCTAAACAGCAATATTGCTATTTTTTGTGGAGCTTGTGGACATGGAGTCTGCATGGCCACCGTCAGCAATTGTGGGTTTTGCCCCCCCACAGGTGTCTGGTAAAGATCAGATCACGTTGTGTACACATGAATGAATGTAAATGTAATGTACATGTAAATGTAAATACATGTTAATCTCAAAAACGAATATAAGTTTATTCATTCCAGCATGAGTCTCAAATTTATGTTTTGTATTAATTGTAAAATATTTATTATATTGGTTGTGGTGCCTTTCATTTATGCTGATTTAACTGAATAATTACATCTGTGCAGGATGAATCTCATTGCATTAGTACAATGACCCCAGTGTTATTTTTTATACTAAATATATAGTACTTATTATGACCGCCGCTAGCGTAGCTAGCGAAAGCGGTCATATAGGGATTGTCAAAGTTTATTTATTTTTTTTTTCCCGTCACCTTACTGAATTTTTCGTCAACGATACCAGGGACACCGAAACACCGGGGAACATGAAATTTGGTGAGCATGTAGCCCCACTAGACTTCTAAGGAAAAATTTCGTTTGGTCCCCGGGGGCCACTCCCCCCCCGCGCTGGGCCCCCCCAAACCCCAAAAAATGCAGTTTTTCCTAAATAACTACCTGAACCGTGGCACCGAGGATGAAGAAATTTTTATGGTATGTTGGTCTACTAGACTTTTACGGAAAAATTTAATTTGGTCCCCGGGGGCCACTTCCCCCCCCCGCGCTGGGGCCCCTGTAAATTTTTCGTCAACGATACCAGGGACACCGAAGCACCGGGGAACATGAAATTTGGTGGGCATGTAGCCCCACTAGACTTCTAAGGAAAAATTTCGTTTGGTCCCCGGGGGCCACTCCCCCCCCCGCGCTGGGCCCCCCCAAACCCCAAAAAATGCAGTTTTTCCTAAATAACTACCTGAACCGTGGCACCGAGGATGAAGAAATTTTTATGGTATGTTGGTCTACTAGACTTTTACGGAAAAATTTCATTTGGTCCCCGGGGGCCACTTCCCCCCCCCGCGCTGGGGCCCCTGTAAATTTTTCGTCAACGATACCAGGGACACCGAAGCACCTGGGAACATGAAATTTGGTGGGCATGTAGCCCCACTAGACTTCTAAGGAAAAATTTCGTTTGGTCCCCGGGGGCCACTCCCCCCCCCCCGCGCTGGGCCCCCCCAAACCCCAAAAAATGCAGTTTTTCCTAAATAACTACCTGAACCGTGGCACCGAGGATGAAGAAATTTTTATGGTATGTTGGTCTACTAGACTTTTACGGAAAAATTTCATTTGGTCCCCGGGGGCCACTTCCCCCCCCGCGCTGGGGCCCCTGTAAATTTTTCGTCAACGATACCAGGGACACCGAAGCACCTGGGAACATGAAATTTGGTGGGCATGTAGCCCCACTAGACTTCTAAGGAAAAATTTCGTTTGGTCCCCGGGGGCCACTCCCCCCCCGCGCTGGGCCCCCCCAAACCCAAAAAATGCAGTTTTTCCTAAATAACTACCTGAACCGTGGCACCGAGGATGAAGAAATTTTTATGGTATGTTGGTCTACTAGACTTTTACAGAAAAATTTCGTTTGGTCCCCGGGGGCCACTTCCCCCCCCGCGCTGGGGCCCCCGTAAATTTTTCGTCAACGATACCAGGGACACCGAAGCACCGAGGAACATGAAATTTGGTGGGCATGTAGCCCCACTAGACTTCTAAGGAAAAATTTCGTTTGGTCCCCGGGGGCCACTCCCCCCCCGCGCTGGGCCCCCCCAAACCCAAAAAAATGCAGTTTTTCCTAAATAACTACCTGAACCGTGGCACCGAGGATGAAGAAATTTTTATGGTATGTTGGTCTACTAGACTTTTACAGAAAAATTTCGTTTGGTCCCCGGGGGCCACTTCCCCCCCCCGCGCTGGGGCCCCCGTAAATTTTTCGTCAACGATACCAGGGACACCGAAGCACCGGGGAACATGAAATTTGGTGGGCATGTAGCCCCACTAGACTTCTAAGGAAAAATTTAGTTTGGTCCCCGGGGGCCACTCCCCCCCCCCGCGCTGGGCCCCCCCAAACCCCAAAAAATGCAGTTTTTCCTAAATAACTACCTGAACCGTGGCACCGAGGATGAAGAAATTTTTATGGTATGTTGGTCTACTAGACTTTTACGGAAAAATTTCATTTGGTCCCCGGGGGCCACTTCCCCCCCCGCGCTGGGGCCCCCGTAAATTTTTCGTCAACGATACCAGGGACACCGAAGCACCGGGGAACATGAAATTTGGTGGGCATGTAGCCCCACTAGACTTCTAAGGAAAAATTTCGTTTGGTCCCCGGGGGCCACCCCCCCCCCCCCCGCGCTGGGCCCCCCCAAACCCAAAACAATGCAGTTTTTCCTAAATAACTACCTGAACCGTGGCACCGAGGATGAAGAAATTTTTATGGTATGTTGGTCTACTAGACTTTTACAGAAAAATTTCGTTTGGTCCCCGGGGGCCACTTCCCCCCCCGCGCTGGGGCCCCCGTAAATTTTTCGTCAACGATACCAGGGACACCGAAGCACCGGGGAACATGAAATTTGGTGGGCATGTAGCCCCACTAGACTTCTAAGGAAAAATTTCGTTTGGTCCCCGGGGGCCGCTCCCCCCCCGCGCTGGGCCCCCCCAAACCCAAAAAAATGCAGTTTTTCCTAAATAACTACCTGAACCGTGGCACCGAGGATGAAGAAATTTTTATGGTATGTTGGACTACTAGACTTTTACAGAAAAATTTCGTTTGGTCCCCGGGGGCCACTCCCCCCCCCCCCCCGCGCTGGGGCCCCCGTAAATTTTTCGTCAACGATACCAGGGACACCGAAGCACCGGGGAACATGAAATTTGGTGGGCATGTAGCCCCACTAGACTTCTAAGGAAAAATTTAGTTTGGTCCCCGGGGGCCACTCCCCCCCCCCGCGCTGGGCCCCCCCAAACCCCAAAAAATGCAGTTTTTCCTAAATAACTACCTGAACCGTGGCACCGAGGATGAAGAAATTTTTATGGTATGTTGGTCTACTAGACTTTTACGGAAAAATTTCATTTGGTCCCCGGGGGCCACTTCCCCCCCCGCGCTGGGGCCCCCGTAAATTTTTCGTCAACGATACCAGGGACACCGAAGCACCGAGGAACATGAAATTTGGTGGGCATGTAGCCCCACTAGACTTCTAAGGAAAAATTTCGTTTGGTCCCCGGGGGCCACTCCCCCCCCCCCCCGCGCTGGGCCCCCCCAAACCCAAAACAATGCAGTTTTTCCTAAATAACTACCTGAACCGTGGCACCGAGGATGAAGAAATTTTTATGGTATGTTGGTCTACTAGACTTTTAGGGAAAAATTTCGTTTGGTCCCCGGGGGCCACTTCCCCCCCCGCGCTGGGGCCCCCGTAAATTTTTCGTCAACGATACCAGGGACACCGAAGCACCGGGGAACATGAAATTTGGTGGGCATGTAGCCCCACTAGACTTCTAAGGAAAAATTTCGTTTGGTCCCCGGGGGCCACTCCCCCCCCGCGCTGGGCCCCCCCAAACCCCAAAAAAATGCAGTTTTTCCTAAATAACTACCTGAACCGTGGCACCGAGGATGAAGAAATTTTTATGGTATGTTGGTCTACTAGACTTTTAGGGAAAAATTTCGTTTGGTCCCCGGGGGCCACTTCCCCCCCCCCCCGCGCTGGGGCCCCCGTAAATTTTTCGTCAACGATACCAGGGACACCGAAGCACCGGGGAACATGAAATTTGGTGGGCATGTAGCCCCACTAGACTTCTAAGGAAAAATTTAGTTTGGTCCCCGGGGGCCACTCCCCCCCCCGCGCTGGGCCCCCCCAAACCCCAAAAAATGCAGTTTTTCCTAAATAACTACCTGAACCGTGGCACCGAGGATGAAGAAATTTTTATGGTATGTTGGTCTACTAGACTTTTACGGAAAAATTTCGTTTGGTCCCCGGGGGCCACTTCCCCCCCCGCGCTGGGGCCCCCGTAAATTTTTCGTCAACGATACCAGGGACACCGAAGCACCGGGGAACATGAAATTTGGTGGGCATTTAGCCCCACTAGACTTCTAAGGAAAAATTTCGTTTGGTCCCCGGGGGCCACTCCCCCCCCGGGCTGGGCCCCCCAAACCCAGAAAAATGCAGTTTTTCCTAAATAACTACCTGAACCGTGGCACCGAGGATGAAGAAATTTTTATGGTATGTTGGTCTACTAGACTTTTACGGAAAAATTTCGTTTGGTCCCCGGGGGCCACTTCCCCCCCTGAGCTGGGGCCCCCGTAAATTTTTCGTCAACGATACCAGGGACACCGAAGCACCGGGGAACATGAAATTTGGTGGGCATGTAGCCCCACTAGACTTCTACGGAAAAATTTCATTTGGTCCCCGGGGGCCACTCCCCCCCCCGCGCTGGGCCCCCCCAAACCCAAAAAAATGCAGTTTTTCCTAAATAACTACCTGAACCGTGGCAACGAGGATGAAGAAATTTTTATGGTATGTTGCTCTTAAGGGCCCACATCAACCTAGCCCATAATCACTCATTTGTGATTTGCGCCCCTCCCATAAAAAATGAAAATGCAATATTATTCTGCTTTAATCGCCCCTATCTTCAGTGGAGATGTTCAGAACTGCACCATATTTCATGTGTATGATTAACTTGACATCCTCTGGGGGTATCCTCTGCTAAGTTTTGTAGAATTTCATCCATGGGGGGGTATAAAATAAATTCATTTATGTGCACATTTAGTGACTGTACACTCATCGGCCTGTAGATGGTGCTGTTGAGCGAAGGGTTGCTGGTTTAGGATGATACTGTCACACACACACATGCAGGAATACAAAGAAACGCAAGCATGCACACACACTGACATCCACACGCACAGACACACACCCATACACACACATACAAATCCACATGCACAGACACACACACACAAACACACACGTGCACACATGTACGCACACATACATACACGCACAGACACACACACACACACACACACACACACACACAGACACACACATACACAAACACACACACACACACACACATACACACACACACACACACACACACACACACACACAGACAGACATGCACATACTATTACTTTTTTTAGGTATATACATAAACACGCAATACAGCCAAATTACTCCACGTCATTTATTTTTGTGGAAAGCCAGTGCAGGCCTGAGCGGCGGTCATATTTTGTACCGCGATGCGGTACATCTAGTTGATATTTTGAATAAAAATTTATTTTTATATTTTCAGTTTTCCTTTATAATTTTAGTTCAAGTTTTAATTGTTTTATTTTATTGTATTTTATTTTAATTAGATTGATGCCATTGCCATTAACATTTTCTATTTAGCTTTAATTATTATAATTGCAGTTTTAGTTTGATAATTTAATTTAAGTGATTTTTTTTATTTAAGATTTTAATTTACATTTTTCAGTCTATTTATATTTCAGCTTGTTTTATAGTTTTTGTTTTATTTAACAATAATAAAATACTGAAACATTCTACAAATATACTTAATTTTCAGTATAATTTTACACAATTGCATAGGTTTTGTGATAAAGTATGACTGGGAGGACATGTTTTTTGTGAGACTGACCCTATACCTCTCCTAACCCTGATTTAGGCTGTGTTCGCAATAATATACTAGCTTATTGCTTACTGAATAGTATGCAGTATACACTGTAGTCTGATTGCTATTTTTAATAAAAGTAAATAAAACATTTAAATGATGTAACTTTTAAACTTTTAAAAAAGTAAATGAAACAATATAATACAAATAATGTTTCAAACATGCTACATTGTTGTCACATGACCTCATCACGATGCATGTGAGAAACATCCGATTATCATGTTAGTTAAATTTTGTTTAAAAAATACCTTTCCCAGTTCAGTCAAATAATGATTCACAGCTGGTTCATTAATCATTGCACAGTGAGCAAATATAGTATGTTATTCGGGGATTCAATGCATACAGAAAATTTGCATATAGTTCATAGAATACTTATTTCCTTGTGCTGAAATAGTAATAGTAAGTATGTTAAGCTGCGTTTCCACCGCAGGAACTTTCCCCACGAACTAGGGACTAAATGAAGTTCCGGGTAAATATTTCCCCGTCAGAAAGTCCCTGCTCACAAGGTGGTACTTTTTCAAAGTTCAGGAACTTTCAGGGGTGGGACTTGTGCAGTGAACATGCTGATTGGTTGATTGACCGCATCTTGATTGGTTGACTCCACGCAGCATTTCATCTGTTGCGGACCGGTGGGTGCAGGAACAGTTGTTTGCTATTCGAATCAACAATGGAGTTAAAAAAATACGACTAATGGACCGACGACGAGGTTCAGGCTTTATTAAACTTAAATTCAGAGGATGAAATCCAGCGGGAACTGTAAAGTAGTGCACTTTCCTACGTCACCAGACTAATTTGCCTAATCTTCACGGTACTTTAGACCGCAGAAACGCAGACAGCAACAGGTCCGGGGGGAAAAAAAGTTCCTGGGACAAATTGTTCCGGGTAATTTCGGTGGAAACGCGGCTTTAGTATGCTGTTCTGAACATAGCCTTTGTCTCTCTGTGTGTTATAAGTTTCCCTTCTTTTGAATTCTTCACTCAAAGTGACTCTTGGTTTGAAGCCCCGCCTCTTCTAGTTTAAGCACCTCCCACTCTCTGTACAATATTAAGCTCCTCCCCGTTCCCTATTCCCGTCTTACCCTGCACCCCTGCCTTCTCTCCAGCCGTCTGCTGGATTACTCGATGCTTCAGGGGGATCTGGAGGCTCTCTGGTCCCCCCTCCGTAACATTACTACCCTGCAGCAGATCGGGCGCTCTGTCAGGTCAGTGCAGAGGCTGACCGACTGAAGGAGCCATCGCACCAGCGCTGCTTTCCTCAAATCCTCTCACATTAGGAGTGCTGATTGAAAATTGGTTTACTATTGGCCAAGACTCATTGTTGAAACAGTTCTCCTACTCTGAGATGTTTAGTCTCTGAGGTTGCTTTCTGCGTACTGCCCATTTGTGGACAAGTGGGATTTAATGTTGGGGTTTTGGTTGCATTGCACCACTGCAGACTAATGAGATTTGGGGAGAGAGAAAGCATCCTCAGAGTTTGTAAGCTCTGCTAATGCTCATCCTAACTGCTATAAAAGCTCTGATAAGACGATGAGTGGAAACGGTACTTTGCTGATTGGTCATTAGCAGTGTCGCTTCAGTCTGATTGGAGAGTGTGTTTGACCTTTTGAGGAAATATCTCTCTATGCAGCAATTTTCAGGTCTCAAGTGGTCACCAGACTAATGACACCAATCAGCCTGGATGGATGATTAAAAGAATGGATGGATGTTTGGATTGATGGATGGAAGATTGAATGGATAATTGGATGAATAGTTGGATGGATGGATGATTGGATGGATGGATAAATAGTTGGATGGATGGATGATTGGATGGATGGATGAATGATTGGATGGATGGATGATTGGATGGATGGATGGATGGATAGATGGATGAACGATTGAATGGATGGATGGATGGATGGATGGATGGATGGATGATTGAATGGATAATTGGATGAGTGATTGGAGGGATGGATGGATGGATGGATGGATGGATGAATGGATGGACGATTGGATGGATGGATGGATGGATAGATGGATGGATGGATGGATGGATGGACGATTGGATGGATGGATGGATGAACGATTGAATGGATGGATGGATGGATGGATGGATGGATGGATGGATGGATGGATGGATAGATGATTGAATGGATAATTGGATGAGTGATTGGAGGGATGGATGGATGGATGAATGATTGAATGGATGGATGGATAGATGATAGGATGGATGATTAAAAGAATGGATGGCTGATGGATAATTGGATGAGTGATTGGATCAGATGAATGGATTAATTTTTTAAACAGAAAACTGGAAAGATATTACGTCCTAATAAATAAATATTTCTTCAGTAGTGGCGTTACAGCTTCACCATTTCCATTTGCTTTTTGTGTAATAGATCAGGGGTTTTCAAACGTTTGGATGCCATGGACCCCCAAAGATGATGGTCATCATGCAAGGCACCATTCCTATATTTAAAAGGCGTCTATAAAGTTTATTGTATAACAATTCAATATTAATTACAAATATGTTCAAATATTATTTGAAATATATTTATTAGGTTACATTAATACAATTTTTTTACTCATTATGGTACTATATGATCAGGTTTATTTTTTATTCATATTTTATGTACTCATTTATTTACTTATTTTAATGTATTTTAATTTATTTATAAAAAAATAAATCTTTTTACAATGTTTTTCTCTACACATTTCCACGGACCCGAAGCTCCCCCTTGTGGCCTCAGTTTGAAAACCCCTGCAGTAGATTATAGATTATAGAGTTCCCTCATCTGACGCTCTCTCATCTCCTGCCTGTTCTCTTCTCTCCCCTTCCCGTCCTCAGTTGTCTTCCTTCTCTGCGGGAGTACTCTGGGAATCGCAGTCTGGATAACCTGGACTGCATCGGAGGCGGTTCCCCATTCCCAAACTGGGATGATGATGACCAGTTCAGTCAGGGCTGCAGCACACTGGGACGCGGCAGCTGCATCAGTCAGGTCAGAAAGTTCATCAAGTCACCTTTATTTATACAGCGCTTTTTACGATACCGATCGTTTCAAAGCAGCTTTACAGAGATAACAGGAAAATAATGCAACAAAGTTTGTTTCTGTAAGAAAATAGCGTCACAGTCCATCTTAAAGGGGGGGTGAAATGCTATTTCATGCATACTGAGTTTTTTACACTGTTAAAGAGTTGGATTCCCATGCTAAACATGGACAAAGTTTCAAAAATTTAATTGTACGTTTGAAGGAGTATTTCTGTTCCAAAAATGCTCCTTCCGGTTTGTCACAAGTTTCGGTAGTTTTTTTTCGAGTATGGGCCTGTGTGACGTCAGATGTAGCGGAATTTCCTTATACGGGTCCTAAGGGCACTTTTCCGGAAGGACGCGGGCGCGCGCGCAACCGTAGACCAGAGCGAGAGAGCGAAAGCAGTTCGCCCATCAAAGCGCTCTGCTCGGCTTTAGGGAAGTCAATGTCACCAAAGAAGTGGGTTTTTGGTTGCCAGGGCAAGACAACCCTGCACAGATTCCCAAAGAACCCGGCGTTAAGGGACCAGTGGATGGAGTTTGTTTTTTCAGAGCATCAGCGGAGGTTGTGCAAGACTGTTTGTTCCCTGCATTTCGACGATGATTGTTTTATAAACAAAGCCCAGATCGACGGATTTGCAGATCGTCTAATGCTTAAGGATCGAGCAGTCGCAATGATAAAGGTTCGCGGTCGCAGGCGGTTAGTAAAACTGCTTCAAATGTCGCATTAGCACAGCTTTAGCTCCGCCCACCCGGCCTGCCCCCAGCCGCTCGTTTTTTTCCGGAAAGACTCGGTACAGCCTATCTTTCTTTTATAAATATAATAAAACTAAAGACTTTTTGGAGATATGAAGGATGCAATCCTACTCTATAGGTACTCAAGATTAACAGGAGATTGAGTGAAAATGAGCATTTCACCCCCCCTTTAAGTAAGTTCACTGATGGTTCATTTTTGTTGTAAAAAAGTTATTAATTTAGTTCATTTATATATATAGCCGTTCTGGAGAAAACCATGATGTCATCGTCCAGCTCAGTTCAGTTGTCAATGCAAGGAGATTAATAATATTGTTGAATATTAAATTAAATTAAATGTCCCCAACAAAGCAAACCAAAAGCCAAAGGTGAAAAAGGTGGCAGTGCCAAGGAACCAAGTGACAGAATGGAGAGAAAAAAAAAATTTATCAGAAGGTTTTGTATCACAGGACGACAGATGCGGCTGATGATGAGTTCACCTGTACACAATGACACGGACTGAGCAGAAAATCATCTGAAGCATCATAATTACATGAGTAAAGAGATTAATACCCAGCAAAAAGAAATTTGCACTGAAAATGATGAGTCTTTCTGTTAAATAACTTCATTAATGGGCTGAGTTATCTGTGTCTCTTGTGACCTTTGAGATTATCACTGCAAAAGATTAGAAACCTTGCACATGAATCAGCTAAATGACTAATTAGTAACTGAACAGATAAAAATGCTCTAGTCTCATGAAGGTTTGAATCCATGCACACACCAATCACACTGTTCACCCATGAATGTTCGTTTTCAATCGTGCCAACCCACATTTCCCTCCGCTGCCCCTCCAGATGCGAGACATGGAGTTGAGCCGGCATTACGCAGATGAGCTGGAAGACATGCATCCTCACTCCCGATGCGCTGAGCCTCCTGATATGCCCATGCCCACATGCTTCCGGTCCCGCAGCCACAGTTACCTTCGTGCCATTCAGGCGGGCTGTTCTCAAGACGACGACGACACGGCATCAATGGATTCTGATTCACCGCCGCCCACCGCCACCACAACCGTACGCACCTACAGCAACAACACCGGTGAGTTCTGTCAGGACCACTACTGTCAATTACAATTAGCATACAGTTTGGATTGGCGGTATAGTTATGTTCTGGGCAAGAACAAGGGGGTAATCTTTCAGAAAAAACTGAAGATTCCCCGGGCGCTGCCATTGATTAGCGGACCATCACCTGCTGTTAGCATCCCATTGACTCCCATTCATTTTGGTGTCACTTTGACAGCGAATAACTTTACATCTGAGACGTTTAAAGACTCCATTTGTCCATTATTTATTTCTAAAGAAACACGAAAATGTATAAAAGGCTCCATTACCTTGTATCTTACGTTATGGCCCCATAGAAGCCGTTTTTGTAAAAATAGGCTAACGATTGCGTCATAGCCAAGCGACTCTCTGTCGCACAGTAGAGAGATTACCGTATGGACAGGAGGTGAAGCTCGCGGGCAATAGGGGGGACGTGGAGGCAAAATGACAAAATAATTAATCAGAATACTTAGCAAAAGTTTCTCCTGGTCCTAGCTTGTGGACACCTCCTACTCATGCTCTCCGTCTCTGCAAGTTTCGGAAGGGAATGATTCAGATTTCTCTCGGCACAGCTACTAGAAGACAGACAGGTTGCTCACGTCACATCTACGTCGTCAAGCTCAGTTTGAGTCTGCGCAGTACGCTCAGCCATCAGGAAGAGAGTGCTTCTGATTGACTTCACTTTTCTCCGTTGAATCCAATGGGGTCGCTGTGTCCATTTCTTTTACTGTCTATGGACAAGAACTCCCTGCGCATCCATGCAGCAATAACAGAACAGAACCAACATGAATGTATTGCAGATATCATTAAAGGTCCCATATGGTGAAAATGGGTTTTATGGGATTCTGTGTGTCATATAGGCTCGGGGGTGCAAATTAAAAGCTGTGAAAATATGAAATCGCTCACTGCTGCCCTTTCTCCTTCCCCCACAAAACTAGACCGCCTCCCAGCTAAACGGGCCAGTTAGAATTTGATGTATTTTGCTACATAGAACCCGGGTAACCAATGGGTGTCTTGTACCAAACTCGACCTAGCCCCGCCCCCTTTCTCGAATCCGAGAAGAAGCGGGAGTCATGTCTGGAGTTAAAGGAATACTTCACCGCTGGAAAGATGAATGTGTATTTAAAATGGGTCATTTATGTAGTAGAAATGTGAAATTATTTTTGAATTTGGAGCCTTCTAGACTGAGAAAAGCCAGAAAATGTATTTTTGGTTCATGTGGATGAGACAACAACTCCCAAAATGCACTTGCTTCGCTGCCCTAGGAGGCTACTCCCAAGCCACGCCTACCGGTAAGAGCGTGCAGTTTAAAACAACAAGACTAGGCTACTAGTGAGTCTCCGTGACGAGTCTGCACGGGATTTCGAGATCGCCCAAAATGTCCGGGATATGGGTTTGGCGTTCGCCATTCATTATGTTTACTGTGGCGAGCAGGACGAGGCTGACGGCCGCGGGAGAGCGGCGCGATTACTGATGAGCGACGGAGGAGCGGGAATTTTCTTAGCAATGTTAAAACGCACATCAACCGATCACTTGTTTAGCGTTCATGTAAACACTACATTCAGATTCACCAATCGGAATGAATTCAGTTAGATTGAAACAAAAGGTGTGCATGTAAACAATGAATGGCAACTGCAGAAAGCAAAAGCTGAATCCCGAACATTTTGGACGATCTCGACGGCCGGACAAGTCCGGGAAAAAGAGGATGGTAACCCCTACTACTCAGCTTTCTCCTACTATTCAGCTTTCTCCACAGAACAAGAGCCTGCTAGCTTAGCTTCCACAGAAAGACGGCTGACACTATGTGTGCATTCTGTGAGTGAGATCCCACCCTCTCTATGGGCGGGTTGAGAACATGCGGGACAGCCCTACTACTGGCTGTAGTCTTTAGCCTCTGGGCAAAAAATCCTCAGATGACGCAAAATGACGATTTTTGCGACATCGGAGGATTTTTTCCAGACAAAAAATACATAAATCTCTCGTCTCAGGGGGATATGAGGGAGGAAAGCACGGTAATTCGAAAACACTACGGGTTTTCTACTGATACAAAGCTTAATGCTAAATCCTGAAGTATCCCTTTAAGTCATACCTGAAAACCGGCCATGAGAAATGCATAATTTTATAAAACTACAAATAAGATCGTACTATATCGTCTACCAGCGGTCACAGGGGACCTGGTGACACGCTGCCTTTTCCAGGCAACAGCGGCGCACAGAGAGCCGGGGATAAGAGTAGGTGGGCGTGTGTCAGGTAACGCTATGTGCCGTGCACCGGAACATAAACACAGACACATCACCGAAAGTATGATAATAACATGAAAACACATCATTCACTCTAGTCTAAGTGGTTTCTGTGACTTTCAAACATGAACGTGAACCTTCCATCCAGCAGCGAATCCAAGCGTTTGTGGGAGGGGAGGAAAAAGGCTCTCAGAAAAGTGTGGGAAAATCAACCCAACCCAATTTTTTTTTTGGTAACACTATTAAATTAGTGTTTAATAGACATATATAAACGGTACAAATATAAGTTTAAGTGTCACCATATGGGACCTTTAATTCAAAAATTTTAATGTACAACATAATTTAGTCTGATTCAAAGGGGAATCAGAATGCCAAATCCTGACTGGACAGGAGGAGCTGGGGAGGGAGGAGGGTAATCCGCTCCTGAGAAACGTGATAGCTGTTGATAATACTGAAGGAGCGTATACAGTGATAGGTGTCGTATTCCTATAGGTAGACGTGGATCAGCTGTGAGTCACTGATGCGAGCTTGACTAACGTGACCTGCCAGAACTGACGCTATGCTTGAGTTAGTATGGCAGACATCAGATACAGTCTGACCGCAATAAACATAATAAAACTCCTCTGGATGGCTTCTGTCACAAGAAGAAGAAAAAAATGGATTTCAAGAATTCATGCATCTGTTAATATTAAACATGCAACATTTATTTTCCCCATATTTTAAATAAAAATAAAGGATGTGTCATGTTGTTGATCTAATAACACAAAATAAGCTGAAGTGCAATAAAGTTTGAAATGCAAAAGTCAGTCATTCAAAAGTTTGCATTTTAAGCACTTTTTATTTGTATTATATGCATTTATGTAGGTGAACAATGAGTTAATTCTAACATCTATACACACACACACACACACACACACACACACACACACACACATTTCCCGGGATAAAGGAAACACCCATTTTGTGACAGCCTGCCCCAACAGCAGCTCATGCTTGTCCCATTATTTATGGTAATTTGTCATAATGGAACTGCCATTAAACAGCCTATTATAGGCTTTTCAGTCAAATTAATCAAATAAATCATTAAAACAATTATGAAACATAAGAACATGCGAACCATATGATATCTAGCCCCAGTCTTCCATGTGTCATGGACTTGGTGACAGAATCTCCCTTTAGATCTGATGTGGGGGTTTTTTTTGTGTGTGTGTGAATGAATGGAGTTGCATACATTATATATTTAGAATATGTATGTATTTATTTTGTATGTTGCTTCCTTTTGTGAAATGTATTGGGGGGTTTTATATACTCTGCTCAATTATATAATGTATTTTTTGTATTGTATGCTAGCCTACTGCATAGAGAGAGAGAGAGAGAGAGAGAGAGAGAGAGAGAGAGAGAGAGAGAGAGAGACCCGCCCCCTCTCCATTTCATTCACTACTATTATCAGAACGGGGCGGGCTCTAGTATTTTCGTCACACATTTAAGAGGCGGGATCTAGCGGTCTGTTGACCAATCGCCTACACGCAAAAAATGACTGACAGCTCGTTTGTCAAATGGCGATTCCCGATGCGTTGTTTCCTTCAACAATACTCCGCTGCATGTCACGAAGGCGTTTCCAGCACACGGTTCTTTCTTTCCGCGACGTGGACGCTCTTATGATGATGGTGATGATGGTGCGTTGATATAAATCTCTTTATATGCGCGAAACAGCGACGAGTTGAGCATCGTGTCCAGCGCGAGAGCAGGTGAGAACCAGATACTTCTGTTCATATGATGCGGGACGACATTAACGCACGAATACATTCACACGTGAGTTTTTGCTTTAGAATTGTGGTATTCTTTAATATGGCAAATTATTTTACGTATTTTCCAATTATATTTCACGGCCAACTATTGTATTTCTCCGTGGGATTGATTATGATTATAATAATAACTTATTAATTTAAAATAATAACATTCTATTGTGATGATTTATATATATATATTTTATTTAATATGTTATTATACAGACTATTTCTATAGTGCTTATTTTTCTCCACATTTATTTAGAAGTACAGTTTATCAATGACACACACAATCACTCTCTCTCTTTTACACATACACACACACACACCCTAATGCAATTCAGTGTTCCCATAACAGTTGTCATGAGTTTCCATGGGGAAGTATCATCTGTAATGGGATTTAAAAGAGCTGATGATGACTTCTCTAGAGCAGTTGAACTTGACCGCCCTGTCAGACAGGAGCATTCACTGTGTTTATCATTACAGCAATGAGGAGGTTTTACATTACACACATTGCTCTAGTTAAAGGTGTCTCTTTGCATTTAAAGGCAGGGTAGGCGATTTGTTCCAGATTTTTTTTTTTTTTTTTTTTTGTTATGCTGGTTGAAAGTCTCTTAATATCCTGATAGCAATCACTAAGTTAAGTGGTCTACCTGTAAATGTATTTATATCGTCTGTGGAAGTCGTAGGACTAGAAAATGTTCGTCCAATCATTGCATTCGGTCCGTTCACGCCATAAATATTGTGATTCGGAAGAGATGGAAACCAATACACACACTGTGCTGTTCGTGACTCAAATTTATGCGTTTCAATGTCAACTCTATCAACGACGAAATGAATCTGCAGCGGTCAAGTGGTACAGGTCAGTGCTCTGTAAGTTGTTTACGTTCATTATTATTGTAATGTATTGTGACATTAGGTAATTTAACGCCGTCTCTCATGGCGCTTTTGTTTGCTCCCTGCTGTATTCGTTCATGTGTTTTGAAGGAGGCGTGGCTTTGGAGACGCTTTGAAGGGAAGGTGGGATCTTACGCTTTCAAATTTTTTATTGCTAGCAATTTTTATTTCTAGCCGCTTTGTAAATTGCCTACCCTACCTTTAATTGCCGTGCATCGGGTGCATTCATCTGCAGTTCTGATAACAGGCCTTGGAGAAAATTATACATACTAGAGATCATAAATGCAGTCTGATTGAGGGGCTGATGTAGTTTTACACAAACAGTACACCCTTATATTCCTTTCAGATGTTTTCTGTGAGCATCTATAAGAGCCTCTTTCTTGTAAGCGCTCTCTTGATGTCTAGCTATTGTATAATGTTTTGTAGTGCACTTCCGGAAATGCAACAAAAGACATTCAAAGTGAGTTGTATCAGTCCAGTGAGTTGGATAAATAGTCAGCCAACTCCCAGGATGTTTGTGCTGAAACAATGAAACAATGCATCTAGTTTTTTCACAGTGACCGACTTGCATAAAGCATATTCTCCAGCATCTCTCATGACATGGAGCCTAACAGGTAAAGGTATTTTAATCGTGATCATGATTTCTGCTTCTCTCAATTAAGTAGCGTAATCATCTGTGATATTGGCCTGCTGTTTATTTATCCTGAAAAAAAAAAAAAATGTATTTGATATTTCCATTATCTTTGGTTGACATATTGGAATTAATATTAGGAATTCCTGTTTTAGCTTTTGAGAGAAGCTTCTTAGGGTTTTACCAGTTCTCAATGTATTACTACATATATATATATATATATATATATATATATATATATATATATATATATATATATATATATATATATATATATATATAAATAAATCAGGAAATTAGTTGAGGTAAATGAATCATGTGTATGAATCAACATTCACTTGATTTGTGCTTAAAAGAAAGTGCATAATTCTGTTGAAATGTAAAAAGAAAATTCTCCAATGAAATTTTTTTTGAGCAAAATAATCTTTGATTATCTGTTTGATAATTATCGTGCAGCTTTTAATGTCTGGTAATAAAAAAAATAGATAGAAAAGGATGTGACTCCCATGGGCCTCCTTACTTTTAGCTTCCAAGATTTTTTTCTGCCCTTACGGGAATGTTTTTCATGGATCTGCTCAATTATTTAACCGTTTCTCCATTTAAGCTCAAAGCTCCTGTGTTGGAGAGCCTCATGCAGCATTAATGCCTGACTTTCTAGATGGTTTCTGTAGATATGAATTCTGTAGCTGCAATTTTGGTGGCAGTATTTGTGTTAAAGTCAACATGGAATCAAAAGGGACGTTTCTGATGACTTAAAGCACACAAAAGCATAATCTCTGCTGCTGGATCTGATTGTTTACAACTTCTAAACAGTGGATAGTACAGGATGTATATTACAAAGAGAGATCTCTGTTGGTTTTACTCCTCTCATGGCAATCTAGAGCTTTTGTTTGCATGACTGCTGTTGCTATAGTTCTTCACTTTGGGGTTTTACAGCATTTAAACATCAGCAGCGTTGAGAAGTAGCTGACGCAGCAGCCTCCAGCGACTGATGCGCTTGGAAAGTGTTTTAAGAAACTCTGGGAGGAAAATAAGCTCATTTTAAGGAGTAGTTCAGCACAAAGAGAAAATTATGTAATTATTTACTCATCCTCATGTCCATCTGAACCAATATGCAATATGAAAGGGGAACAGAATCTTCACACAGCTTTTGTTCAATGGCTGTCAAGCGCCAAAACAGCTTTCTTTAGTGTGTAATGTTGCTGTTTGAGCATGAAAAAGCTCTGAGTTATCCTCTATATCAGTGCCAGTGTTTCTGAACACCATTGTAGTCTTAAATTTCATCCGGGAACGAACACGTCACAATATTCCTCATTTAAATAATTAATACACAGAATAAAGGGGCGGGGCCTGGTTGAGTTCGTTAGTAGTGTGTTAAACTGGCGGTTATGGTAAGGGACGGAACATTTCCCAAACACACTCAAAGCGCTCGACCAATCACAACACACTGATCCAGCTGACCAATCAGAGCACAGTGTGCTTTTCAGAAGGAGGGGCTTCATAGAAACAGGAACTAAATAGAGCGTTACTGTCAGACTGGGAAGAGAGGAACTGCAACAATGGAGAATATGAGGAAAATAATGTTTTTTGAACATTCAAGCTATGCTAGTAGAGCACAAAAATCTAAATCAAGACTTTTAAAAGGGGCATAATTATGGAAACCTGTTTCTGGAACTGAATAAAAAAAAAAAAAAAAGGTAATTGCGACTTTTTATATCACAATTCAGACTTTTTTTTCTTGCGGTTGCCAGTTAACATCTCGCAATTCTTACTTTCTTTCTCAGAATTGTGATATAAACTAGCAATTGTGAGTTATAAATTCCAATTCTGAGAAAAAAAAGACTTACTTTTTTTCTCGCAATACTGACTTTGTAACTCACAATTCAGCGAAAAAAAAGTCAGAATTGCGATATTAAAAAGTAGCAATTTCTTTTAAATTGTTAAATTGTTTTCTTTTAAATTGGAAACAAGCTTTCATACATAATAGTTCCCCTTTAAAAACTTTCCGTTTTTGGTGAACTAATCCTTTAACCCTTGTACTCTTTTAACCATAAAGACCATTCTAGTGTAGGTTTTGGGAGCTGCTTCTTCGGTGAAGAACACACACATAGATGAATTGTCAGCAAAACAAACTAAGTCTCAGCAAAAGAAAGGCCTGTAATTAGTGCTTTTATTAGTTATACAACCTTCATCACTCCCAGAATTACCACAATTACAACAACACACCCATGTCCTAAAACATAAAACAGCTAATTAAATGTGTGATTTCTCGGCTCAGAAGGTTTGGGATCAACAGCTGCTCATTCTTGCTTCAAGTTTTTGTAACCTACAGGAGGTCATCGCTCTCAAAACGCTTTATGAAAGATCGTACAGTGTGCCGTTGAACTCGAGGAAAGAGTTTTAGAGCACAGAAAGCTGGATGAGGGGCAGATCATGTTGTTAATCATATAATTAACCTGGTCCAAATTCTTGAGCCTGGATTATGGGAATAAATTTATGTAATGTTCAAGCCAAGTCTTAATGTATTTAATGAAATCTTAACCAAAAATTACCAAATTACGATTCTTCCTCAGTGTAAAAGTTTTGGCTGTTTCACATATGAACTTTTTCTTACCTGGCAACTAGATCAGTGTAGATATTTATTGCGAGCTGAAGACATAGGGCCCTATTTTAATGATCTGAAATTAAAGTATCAAACGCGAAACTCAAGTAACTTTGTGGGCGGGTCTCGGCGCAAATCTCGACGCAAATCTTAAGATGTGTTGGTCTGAAGTAGCTTCATTAATCATAGGTGTGGTTTGGGCGTAATGTGAAATAAACCAATCAGAGCGACATCTCACATTCCCTTTAAGAGCAGGCGTGCTTGTTCCATGGCGGATTGCTATTATAACGGCGGATTTGCCAGGAGCGGTTCACAGCCGAGGAGACCGACGTTCTCGTCAGGGCCATAAAACACAGAGAAGTGACATTGGGGATGAGAAACACACCCAAATTAGCTTCGGTTAAACAGGCGTATAATAATTTTAGTAAATGTGTAAGCTAGATTTATGCCTATTTTTACACATCTTCATGGACACAACAATGATTTCCCTCATGTGTTAATATTTTTCCTTGTAATTATGTATGGTTTGCAAAAATGGCAACTGCTGCGTCTGTGTAGATGAGAAAAGCAACGTGTATGCGTGTTGTGCACACGCTACATTATGGCCAAGCATTCGCCCTTAAAATAGCATCTGAACGTACCACTGACTTTAGACAAGGTTTTTCCTGGTCAGTGGCGGAATTGTTTTCTAAACCTGCAAAATAGCACCAGGGAACGTTTGCGCCGGAACACGCCTCCTCTTTTCACTGAACCGCCTCCGGGAGTGCAAGTTCAGACCCTAATTTACCGACGTGCGTCTGTGGAGGGAAAAGTCTGCTGTGCGCGGGTGCAAAATAGGAATGATACATGCGTCGTTGTACAAAGACAATTGCGCTGGGTAGGATAGGACCAATGGTGTTAAATCTTACTCATTGTGGTTTTCTGATGTCTTGACAAGATTTGCATGCTGTATATCTTTCACTGATTTGTACTTTGTTTCCTCATGTTATCAGATGGATGTTTGAGTGTGTCGCTCCTGTTTTACCCCTGAGGCTCATCGTGATTGTGATGATAGCACAGGTGTGTGTGACGGAAGGTGTTCCTCATTCCTGTGTTATAGAACAATACAGTACTTTAACACATTAGTGTGTGTTATTTGGGCAGAACAGATGTTAGATGTGAGATTGCTGGTGTTTTTTCACGGGGTGGTGCCGCTCATGTTTTATCTGTCTGATCTTCACACATATTTGAGGTGTGTTTGTGGAGTAGAGCTGAAAAAAGGATCTTGGAAACAGGTTCAAGAAAGCATAAAACAATTGTGAAATTGTTTCTAATCCAGTATGATGGGATGAGACACCCGTGATCATTCAAGCTTTATCATGCATTTAATCCACAGCCACTAATGACCGAAAGTTTGGCACGTGAATTATATAGCTTGCAAAAAATTGAAAATTAAATCGCTAATCATATTGGCCAGAATTCCTGCTCCAATATGCTCTGATTGGCTGTTATTGTGTCATGCAACATTGACTATACTGGAAAACATGATGGCCTTATTAAGTTATTTGAACTTATTTCTCTTTAACTCCAATTGTTGTGACAAGTTTTGGATTTTGTTCTTAAGTTTTCAAAAATTAAACCTAAAGTTGACTATTTGAGTTGAAACAAAGGTTATCTTCAGGTGTTTAGTTGAGTTTACTCACGTTTTTAAGGCAGCATTTGAACTTTTGTTTCTAAGTTTAACCACCTATGTTTACGTGCACCATCATAATGGGATTTCGGCAATATTGCGATTAAACTTTACCTAATTTAAACAAAATACTTTGATTAAATTGATGTGATAAGGCTCATAATCGTAGCAACCACAATCGTAGTAAAATGTGGCGTATGCCGATTTTAAATGCAATAAACAGGCATGTAAACACTTCAATGCATCTTTTCCACTCTGACCAAAGTGTGCATGTGTTTGTGACGAATGGGGATGATATTGTCATGCTCAGATTTGTAAGGAAGGCATTGCATATTTGGGTTTTAAATAAAACTGAGTTCATGTTGACAACGTTGCACGACAAAGGTATAATGCAGTATATTGATGGTCAAAAACATCACAATGAAGACACTTTTAGGCACATCAGAGTCCATTATGTCCATAGAAATGTGATTTGCATTCGATGCAAATAGATTAAAACATTGCTCAGTAACACAGTTGATCCTTTGTGCTGTGCATATGTGAGTAATGGCAGTAAAAATAGCCACAAATCTTTGTGAATAATGAAAATTGCATGTAAATGGTAGTGAAGAGGTTTGCTTGTCATGTTAAAAATCCTTACTCGGATTTCTGGAAATAATCACATTATTGGTGCACATGTAAGTGTAGTAAATTTCACATTCATTGTAGACAGTCAAATAGCGTCTTGATGGAAACTTGTCATTTCACATTGGTTTCATCATGCATTAACTGTGTTCTTCTGGGTTTGCTGCCATCTATCAAAGATTTCTGTCCATCATGGGAAGGTTTCCATATTGTGCACATTTCCCACACTAAAGGCCAAATCCACATAATGACCTAATCCTGGCAGATTCCAGCGGGGTTGGTCACAGCGTCGCTCCGATTTAGGGCTCGTGTTCCACCGGAGTTTCATTCCACATGAGTAAGCATCTACAACAATGAGCCTGTTTGTCATTTGTGCATTTCTACTTCTGTTGCTCTTTTTCTACATAAAGCTCCTTATTGCCGTCTTACAGGATTTGTGTGTTTGTTTGCCGTATTATTGGTCAGGATGTTCCAAATTCAGAAAAGGAAAATATTTTTCAGCAAATAATGAACTAAATTGGAGAGCTTTTTTGTGGGACAGAAATGTCATTATGCATTACTGATGAACATGTTGTTTCCTCTCAGAGATACTCATTTCGTTGTACGGTATATTTAAAAGAAAATAACTGACAGAAATTAAGAAGAGTGCTGACTGACAACAACATTTAAGGTTTTTCTGATGTGGCATTTAACATTACTATCAAAGTCCCCTTGTAGTCAATAATTTCTTCCCTTAAAACTCATCTTTGATCACCAAATTACATATTTAAATGTTTTTTTCTTGAAAAAATTGTTCTATAAAAAAAAATATCTTGAATGTAACTCGACACCCTTGCCTCATTTAGTATACGCGGTTCTATGAATATGCAAATGAGCTCCGCCTCCACTCACTCAGCTCAGAGATCCACTTATTGACGATCACACGTTGATCTGATTGGTTACAAGGTAGTTTGTGACGTCAGAAACACCAGCGATTTCAAAGCGTCTTTGGTTCACTGCAGTTTTAAGGAGAAAATACTCAGCAATGGTGTCGACTTATGAACTTACACATGGTTTGTCTTGAAGCATATTAAAAACACCATTATAAATAACATTAAAAGCTGGATTTTCACCACAGGGGGACTTTAATGCCTTAGATGCTTCATTTAGCAGTGGTTGCTCATATTAGAAAGGTCAAGAGCCATAAAGGTGAATTAACAGCAACGGTCCCGTTAATTCCAACAGATTTTCACAAGATTTGGTTTGTCATCTTGTAAATAGCATGAAAACCTTGACATAATAACCAAACTACATGACTGTCCCAAACATGACCTTTCCAACAATAGGCGCAGTCTAGACCTGACATGTGCCACAGACATGACAAGAATGTATGTGTGTGTGTTTGAGTGATGATTTCACAGGTGTGTTTTGTCTTCTGGTATTATGCAACCGTAAGCTGCACCTTCTGAATCACATACTGATACTAGTGTTGTCAGATTCATACTGCGTTACGCTTGCAAGATGACAAATATGAGAGGTTCACATCTTCAGACACATTTCATAATGCTAGAATGAGTCGTGTAGCTTTGTTGATGACAGCAGAACACTTAATTGCTCTTAATATGCACATTAATACGCCTGTGTGCTCTTACAAAGTATTAAAGACGACGTGCATCAGGTTATTGGCTATGATAGACAGACAGAAGTATATTGCAGAGGTTGCTCGCTAATTCTAAAAGTTAGTCAACCTGTTAATTGGCATTTTTGGACATCGATCTGAACGTAACTAGTTGTAATTCACAGGCTACATGCTTTGAAACACACACCTAAAGGTTTGCTTTTAAAGAAGACACTCGTCGGATTTTTGCAGAAGCGAAAGCACTTCAAAAAGTGAAAATATACTAAATATATATCTTAGAAAATAATTTGGACTCTAAAATTGCTAGAAAAAAGCCTGATTAACATTAATGACGGACAGCTGCAGGTTTATTAGAGCGCTGTCACTTTAAGGCTGGATCCAATACACTGATACACATCCAATATTCTCCAAACTGTTCACTAAAGACATAAACGGCTGCGTTTACTCGCCAAAACGAAAATTAACACTGGTGCCAAATGCAGTTTTCATGAGATTCACCAAGATATTTTTAACCGGTGAAGCTCCATATTGGAAAAACTTCATTTTTAACTTGCGTAAGAGGAATTAGTAATGGCTAATGGGATCATTCTTTACCATGATAATTAGTGTACATCCGGTTTTAAAACTAACAACATCCATCCTAAGTTTAAAGTGACTTCTACTTAAGGCACTTAAGAAAAGTATTGCTTTGCTTTTAGTTGAAGGTCTTGAGTAACAGTAACACAAAGTAACAGTCATTAGCAAGAGTTGTTTTCAGTGAGTTATTAACATTCCCTCGTTGCTCAGTTAAATTTCTAGTTTCATTCTCTGTGTACTTCATTTTGCGCAAGCCTCTGCTATTTATAAAACTGGGATTTCTTGCCTTATGAATGATTCATGCAGAAGCTTAGACTCTTTCCACAAGCGATCGAGGATCTTGCTGACACAGATATTACTGCAGCTGAAACAAACAAACCTGCAAAATTAAACCAGCTGATTTCATAAGGGCTGTTTCACTGTTGAATGCCTTTCTGAACTCAACTATAATGTGGTGTTTCAGTCGATCTGTGGAGGCACTGAAGAGACAGAAGGATTATTGTGATCATGGCCACACCTGAATGATAAAGTCATCATTATTCAGACCGGATCCCTCATACACACCAGTGTTGACTCAGTCGCTTGCGCGTGTGTGTGTGTGTGTGTGTGTGTGTGTGTGTGTGTGTGTGTGATTTCACTATTCATGTTGTGAAGAGTTTTTAATGGATTGTACGATGTTTGTCTATTCAGCATTTGGGGGAAATTTAACCTTTACAACTAAAAATGTAGGTTGCTTTATAACATCTGGGGAATGGAGATCTTTTGAGATCTGATATTGAGCAAGTTTTTAGGAATCAGGTTCTTAGATGTTAAAGTGAGCCTATAATGCTTTTTCAGAGATGATCTTTCATGTAGTGTGTAATAGAGCTGTTTGTGAATGTAAAAGCTCTGCAAAGTTTCAAAGGTCAAAGTGCAGATAAATGGAGTGTTTGTCTCCTAAAAGAAAGAACTGAAACGAGTCGTCAGTAAGTCCAGTCTCACTTCCTGATGATCCTGTAGGTTTGGAACTAATTTGCATAATTCCAGCCTCTGGTCTTGATTGGCTGAACAGCGTTTCTTAGCTCCGCCCTCAAACACTGTAGTTTATCTGAGACTGGGAGAGTTTGGTTCGTGTTGTTCATGTCGAGAAGACGCTGTTTTCTGAGATTGATACGGTAAAACCCACGCCATCATTACTGTTCGTATCACTGTGATGAAGAGCTGAGATTCAGATATGATAATGAGCGTTTGGTTTCTGACCAATCACAGCAGACTGGGCCATCTGACCAATCAGAGCAGAGCAGCGCTCAGAGAGGCGGGGTTTAGAGAGACTGAATCCTTCATCGAAGCGTTTCAGACACTGAGAGAAAAGAGCTGATGCTGCAGTGGAGATTATGAGGAAATTAAAGTGTTTTTGACCTTAAATGCATGTAAACCTGTTGAAAGAGACCCAAAACACAATTAGGAACCTTTAAAATAGCATAATAGGGCACTTTAAGGCAGACAAACAGATGTTTACAAAAAATCTTTCCTTCTGATGATTAATAAATGGTTTGATAACATGCAGGTTATCTGTCTTTTGCATAAAGCTTACCAACTGATATATTATCCTCTTGTCTTCTGTTATCATGATTTAACATAATGTTTTTTTCCACGTAGAGAGGAAAACGTGCCATTTGCAACCCATTTTACTTCTGTAATGTGACATAGTTCAGAGTGAAACAGGAAATTCAATGAGATATTATTGATTTAATTGTGAGCCAGACAGAAAGCACATTTGCTAAAACTAAAATAATGCCTAATTTAATAATTGGCGATTGCGTAACATGATCCAGTGACCCACTAGAAGAGCTAAGTAACAATCAGAAAAAGAAAGTAGTTTTAGAGAAAGATAGTATTAGTTTGATTAAAGATGACGCATCTCTAAATGTATCCTAAATAAACAAGCTGACTAGTCAATCCAACTTCCCTTCATACATTCACAAACTGATACATGTTGTATAATGAATGCATATTTTTGTCCATATGTTTGCACTGGGCTTACGATCTGTCATGAGTGTGCATTTATCATGTACAGCTGGACTAAATGTGTTTGGTTTTTGTTATAGTTCACAATGTAGGAATAAAACCTTTACAAATTTTTCCCAGCATGTTATGGTTTTGCTTGACGTTGGAGTATGAAACACACATACAGCTCTGACGCCCAGATTTACACACACACACACACACACACACACACACACACACACACACACACACACACACACACACACACACACACACACACACACACACACACACACACACACACACAGGATTCCTGTGGGCTTGTTATGTTTGCCATCGTTTCCATCTGCCAACTCCACCCTAGTGAACTCACACTGAGACACACACAGGGTTTATATTGGGCATCCGTCCACTTTATTTCTCTGCAAATTAACCAAACAATAAATTAAGTCAACCTATAAAGTCAAACACTCACGTAGAGTGACCCCAAATGTCTGAATATCATTGCCTTAGATTGAGTATGTGCGCTCAAATGCTGCAGGATCTTTTCTTTTCACTAACATTTACTTTTCTTTATCATGTCAGTCTCAGTGTCCTTGAATCAGCTTCATGTTCAACACTAGATCTATTATTTGTTCTTTATGTCAGATGTCTTGATTGCATAATGTGTTTGTGCATCTTCCTTTAGTTTACAATAAATTACACTTTTGTTTTTGTGATCTAATGCAGTGATATGTTAGTGTGTCTGGAGTCCACACATGTTTTAGAGGATCTGCAGGGCTGGAAAAACAACTGTGTTGTTGGAAAAAAGGTCTCAGGCTGTGTTTGACGTCAGCAGACTGCCATCATAAACACACACACACATTTACACACACAGAGCTGTGAGGATGAGATAGGCTACATCAGTGCTATTATTAATAGTATAGAATTATTATTATTGTTGTTAGGGGAAAAAGCCAGAAGGCTTTGATTTTTCTCCTCAATCCGAGCCTTTACAGGTTTGTGTGTTGTTGTGAGTCAGTTTTAATATTATATTTATGAATATATTATTTGTACTCTGACTATAAATTTGAATTAGTTTTTACGAATTTAATCTGAATATACCATTTAAAAGTTTGGGCTCCGTACATTTCCGTAAGTCTTCTGCTCTTCGGCTGTTTTTATTTGATAAATAAAATACATTAATAAAAGTAATATTGTGATATATTTCACAATTTAAAATAGCTGTCTTCTATGTCAATATAAATGTAATTTATTTCTGTGATCAAAGCTGAATTTTCAGCATCATTTCTCCAGTCTTTCTTATTTTTTTATTTTAAAGTGATAAAAGCATCAAAACAAACATTAAAATAAATGTGTGACCATTTAGATAATTTGTGACAAATTTTCATAAATGTTATTAAATTATTATTTAAATGTTATATAATTTTTTCAAATAGTATAATATATATATATATATATATATACATATATATATATATATTTCAAATAAATAGTTCTTTTGAACTTTCTATTCATCATAGAAAATATTTTTCATCTGAAAATCACGGTTTCCACAAAAATATGAAGCAGCACAACTGTTTTCAACACTAATAAGAACATCAATTTATGTTTTTTGAGCAGCAAATCAGCATATTAGAATGATTTCTGAAGGATCATGTGACACTGAATAAGACTTTTTGTTCTTTTAAGATATTCATCATGTATATTACGTATGAGTAACTTCATATTTTGCATGCTTGCAACTTGAGTTGTGACGTGTCATGCTGTTAAACGGATCCCTCTAAATGTTTGTTTCTTTCTCTCTCTCCGTTTCTGAAGTCTCCACATGTTTGACGAGCTGTAAGAAAGTGGCTCCGCCTCCCGTTCCCCCTCGAACCACTTCCAAACCGTTCATCTCCGTCACCGTGCAGAGCAGCACCGAATCCGCGCAGGACTGTTACCCAGACCAGCAGGACCGCAAGAGCGAGGCCAACAGCCAATCAGGACGCAGCAACTCCTCCGACAGCCTCGACAGCACGCGGGCCAAGGGGTCGCGACCCCAGATTCCTGTCGCGGCGCCCCGGGAACCCCAGATCCCAGCGGCTGTGGTGATCTCTCCCAACCCTCATCATAATGAGCAGGTGAAGGGGGACGCTCTCGCCCCGGACGAACCCCCGATAGACCCCGTTCCACGACGGAAGCTTTCCTCCATCGGGATTCAAGTGAGTTTATTGAACTGAATGTGTCACATGCGGGTTTTAAGCCCTATCATACACCCGGGCGTGTGTTTTACTAGCTTCAGCCCGACGCAGTTATCATTTTCATATCCTGCGCCACTATGTTTAAAGGTGCATTGTGTAATATTTAGGAGGATCTGTTGACAGAAATGCAATATCATATACAGAACTATGTTTTCAGTGGTGTATAAATGGTGTCACATGCGGGTTTTGGGCCCTATAGATAAGGATATAGATACAGAAAACCGGGGGTTATGGTAGAAATTTGTGTATTTGATGTGCTTTTCTATTTTCAAAATCACTTTTTGCAAAATAAAGAACAAATACATAATGCATTTATTTATTTTATTTGGAAAATTAACCAACTCTTTATGGACCCTATCATACATTCGGTGCAATACCGCGCCAGGCGCGACGCAAGTGTGTTTTGCTAGTTTCAGCCTGACGCAATTTTCATTTTCACGTCCTGCACCACGTTGTTTAAATAGCAAATGCATTTGCTCCCATTTGTGCATCCATGGGCGGGCTGGTTTGACAACGATGTGTGTTCAGGCGCATTGTTGGTGCGTTACTATTTTGAGGGAACTGAAATGGACTGAGCCATTGACCAACTGAAACCTGGACCAAAGTCAATGGGGCAGTATCTGTTTTGTTATTTAAAGGCCACATTATTAATATGCGCCTATAGGCGGGTCCATAACGTGCGTACACTATGCTTGTTACACACACACACACACACACACACACACACACTCTGCTTATTACACACACAGGCAGTAGCACACAAACATGCAAAATATTAAAAATAAAACAATTACAATATAAAAGATTATTATGATGTACATAAAGAAATGGTGGAATCCGGCTTGTCCCATAGATGGTCTGCTTGTGCTTTAACCTCACACACCACACACACACACACACAGCTTTAACCTCACACACGAGCAGATCCATTTGCACTCTGCGTTCAGTCTGTCCGCTTGCAAATTCCTCCATGTAAATAGCGAATCGTCACGGCGCGAGCGCAACTGGCTTTTAAAGGGAATGGGAGATGAGACTGTGATTGGTTTATTGCACATTACACCCAAAACACACCCATTACTCATTAAGAGAATAGGGACAACCCTTTTAGACCATGCGCTGACCATTTTTCTCATTATTAAACTAGCTAAAGTGGATTCAGACACGCCCTAACTGCACTTTAGACCATTAGCTTAGATCGTTAAAATACGGCCCTTTATCTTTGCAGACCTCTGTTTTTGTTTAATGTAGATCAGTTATATGGATCATCTGTTTGCAGGTCGACTGTATTCAGGAAATCCAGGCTAAAGTAGAGACGCCACCATTGGCCAGATTCCAGTCGATCGGAGTTCAAGTGGAGGACGGCTGGACGTGAGTTTGTTTCACTTCTTGTTCCTCGCTTACTCGTGATAAAGCCTTTGAAACACAGCTCGCTTTTTCAGCGGCCTTGGTTCTGGAGGCATTTCTCCTCATTCATTTTTCTATATGCTTTCGACAAGGTTCTTCAGAGAGAAAAAAACTGTTTTTGTAAGTCAAAAAAAGACTGTTTGAGGAAGTCAATGCACACACACACACACACACACACACACACACACACACACACACACATAGATTCTTTCTTTCTTTCGCAAGGATGCTTTAAATTGATGAAAAGTGACAGTAAAGACATGTATAATGTTACAAAATATAATATTTAAAATAAATGCTGTTCTTTTGAACTTTCTATTAATCAAAGAATCCTGAAAAAAGGATTCCACTAAATACTAATTAGAGTGATTTCTGAAGGATCATGTGACACTGAAGACTGGAGTAATAATGCTGAAAATTCAGCTTTAAAATTGTAAAATATATTCACATAACAAACAGTTATTTTAAAGAAAAATATTTCACAATATTACTGATTTTACTGTATTTTTGATTAAATTTTACAAATCTCTATATATTAAAATTAAATCATTAAAAAAAATATTTTTAAAACATGAAATCATTTTTAATTTAAATTTCTATTTGTTTGTCAAATTTAAAAGTAATTTATTTACTTTTTTATTTTAGTTGATTCCTTTATTTTTTACATGGCACTCCTGAAGAAAATGCATAAGAAAATCAACTTGACTTCATTTAAACTAAGAGTCTAATAAGCATTGTCTCGTTGTATCTGATGTCACGCACAGATCTGCATGCAGTTCATGTCAACATCATTACCCTGTCAAGAATGTAGTCATCTTTATGATGGCCTAGTTTCTGCTGTCTAATGGAGACTGTGTAGTTTAATATGTCTGTGATTGATAAGGATTTCTGAGTGACTTCATTTAGCTCATAATTGTGTGTGTGTCTGTGTGTGTTTGTGTGTCTGTGTCTGTATATGTATGTCTCTTTTTGTGCGTGTGCGTGTGCGTGTGCGTGTGCGTGTGCCTGTGTTAGT
This sequence comes from Scardinius erythrophthalmus, assembly GCF_964197995.2. Classification (NCBI taxonomy): domain Eukaryota; kingdom Metazoa; phylum Chordata; class Actinopteri; order Cypriniformes; family Leuciscidae; genus Scardinius; species Scardinius erythrophthalmus. Next base: position 41,563,482 of record NC_138232.1, read on the forward strand.
TTCAGCCGCTCCAGTAGCATGGCCTCTCGTCAAGAGACGGACTCCGACACGCAAGATCTCTCGCTCACGTCCCTGACCTTTCCATCCAACTCCAAACAGACCGAGAAGAAAGTCATGGTCAACAGCGCCAGCCAATCAGTGAACTCGCCCCCCCACCTGTCCCTCGACAACGGTAACCACGACGACAACGACGACGTGGCGGTGACGACCAGCGGCCCCTCGCGACAGATCCTGACCAACCGCTCGACCACACAGAGCAGCTCCTCGTCCTTCTCGGAGAGCCTGGATCCCGCGCTCGACCCGTCGTCTCTGCCCCCCCCCGACCCCTGGCTGGACAGCGGGAACGGGACGGGGAACGGAGGATCGCCGGCGCTGGTGACGGGGGCCACGGCGTGCCGACGGGACGGGCACTGGTTCCTGAAGCTCCTGCAGGCCGAGACGGGCCGGATGGAGGGATGGTGCGGTCAGATGGAGAAAGAAACCAAAGAGCACCAGCTCTCAGAGGAGGGTAAGAGTGATCTGGCATGTTCTTGTTGACTGGAGATTGTAGGGCGTCCCGGGACACACCAATCCGACGGTCGGCCAACTTAAGCCCCTTTCACACAGAGATTCCGGAAAATACACGGATAAAGTGACCCGGGATCTGACCCGGGTTCGTTTGATTTTGGTTCATTCACACTGCCAGCGATTTTCCGGAATCAGAGATTGCATTCACACACAACCCGAAAAAGTCCCGCAAAGACACGTGACTTCGATGTGACATCAGCAGCGTCTAAGTTTGCTTATGAGCTGCGATGTCTTATGCTGAAAAAAGCTGCTGTTCCATTATTGGATGAATCGGCGTTTCTAAAAACGTTTTTTAACGGTCACTTGTCGCCACCTACTGGCGTAACAATGTAATTGATACAATCCTTGTTTGAAGCATCAAGTTCTGTGTTTTTATCCGAACTATAAACTTTTATCCCAATACTTCTGTGATAATATGAGTATTTGTAACAGAAGTAATGATACTGTGTGGTTGAAAATATACTCTCTGTGTGTGTGTGTGTGTGTGTGTAGTGTTGGGGAAGGTTCGTAGCGCGGTGGGAAGCGCTCAGCTCCTCATATCCCAGAAGTTCCAGCAGTTCAGAGGCCTGTGTGAACAAAACCTGGTGGGTCAAACACACACGACTTCAGTCCAGATAGACGATGTCTTGCCACACACACACACACACTTCTCCAGTGAACACAATGATTAATTTTCAGTGTTTTATTCACTGAGACAGAAGCAGAGTTAAGGTCGGTTCACAGAGGACGATAATGATGAAATATAAAAGTATTGTAGAGTTCACACCGCAATGGTAACGAGAACGGCAATGATAACGATAGCCAATCAGAATCCAATCCATCCTGCTTTAACAAGCTTGAGTATTTAAAGCTTATAATAAACGATATCATCCGCTGGTGTGGACAATCATATAGTCATCGTTATAATTTTCATTCTAGTTCTTGGTGTGAATGGGCATTTATTTATACTGTTTTTGTTTTTATTGATATTTAGATGTTTTTTATGCTTATAATTCCAGTTTCATTGACATTCTATTCAAAGTTTTTTTTTATATCTATAGTTTTTATTTCAGTTTTAGTTATTTTAGTGTGTCAAGTTAATTAAATGAAAATAAGAAATGTTCCCTTGGCAGTTACCTGAAATAAAATAAGTTTAAGTTTATTTTATTTCATTTAACGTTCATTTTATTTCAAGTAATGAAAATCTTGCTTTTATATGGTTTTAGTTTACTATAATAACCCTGGATATTGAGCAGAATAAATCGGTGCATTTTATTAATAAAACTGCTCTCATCTTGCTAATTCAGTGCAACAATTTATGATTTTATGAACAATATACGCCCGTTCTCTCTGCTTGTGTTTTATTAACGAGGCTCTTTTAGAGTTCTGTATTTTGGACTGTTTTTGTTCGTCTGTTCTGACTAAAGTTTAGCAGAAGAATCACATCAGCTTCTCCAAATCAGAAGATGGCAAGAGCGCCACACACACATCTATCACATGATCAACATGACCTCATATATTGAGATGTGTCGCCCTCTTGTGGACAACTGAAGAAATGCTTGTGTGAATTATTCCTTCTTCTTTTTTTGTTGTTCTTCTTCTTTACTGTGTGTTCAGAATGTGAACGCAAACCCGAGACCCACGGCTCAGGATCTGGCCGGGTTTTGGGATCTTCTGCAGCTCTCGATTGAAGACATCAGCCTCAAGTTTGACGAACTTTATCATCTGAAATCAAACGACTGGAAGCTGAACGGAGACTCGCCTGAGAAGCAGGTACAAACACAACTAATGAAACCATCAGCAGGTTAGAAATAAATGCATATGTTAAATTGTCATCTGAAACTGTCAATGTCGATATTCTCACTATTATAGTATTTGTAAATTGTTTGAATTAGCTCTTGTATTTTCCTTTTTAAGATTTAGTCATTTTGTCATATATTTATATTTATATATATATATATATATATATATATATATATATATATATATATATATATATATATATATATAGATTTAATTTACACTGCTGGTTAAAAGTTAGCGAAGATTAAGATTGTTTTAAATGTTTGTGAAAGAAGTCTATTTTATTATTTATTTATCAAAAATACAGTAAAAATTTAGAAATATTATTACAATTTAAAACAGCTGTTCTCTATGTGAATATACAGTAAAGTGTAATTTATTCCTGAGATCAAAGCTGAATTTTCAGCATCATTACTCCAGTCTTCAGTGTCACATGATCCTTCAGAAATCATTCTAATACGATGATTTGCTGCTCTATTATTATTGGTACTTAATTATTAATAATTAGGGCTGTGAAAAGATTAATCGCATCTAAAATAAAAGTTTGTGTTTACATAATATATGTGTGTGTGTATAATTATTTTGTGTATGTAAATACACACACATGCATGTATTTATTTAAGAAATATTTGCATCTATATACTGTATATATTTATATATAATTTATATTATATATTATAAATGTAAATATTTTATATATAAATGACACATTTTTCTTAAATATATACATGCATGTGTGTGTATTTATATATACAAAATAACTATACACATACACACACATATTAATCTTTTCACAGCCCTATTAATAATAGCTCTTATTATTATTATCTGTGTTGAAAAGAGTTTTTGCTGTTTAATATCTTTGTTGAAATTGTGAAATATTTTGTTTCAGGATTCTTTGATGAATAGAAAGTTCAAAAGACCATCATTTATTTGATTACATTATAAATGTCACTTTTGATGTGTTTAATGTCATTGCTGAAGTCTTTCTTAGTGTATTGTATATTTATTTCAGTTCTAGTTTTAGTAATTTAGTCCTTCAGCTTAAAATTTTCATCTAATATTAATATTTTATTGCAGCTAACAACACTTTTTTTAACACTTGTAGTTTCAGTCAACATTAACAACTGACACATGCATTAAGACTCTGTTTCTCATGTCTATTCATCTCTGATCTTGATGCTGTTTAATTTCTTTGTTGAAATTGTGGGGGAAAAATATCAGGATTCTTTGATTGGAAGATAATACAGGTGAAACTCGAAAATTTACAATATCGTGCAAAGGTTCGTGTATTTCAGTAAATCAAATTAAAAGGTGAAACTAATATATTTAGTATATATAACTATATACATATGCATGATTATACTCTTCAGAGGGCCGACATTTTTTTTATTGATTTCATGTAATATTCTAATTTTCTGAGATTTTGAATTTGGGGTTTTCATAAGCTGTAAGCCATAATCATCAAAATTATAACTTTAGCACGATATTCAAATTTTTCGAGTTTCACCTGTAGAATTTAATTTGATTATTTAAGAATTTTATTTATTTAATGTGTCATTGCTGAAGTCTTTCTTAGTGTGTTGCATATTTATTTCAGTTTAAGTAATTTAATACTTCAGCTAAAAAAGTTCATAAAATATTAAAGGGTGAGTTCACCCAAAAATGAAAATTCTGTCAGTAATTACTCTCCCTCATGTTGTTCCAACCCCGTAAGACTTTCGTTCATCTTCTGAACACAAATGAAGATATTGTTGATTAAATCTGAGAGCTGGCTCACTCCTCCATTAGGCTTCTAAGTGATTGAAACTTGCCATCCCAGAGAAGTTAGTAAAGACATCGTTAAAATAGTCCAAGTGACTCCAGTGGCTCAACCTTAAGTTTATCAAGCGTCAAGAATACTTTTAGTGCGCAAAAAAACCCCAAAAATAACGAATTTATTCAACTATTAATTTTCTTCTGTGTTTCTCTGAGTGAGTTCACATAGTGTAACAGCGCAGTGCTTCTGGGTTGTACGCATAGACTGTAAAAAAATATGGACGTAGTGTCCGTGACGTCACCCGTAGGTTTCTGAAGACCGTTTTTGAAGCCTAAAGTGGGCGTGGCCGACCGTCGCCATCTTGGCAGCGCGTCACTCCCGAATTTATTTATTTTTACAGTTAGACAACGAGCTGAGGTAACGTGACGGCTAACAGACAGCAGACAAACGGCTAATGATGACTAATGACCACAGCAGCGGGAATCCACCTGTCACTCAAAAGTGGACACCCTTAATTATGCAGAACTTTAAGGGTTAATATAATTTAAACGGATGAGTTATAAAAAAATTCACCCCCCTCACAGTCGTCATGAAGGGCAAAATTAGCTGTATAGACCAAAGCCACTTTTTTCTCCAGATTGTAAACGTGTTTTTTTCTGCTGTAAAGTTGGGCATTTTAACATGGGGGAGATGCAGATTTGACTCACTTTTGCAGCCAGCCTCAAGTGGCCAGTCGATGAATTGCCGTTTAATTCACTTCCGTGTTGGTTTCAAGAGAGAGACAGGGAGGTTGCCGCTTGGTTGTACGTCAGAACGGAGGCTCACTATTGGCCAGCATCACATGCATCACACACATGACCAGCGTCGGCCAATAATGAGCCTCCGTTCTGACGTACAACCCATAAGCGCTGCGCTGTTACACTACGTCAACAGCGTAGGAGAATGACATGGAAGAGAAGAGATGGTTGAATTAAGTCGTTATTTTTGTTGTTTTTTGCGCACTAAAAGTATTCTCGTCGCTTGATAAACTTAAGGTTGAGCCACTGTAGTCACTTGGACTATTTTAACGATGTCTTTACTAACTTTTCTGGGGCGGCAAGTTTTAATTACATAGCAGCCTATGGAGGAGTGAGCCAGCTCTCAGATTTAATCAAAGATATCTTAATTTGTGTTCTGAAGATGAACGAAAGTCTTACGGGGTTGGAACAACATGAGGGAGAGTGATTACTGACAGAACTTTCATTTTTTGGTGAACTAACCCTTTAACTTTTTTATTTTTATTTTTACATTACCAACTGACTTGCAGGTGAAACTCGAAAAATTAGAATATCGTGCAAAAATTCGTGCATTTCAGTAATTCAAATTAAAATGTGAAACTAATATATTTAGTATATATAACTATATACATATGCATGATTATACTCTTCAGAGGGCCGACATTTTCTTTATTTAAAATCCTTTTTTGATTGATTTCATGTAATATATTCAAATTTTCTGAGATTTTGAATGTGGGGTTTTCATAAGCTGTAAGACATAAGCATCAAAATTATAACTTTAGCACGATATTCTAATTTTTCGCGTTTCACCTGTATGCATTAAGACTCAGTTTCTCATGTGTGTTCATCTCTGCTCTTCCCGGCTGCGTGACGTTCAGGAGAGCCAGAAACAGGCTCCTCCGGTGCCCAAGAAACCCGGGAAGAGTAAACCGGCTCTGGGCCGTGAGAAGAGCAACGACACCGTGGACAAACAGAGACAAGAAGCTCGCAAGAGACTGATGGCGGCCAAGAGAGCGCAGTCCGTCAAACAGAACTCCGCGACGGAGAGCGCCGACAGCATCGAGATCTACGTTCCCGAAGCCCAGACGCGCCTCTGAGGGAAACACGCTCCAGAACCAGACCAAGGGCTCCGGATCACCACGCCAAACGCTGCTTCCGTCTGTCCACGGCCACGTTTACTCGGACTGAGGTGAGAGAGGGACGCGGGAATCAAGACGGACACTTTGTTTCGGGACTGCCAAGGAAATCCTCACAGAGAAATCCTATTAGTTGCAATCATTAATATAATTATTGATATGATAATTAACATTGAGAACTGGTATTATTGTCCTAAATTCTATATGAGATTGTTTTAAATGTTCTAATATTTTGGATAAGTAGAAACACACGTCCGTCACACACAGCGCTTGCATAATTCCCCGCTGAAATCCACGTCTTCCTGTTTTACGCTTGGGTTTCTGTTCTTCTTCTTCTTCATCGCTTCCTCCAGCCGGCGATTGAACAGAGCGAAAGGCTTTTCTCCAGATCTAGGCTGAATCCGAAATCGCCCCCTATACCCTCAGACAGGGCGTCATTCGAGGGGACAGCCATTTGTAGTGGTGTCCGAAACCATCGTGGACTTTATTGAGTGCACTTAATCAATCCCACAATGCACTGCAGTATCAAGTGTGCACCCGATGGACGGCTGCCCGAATTCACTCACTCCTTCCCATTCACTCCTTCAAGTGAACATTATTAGTGGACTAGCATAGGGAATAGTGAATGAGGGTTTAGAGGGCGATTTCCCGGGATTTCCCGAATGTCATGTGTTTTCCGGTCAGGCAGAGGGCGCTCTTCCCATTGCTTGTTTCATTTGTTTCGATGTTTACAGAAGTCATGCATTGTGGTATATCAAATGAAAGCTGTTGTACCTCAGTCATGTGTTCATCTCAGGTCCTGAAGTCTCACGGTTGTCGAGTTTCCATGAGTTTGTACAGGTTTTCAATCCCGATATTCCTTGTTACTTCTGCTTTGCTTTAAAGGGGCTATATGTACGAATTTTAATGTATTAATCACTTTTTTATTGCTAATGTGTGAACAGTTTGTAACGACACTTAAAAAACGAGACCTTCCCTGACTCAGTTTGTCTATGAAAGTCTCTAGACTGATTTTTATATGAAGGATTCGGGACGTTTTTCCCGGGAAAATTGAAGCATGTGACGGTTACGCTCCCGAGAGCCTCTCTATCATCCACACATGAAATTAATACTTACAATGTTCAAGATAATGAAAGAGCCATTAATGTCAATGTGTCATGCAAGGAAATTTCAGATTGATTTTAAACTATAGTCTCTCATAGTCAGATCTAAAGAGTCTGAAATATACTTTATACTCAAACTATCATAACCGTGTGATATTAATGAGCTCATCTGTCGTCATGATGCCGGTAAACATCCACATCTCTATGATCAGATAAGCAGTTTTGTGTGTTTATTCTGTTATTGAGAGGAAAGCATGAAGCTCATATTCACAGATTCATCTAAGCGTCGCTCTAGCGGTGGACGGCGTCGGGATGTTCGCTAACAGTTTATCACTGCTAATCACTTCTAAGCGAAGAATAAGAGCTTCGTCGTGAGAATATCAGGGTCTCGAATCCCGTTCAGTCTCGTATACGTCACATGAGCACGAGCAGAGCTGCAGTTCACGATAACGGCCACCGGTGTCACTATAACTCTACATAAAGCCCCTTTAAGTAAAACTACATAACCTAATATTTTATTGAATGAAGTGCCTGTGAATCATTATTGTGGGTAACTATACGACCCTTGTAGCAATATCAAAGATGATAATATCACAATTACTCCCTAAAACACGAAGTATTGCGATAAAACTTTTTTAATAATCGCTCTAAGTACTGAGCTAAATATGATTCTCCATATCACTTCATAATTCAGATTCTCCTTCAAACTCCACACATACTTGTTCCTCTGATTGTCCAGAGATAACTAATATTTCACATAATGACTAGATAAAATGACTTTGCTGTAACGAACGAACACACAATTGGTCAGGATTAAAATGTGTCTCAGTTTGAATCATACGAAATCATCATTGCACATCAAAGAAGGTGATTAGGTTTGTTTTAAATGTTTTTAATGAAAATTAAGGTATCAAATCCACATATCACTGCTATTATATTCATTATCCTGAGCTTATTATGTTCTGCCATCTTATTTGTTCGTAACAAACTGCACTTTTCAAAACTCTTCCCGCACACTACCAAACGTTTGGGGTCAGTAAGATTTTTAATGTTTTTGAAAGAAAGTCTCTCCTTAAATTGTGAAATATTATTACAATTTGAAATAGCCGTTTTCTATTGTAATATATGTTAAAATATAATTAATTTTCAGCATCATTACTCCAGTCTTCAGTGTCACATGATCCTTCAGAAATCACTCTAATATGATGATTTGCTGCTCAAGAAACATTTATGATTATTATCAATGTTCAAAACAGTTTATCAGGATTTGATAAATAGAAACTGCATTAATTTGAAAGAGAATCTTTTGTAACATTATAAATGTCATAAAATCATGCTGACCCCAAACTATTGATTATCTTCCCTCACGCGCTCATGAACTCAGATGATCCTCTATTCGCAGCTCTGCATTCAGTGAGCAAAAGCCCAGCAATGACCCCAGATCAGCCGCTAACAGTGATCGGCTCCTATTGTGTTTGACTCCATTCGGCGTCGGTCGAGTCGTTGACGCCTAAACGTCTGAAAACCAGTTCATCCGGAATAACGGACCAGGATCAAGAATGATGCATGATTATTTCAATACTTAAATCCTCTGTTTAGTGAACTCAAGTTTGATATCAGATGTACAGGAACACGAATCTTGTGGGAAACTTGATTTATTAATATTTGACAGTATTTCCCCAGTTAAATGAGCATAGCTAGCACAAAGGTACTGCCATGAAGCATAAGTAGGATTTAAATAAGTACTATATATATTCTGTATTTAATGGCATTTATATGTCATGGTAGTATTTTTGTACTACCTTTAAATAAATTTACAAACTTTAATTACATTTTTTTGTATTTATTTTATTACTGTGATTTTTGCAGGGAATAAACAGCATTAGAGGAATGAGAATTAATGTTGAAAATAATGAGACGAACTAAATGAATTAAAAGTAAACATTCAAATGCATTATTATAGTAATGCAAACTGGAAAAAATAAAATAAGAATTTTCCCCCAAAAAATGGTGGGTAGCTTATTCATATTTTATTGTATTCTGTTCTATTCTCTTCTTTTTATTGTTTTATTCTATTTTATTTCATTCTGTTTACTTGTTTTTTTTATTCTATTTTATTGTATTCTTTTTTTATTCTGTTTTATTCTCTTCTTTTTTTGGTTTTATTTTATTCTGTTCAATTTAATTTCATTGTTTATTTTTATTTTATTCTGTTCTATTCTCTTCTTTTTATTCTTTTATTCTAATTTCATTCTGTTTATTTTTTTATTATTCTATTTTATTTTATTCTGTTGTATTCTTTTTTATTATGTTTTATTCTCTTCTTTTTATTCTGTTTTATTTTTTTATTCTGTTCCATTTAATTTCATTCTGTTTTTTATTTTATTTTATTCTGTTCTATTCTCTTCTTTTTATTTTTATTCTATTTTATTTCATTCTGTTGTATTCTTTTTTTATTCTGTTTTATTCTCTTCTTTTTATTCTGTTTTATTTTATTTTATTCTGTTCCATTTAATTTTATTGTTTATTATTTTATTTTATTTTATTTTATTCTGTTCTATTCTCTTCTTTTTATTCTGTTTTCTATTTTATTTCATTGTTTACATCATTTCCTTTAATTGTGTTTATTCATGAGCAATTGTTCACCGAATGCCTCCGGTAGAGTTTGAGTCTCCGGTCCCGGTCCGCTCCACATCCGCTCGATCCGTCTCCACACGCCGCCGTTCTGTTCAGGGATTCAGGAACCGGATGTGTGTGTGATGAAGTGGTTCCGATGGAAACAGACGAATGTTTCACACAGACGTCAACGTGCAAAAATACACTACAAACTCATTTGTCTGATTTTTATTCTAATATTCACTCTATAGATTTCACCTTATGATCATTTCTATTTCTCGGATCAATCTTTTTCTATGGAAGCATCATTAATCAGCTGAATGTGTTGAATGTGTCCTCAGCCTGTGTGTTCTCCAGTGTTTCAGTGCTGTGATTTTCACAGATGTTTGATTTCTCCCATCGTCTCACTGTATGTGTTCACATGCGATCTGGTCATATTTTGTGGGCTTCCCTGAGGACGACGACACAACTCTCCTGGATTACGTTTAACTGATGACTGACAGATAGAAACTGATGATTGACAGCCTCTCTGTTCTTGCTGCTCGGACACTGATAAAGTGTTTTCTACACCTGTGATGAAGTGGTGAAACACAGGTCACGAGACGTCGATCGGCCCTCTCTCTCTTCAGCCGTGTTTATGGGGGTCGGCGAAGAATAAATCATCTAAATGCAAGAGTTTGTAGCAACAAGATTTAAGATTATTATTATTATTATTATTATAAAGATTGATAATCAATATTTTATGAAACAAGCACATATTTTACTGACTAGGATTTGTTGAATATGTCTAATGCTGTATGAAGTTTAGGCTGTGTATGTCAGGGTCTTTTGTTTAGTAAGAAATACAGTAAATCTGAGTTAAGTTCAAATGTGTTTATGACTCTTTATTCTTTCTCAGCGTGGATTATGAACTGACCAGTTGACATATATATATATATATATATACACACACACACACACACATACATATATATATATAGTTTGTGTGTGTGTGAAAATAATGCAAAATACTGCATCCAATTAGGGTGTTCAAGTCATGGTCAGTTCATAATCCATATATATTTAATAGAAATAATAAAAATATATGATAAAAAATATTGTAAAATATATTGTACATGATAATAAAAATATATTATTATTATTATATTATAGTTTTTTTTTTTATCATTATTATTTCCTGTTTGAAATGGGAGACATTCCCAGAGGTGAAATATGAGCACTTGTTTTCAGAGTTTAAGGGAATGATGCCGGGTGTTTTTCTGCACATTCCTGCATATGAAAGAGTGAGATCTGCCACAGGCCTCGAGGAAACGCTTCACAAATCTGATCTGGAAGCAAACAAACACTGAACCGTTTCCTGCAAAACCGGCATTTATGGAAAGACCCTTTTCATCCAACGGCACTTATTATTCAGACAATGTTGGCAAAGTTACACTTTGTTATTGAGAAGCAATTTGTTATTCAGAAACATAATGGTCCATAAGAAAAAAAAAGAAAAAGAAAAAATATATATATATATATATATTTGAACATTAGAGTACAAGTTATCTTGGTTCAGAACTTCATCTATAATAAACATGGTCCATATATAAACAGCACAGATTTATATTATATGTAGGGTACAGCGATTACTGGTCTAGTATTGGATAGAAATGTTCAATATTAATATTACAGCAAAAAAATTATGCAAAATTACAATGAATTTAAATTGCGCTTACAACAGACATAATACTAACCAAAAATGGGGAGAAAAAAAATATAGAAAAAAATCACTAGTCAAAATTATAAAATATTTTATTTAAAATAACTACATAAAAAGTAATTTTTTAAATAATTATATATCAATTACATTAAAGATTAATGTAGATTTTGTTTATATTTTATAAGCTGAAAAATATATTTTTAAAATTCAGAAAATATATTCAAATGATATTTTATTAATTAAAAAAAATGATATTCAATAAAGTATTAAAAATAAATGCAAAAAATAACTTAAACCAGTTAAGATAGTAATAAATGGTAAATGTGCACATATAAAGTGTCTAAAGCATATACTGCATAAGATATTGCAGTGCAAAACGGGATTTACAGAGACAAACAGCTTTATAACAGCAACTTATTTGTTAAAATACATAGATACACATCCACATCTATACAAAATAAAAACAAAAAAGTTTAGGTTAGATTAAAAAAAATCGGTCTACCGTTCACAATTAGATCGGAAGATATGGCATTTCCAAGAAACTGCTGAAGACATCTGCTAAATGATTACATGTAAAACTATAATCCGAACTGCAAATCTAAGACTATAGCTAATGAAATAAACTCGCACAAGTGCTTGAATTGTGAGTTTTGAATGAAAGTGTGATGACACACAGATGTGGGGCCCTTATTGGCCCCTTGCAGTGTGGAGGAGGAGGGGTCTAGATCCTGTCATTGAGAGAGAGAGAGAGAGAGAGAGAGAGAGAGAGAGAGAGAGAGAGAGTTTGGTGGAGCTGCAGGTAAACGGATGTTTGTCAACAGGATCATTTCCCTCATGACACACTAATGCCTAATGAGCAGAGTCTTTGATTACTGGAGCTTCAACTCAACACAGCTGTGTGTGTGGGAGAGAGAGAGAGAGAGTGTGTGTGAGTGTGAGAAGAACACACTCTCCGTTTGACGAGGACCCGCGTTTCCACACCAGCAACTTTTTTTTCCAACATTTTGTTTTATTTTCCAACATCCAGGATGAAGCCCAACAAAAGAGGTGAGCTCCGTTCCCAGGCGCGTGTGTGTCGTGTCGAGTGTGTGTGTTTGAATGGGGTCTGTGATCGTGGCGTGCGTGATTTTCAGTCTGAGCGCGTGAGACGCAGATGTGCTTATGCTTCTCGTCTTTCACAATGCAAGCGTTGCATTTTTAAACATTAGGACTCATTTCTGAAGAGCCTTTTCCATCTTCCCAGCGTTATCGACTCGCACGCGTTTGTTACATTGTATCATTGTGGTCTGATGACGTCACCGCGCGTTTGTTTGTTTGGTTTTTTTCGCGCGTCTGCGGCGCCGTTTGTTTATTCGCGTCTGCAAACACACTTTTGTTTGGTCGTCTTTGTGTTTCGTGTGAAATTCAAGCGTTTTCTAAAAGTGAGAGAGTTGCCGTAAACGACGTTGAAGATGCAAGGGTGATTTTGTTTGTCAGTATTTGTTTGTTTGGGGCCCTTAGTGATTGTTTGGGTCTGCTAATTTACTAATCCCTTTCAATACCAAAATGCAATACGAAAACCAGGACGACGGAAATGACGTCGTTGATAGAGTTCAGTCAGTGAATCATTTATGTTAGCTTAAGTCCATGAGCTGATAGTTTGGTTTATTTTTCTGAAGAAAACACGTGAAATTCTGAGGGCCAGTTTTTTCACATTTGATTCCACTAGTATTTTAACATATGTATTTTCCCCCAGTTTGTATAATCCAGCTCAATGGCTGACTATTCATCCACATCCTTCACAAGAAACGCATGTTTTCATTTTGTCAAATATTTGAAAAAACTGAAACTACTGCAAATGATACGCAAAACTGTGACACGGATACAGTTGCAGACTGAAACATGAATGTCCAGAGACAGACACACACACACACACGCACACACACAATCTGCTTTGTTAAAGAGGAACTCAGGAACTCCCACATTTTTAGCTGTTCTTTGGCCGGCTTCAGGTTTCAGCAGGAGAAAGAAACTCTTGAGCTGCTGAAGTGTGTCTGATTCATGTGTCTCTGAAACTGAGTTTAGCTGCTATCAGACGGTAAATGAGAGCCTGTGCTTTTCCCATAACCACACTGACTGCCGTTCCTGCCAAAAATACAGTATTCAGGCATTTACTGTGAGTGTTACTTCACTAAGACTGTGGAAACTTGGTATTATCATCACTGTCAGGAATTCAGATCTTCTTATTCATCTATCTTATAATGCTGTTGTTAATAGTAAGTATAATTGTTAGTAACAATTCATTTAAAAGCAATTTTTTTGAGGATTTAATTTAACATGAAACTTCAGATTAGTATTTGAGGTGCTTGTCTAGAGTTTATTGGCCTTGTCTAATGTTTTTATAATGAGAGATGAACGAATTTACTTCCTCAAAAGCCAGATGATCAAATTCAAGACTTATGTTTTAAAACTACAGTTTTGATCATAAAACTAAGCATTTAAATATCGCTATTGGAAGATAATATATAACTGAGATTTATAATATATAGAGAGTTTTACTGAGATATATAATAATTGTGTTAGTGTTATGCAAGTATTTCTTATAAGATCTCATTGGTTACATTACAAGCATCAGAATTTAATCTTTTTTGGCCATTTAAATATCATAATCTGCACCAAATTGCATAAAATTTAGGTTTTTTCTTCCAAGTTTGATCTGAAACCTGAAGTATCAAATATGATGCCCCAAAAAAACTTCATTTTCAAGAAATGGTTTTCATATGCCAGGTTCAGACTATTATGTTTGTGATTTAAATATTCAAATTTGAATGTTTTGGCATCAGCATATTAAACTATATGAAGAGTTCAGATGCAAAAGCCTCTAAGTGCCATCTGAAATTTCCTTCTAGAATGATCATTTTTATCAAGCTTGTATATTTAAGTTCAGCAATTTCACTTAAATGGCAATGAAAATTACCTATTAATTGTCATTTAAGTGAAATAACTGAACTTAAATATACAAGTTTGATAAAAATGATCATTCTAGAAGAAAATTTCAGATGGCACTTAGAGGCTTTTGCATCTGAACTCTTCATATATTGGTTGTGTTATGTCCGTGTTCAGAGTCAACTGCAATATTATTCTTGTTATTGTCTGCTTTATCTGGTCATATTGATTATCATAATAATCAGCAGCTAATGCTCTCATGATAATGTTCATTGTAAAAGTGTGGAGCCCACCTGTAGAGCCGCAGATAAGCTGTATTTCCCTCAGTTTGCGAGGCTGAAGGTGTGAATGGAGGAGCCGTTCAGAGTCAATAGTCTTTTGAAGTGTAAATTGAGTGCAGTCACACGGATTTATCCGCAGGACGCTTTTAAACGACTGACCGGGGCAATTCAGGTGCAAGATAAGGACTGATTCTCCGTTCCTCAGAAATCAAGGTGTTCGTTTTGCCAAAAAAAGACTTGGTTATAGTTCCAGTGAAGTGGATGCATTGTTCTCTTTTGTACTGTGCATTTTGCCAAATTCAAAGGATCATCTGCATACAGAAAATGTGCATACTTTGCAATGTGGTATTTAAGGGCATTGTAAACTCTTTGTGACCTGCACTGAATCAGTTTAACTCCTGCTGTTTTACTTTGAGACCAATAATGTTCTGTTGCCTTCATCTTCTCAGCTTTTGATGAGGATCAGAACGGAGACACCGAATTTTCTGCCATGTCGGACAGTGACCCGTGCGAAGACGACGGTTATCCTCTCAACCTGTCCACCAGCGGCAGGAGAAGCGGGTCCTCCGCCAAACGGCGCCGGCGCGGAAACCTCCCCAAAGAGGCGGTTCAGGTTCTGAGAGACTGGCTATACGAGCATCGCTTCAACGCGTATCCGTCAGAGCAGGAGAAGCTGAGCCTGTCTGGGCAGACGCATCTGTCCGTGTCGCAGGTGAGCACTAAACACGCTGTCCATGCAATTAGCACAAAACTGAAGCTTTCAAGTTTGCATGCAAAATTATCACAAAGTTAAGAACTGAAAATTGTCCTTTGTTTCAAACCAATATGATATTTTCCAATTTTCAAGCTCAAAAGGCAAAATTACCATGAAAGTATCAAATTTTAGACATGCAGTTAAAAACTGGCCTTCCTTGCCTCCATGTTGTTTCAAAGCCATGTGACGGTTTTCCATGCAATTGCAATGAAACTGAAGCTTTCAAGCTCAAAAGAAAAAGCTCAATTACCATAAAATCCTAAATTTAAGCTTTAGACTTAAGTTTGGGTCTGTTCCTCACAGCTATCACATGGCTTCAGAAATATAGTGCATGAACCCATTCATTTGTTTATGAATGTCAGTTGTGCTCTTTCTGTCTAAGAGAGCATGTTTTTGCCAGAATAAGTAGCGAAGTGGACCAGACAGAGTCAATAGTCTATTTAAGCATCAAGTTGAGTATGAGGAACATTCTCTTTCCAATATTGTATTTTTGTGTGCATGTCTTATCCACTTCACTTTTACGTTTGGCTGTAATCTTCAAAGACTGAGACGTTCTCACACAGTCTGTGCTGTGTTTTGTCCTTGAGCGAGAGCTGCGGTGTTGTCAGAGCGCAGGAATGCGGGCGGCGAGGCCTGTGCTGCATATTTCCTCTGGTCTCCATTAGAGCCAGCTGTCTGTCTGACACAGCATGCGGTTCACTTCCTCGCCAACAGGGGGCGCCGCGTTAAGATCCAAAAATGCATTCTCCCCCCTTTTTGACCCTATACCAAGAAATATTAAAGGGTTAATTCACTCAAAAATAAAAATTCTGTCATTAATTACTCGCCTTCATGTCACTCCAAACCCGTAAGACTTTGATGAAATCTGAGAGATTTCTGTCCCTCCATTAGACGGCTACACAACTGACACTTTAATGCTTCAAAAATTGACTAAACCGCTAAATTCATATGGATTCGTTTTACATAATGTTTTTTCTCTCTATTCAATCCTAGAAAATCTGGATATATCAGGGCATTTTGTGTTTTCCAGGCCTGGAGAAATCTTGGGAATTGATAAAATCGTAAATGGTCATGGAAATGATCATTTCTACAGTCTGTTTAGTCTTAAAGTATTTCATTGTTAGAAATGACTGTTTGAGTGTTGCTGTTTTTATTAGATTAGAAAACTTTATTTGTTTTGTTTTATGAAAATGTGTGTTTTTGAAACCCTTATCCAGTCATCACAAAGGACTGGAAAGAATTATGGAAATTATTGGTCAGAAAGTGCAAAAACTCACAGAGTTATGCTAATTAAACATCACCATTTGGTCATGTCAAATTTATTTATATAGCACTTTTAACAATTGTTTCAAAGCAGCTTTACAGAAAATCATGTTATTGTTTACAATATCTTCATGCCTTATAGTAGCATTTAGCAGATTAGAGCTGGGCAATAATATACAGTAGTGCATTTGAAGTGGATGAAAAAAATTCATCAAAGTAAGAACGGTTATCGTTCAAAATTCATGTATAACTTTGCTTTAAAAAAAAATTAAATCCACTTTGATCCACTTCAAATGTTAACTACAGTAGTTTTAGGTTTTGCGATGATACAAGCAATCCAGCAGTTGAGATTGTCGCCCTATATACAAGTATGTTGTATGTGTTTAAACTTTATGGCATTTTAACTCTGGAATCTATTTAATCTTGTTTTTAGATCTGTAACTGGTTCATAAACGCCCGTCGGCGGCTCCTGCCGGATCTGCTCCGGAAAGACGGCAAAGACCCCACTCAGTTTACAATGTCACGACGCACCAGCAAAACCGACAGATCCGCCTCCCCCGAAAGCCCCGCCTCCTCGACCCGCCCCTCAGTCATTTGCCCCGGCCCAACATTGGACTTGAGGCTTCTGGGTAACACTGCGACTGCGATTTTGGCCGGAGCCGGTTGCTTGTCGTCGTCCGGCAGTCAAGATGGAGGCGTTCAGGCTCTGATGCAACTGGACACTCGCGGTCTGCTGAGGCGAGAAGGTCTAACTGGATTTCGGAGTGAAGATCATTACCTGACGACGATCCCGTTTGCTTCTACCTCTGTCCCGACCCTGGGAGCGTTGAGCCCGAGTGGGGTCCTGTTCAACACACCTCCTCCTACCCCACCGGAGCTGTGCGCGCAAGATTTCAGCGATCTGAAGCTTCTCGTGGACGCGGCCCTGCAACGAGCGGCTGAGCAAGAAAACTGCAGACAGAAAGAGCAAGCGAACGGACCCTCGAGTGAAAGTGAGCTCATCCAGAATGGTGATTCGGAGGCCATCTTGACTTCAAGGGACGAATCCAGAGCTGCCCCGGGCTTGATGGAGAGCGCAATATTACCAGTATCAGTTCCTGTCATGAGCCGCTCTTTTCCAGGCCTTCCCGTCGACCTAAGCTCAGCCGGAGTCTCCGATGTCCTCGGCAAGAATGTCACAGAGTCTGCTAGCTTTACGTCTTCTGGGATGTGGAGCGTCCGGCAACCCGGGCCACTTGCGAGCACGTGGGTTTCGCAGTACGTGCGTAATACGGTCACGGAAGCGGTCAACTGATCGGTGCGGAAAACTCAAGCAGACCAACTGACTTTGAACTCTTTTTGTTCGCTAATTTGGAAAAAAACTGGGTGCTTTTAGTACATGCCTTTCGAGATCATTGCTAGATACTCAAAGAGCCTCTTCACCGATGTTCACTTCATTGGACTCAGGAGTGAAGCTTCTCTACGAACACAAGTGGAGTCAGGAGTGAAGCTTCTCTACGAACACCAGGATGTATTTTTAAAACTCTTTTAAAACTCTTTGTAAACCAAAACCTCTTACCTTTTAACTACATGAAGTTTATGGGCATCCATAAAATCCTCTTCCAGAATAATCCAGCATTTCAGACTCCGGGATCTTCGAGACCAGGTGTGCAGAAACACCAGCAAACCTGAACATCTCAGGTTTACCAACAACAGCCAAGAGATTTTCATTTGAACGTTTGTTAGTGGCCTTGCATATGTAGTTGCTCCTGCCTGTTTGCATCAGTATATCCACTATCACTCGTAGCATGCTTTACTTTTGTGTGATCTGTGAATGCAAAGACTAGCATGCAGCGTTTAATAAGGTCTGTTTAGGAACCAAATGTGCTCTCTTAGATTTAATACTTTGCTCTGATTTTGCCTGAAAGCCACATGGTGTGTGTGTGTTTTTGTCATATTTCCTGCACTTTATAGTCTCATTTTACCTCTTCGTCATTATGCCAGAACCATTTAGATCCGGTCCCAGTCAGAATAGTCTCCGAGAGCTGTCTGGCGTGGCGTGGCGTGACGTGTGTCTGTGCTGTGGCCGGTCATTGGGAAATTGATCGTACTGCAGAGATCATCGCTCACGCCTCGTGTGTGTGTGTGTGTGTGTCTGAGATGTGGAGGCGAGGGCGTCTCAAAGACAGCTGACATTGATTTTCTACAGTTCTCATGTAACGTGAGCGTAGGGCTGTTGCTGAGATGAGTATTCTTCTGATGGCATGGTTGGGTCAAGTAGATGATCGGCATTAACAGTGTTTTACATGTTCATAAAGTCTCTAACACAATGTAGAGGGGAGGGATAAAAATGTTAGTGAGTGAATTTAGACTGAAAGTGTTTTTTGACACTAAAGGAGTTTTGCGCATTTCCAAGATGAACTTGTTCGTACCTCTCAGAGATGAACTGAAGTGTTGCTTTCCCGCTCATAATCTGTGAATGTATCTAGAGAACTAACAAATATGATTTAGAAAATGAGCGTTTTCCTCAGTCTTTCTCTCTTTTTGGACACTAGAGTATCTAGATGGATTATGATTTTTATGCTTGTAGTTTCCATGAAACTGAGAACATGTACAGATAGTCAAATTAGTCTTTATAGTAATGATGATTTTAACCTTTTTTTTTAGTCTTTATGATGCGGTTCACATTATTTCAGTTTACTCTTGCTCACGAACGTGCCATAATTCTGATTAGTTTTTTCTCAGTGAGGTCAATGCAAAGGTCAGAGGTCATGTTCTGTAGTACTGTACACGTTACTTCTCATTGGTTTTCAGTGTGTCTCAGGTTTGTTTATTGTAGTTTTCACTTGACTTTTCTTTCTCGTGGGTTCGAGTCGTTGAAATGTTACCTCTCTGACAACACAAAGGGAGTTTTTAATTATTTCTGAGTTAAGGAATCTATAAGGTGCATCTGTATTTAAGAAACTGAATATGAGAAACCGACTGTCATATTGTGGTGTCATCATATTACAGATCTAATTGACTAACCCCTCAAAACTGTGATCATTCGGTTAGTTACTGGAACAGTACGATCTAAATTTTTTTTGTATACTCTATTTTTTTCACCGGTTCTGAAAGACCAATATTAATATTCCTGGAACTGTATTATTGTTATTACAAAATGGGTCTTTTAGATGAGAATGTGAAACGTGTAAATATCATTCAGGTTATTGGCCGGCATAGACTTGCTTTTAATGCGTGTGTGTGTACATCAAATGTGTATCTCTCTCCTGTACGACCAAATACATGATGCTTTTTTTTTTTTTTTTAAGATGGACCGTAAAACTGGCATTTGTGCCTTACCTGCTTCCTTAGAAAACCTTTGGACTAGTCTGTGCAATATCTGCCTTAAACCTTTGACACAAAGATTTTATTTGGTGTCCTTTTGTACAAATATTACAGAGAAATAAAAGCCTCATTTTTAATATGTTTGTAGTCATGTCATGGAGAAATTAATTTCCTTTGTTTTCAGCAATTAGGAGCAAATATCCAGAAATGACCCAGAAATGCACAAATGATTTATTTATCTGTCGTGTGAGACCATCTTTATTTCAGTATAAAATACGTAACTTTCATATGACGGATGACTTCTTATCTGAGAGCTGCCACGTGTAATCACACATTTTATAAGCCAGATATTCACCGGTTTGATGGGGAAATATAAGTTGCAGTACCACTGAAAAATCTACACATCCCAAAGTCTGTGGCCATCTAACTTCAAAATGTTTAAGGCAAGACACTACATGTGAATATAGGGTCAAAATGTTATCGAATGTATATCGCCATACTTTCGCCAGTTCAGTAATCGCGGTAAATTAAGACAATTGTTTCATATTAAAATGCTATATTTAAATATGCATGATCTATTTAAATATGTGCTAATTTGCGTACATTTCCAGAACATGAATCTGAACGTTGGATAAAGCCAAGATCAAAATTCCGGTTTCATTTTTGGGTTTCTCTTTTTATTACTCCATAATTA
Organism: Scardinius erythrophthalmus; assembly: GCF_964197995.2. Taxonomy (NCBI): domain Eukaryota; kingdom Metazoa; phylum Chordata; class Actinopteri; order Cypriniformes; family Leuciscidae; genus Scardinius; species Scardinius erythrophthalmus. The sequence continues at coordinate 41,584,146 of NC_138232.1, forward strand.
AGAAAATGGTGTCGACAGACAAAAAATAAATGGTCACCATGTTTTTATGAATATGTTATTTAAATCGGTGAATGATATACGAACGTACAGTTCAGTAAAAATGTAATATATTAAATATATAATTTTGGATGTTTTTTTTTTTCATTTTTTCAAGTAAAATTGACCAGTGGCTAAAAAGACAATGGGTGCGTCTCAATCAACTCCCTGGGTCGTGAACCAGTAGGCTATATCATGTGCTCTAATTCGGGAACCGATATAGTGAGCTTCGATGCACCCTGGATTTCATTGCATTGTGGGACTTTTTAGGGAGTGAATGTTTCAATGCACTGGAAGGATTTTGCGATTGAGACAGCCATTAAAATGGCCGACTCCCTGATTGGTGCCCTGACGGAGCTGATTGAGACGCATCCAATGGTTTTGCCTGTAGTGTCTTGCCTTATGTCTCTGATATCGGTTAACATCGTTCAAGAAGGAGATGCTGAGAATCCTTATAAATGCGCACAGAAAAATAACTTTGCACTATATCTAAACAGGTTTATGGCATCTCCAATGCAATAGTTTGCACAGATCGAGCCACAGCTGCTTCAACCTACTCAAACACACATAACTCCCACATAAAAACGCAAAATATACATTGCAGATGGTTTGCAATATAATCTAAATCGTGCATTTAGAGATCGAATTACTTATTTTATAGATCACCACATGAAATGCTGTTTTTCCCCAGTGGATGTTCATCATGTCTGTGTTTGTAACGCGCTCTGATCGTCTACATGTCGTCTTTGTCCTTGGCTCCGTGTTTGAGAATCCGGGTGAACTCGCCATAGTTAAAGTTTCCCTTTTTGTCAATGGGAGCCTCTCTGAAGAGCTCGTCCACATCTTCATCCGTGAAGCGATCTCCCATGGTGGTCAGCAGCTCTCGCAGGTGATCTTCATGAATGAAACCTGCGCAGACGAGGGTCAAACATGCAGTCAGAGCGAGAAGACCTTTGCTTTTTATATACAGTGTGTACAAGATGTGAACTACTTGAATATTGAGGTATTTTAAAATTATTTTGCTGGTATTTGTGTTTTGTTTGCATCTGCATTTGGAGAATTTATTTCTTATATTTACTGAAAGAAAAAAAAAAAAAAAATTTAATTATAGTATGTCATTTAATTTATACACTTACTACAGGATCATGTGACACTGACTGGAGTAATGATGCTGAAAATTCAGCTTTGATCACGGGAATAAATGACATTTTAAAGTACATTCAAATAGAAAAAAAGTGATTTTAAATTGTAATAATATTTCACAGAATTAATGTATCTTTTAAATAGAAATAAAAGCAGGCTTGGTGAACATAGAAGACTTTGGTAACACTCTGCAATGTCTCATTTGTTAACATTAGTTAATGCATTAACTTTTTTGCAGTATTTGTTACAGTATTTATTAATCTTTAATGTTTGTGAATAATAATAATCGTTCATTGTTTGTTAGTGTTAGTTCACAGTGCATTAACTAATGTTATGAAATACAACTTTTGATTTTAATAATGTATTAGTAATTGTTGAAATTAACATTAACTAAGATTAATAAACGCTGTAGAAGTATTGTTCATTTTTAGTTGATACACTTGTCCAGTAGTTTATCAAGCGACCTAAAATGAAGCATGCATATAAGATATATAGAAAATGCATTTTTTATTAGCATGTTCTTATAAGTAACTGTCTATTATGGAGCCACAAACCTGCAGAAATTAAAAATGTATAAATAAATATGGAAATAAATAAATATAAAAAATACAAAAGAAAATAAAATTAAAAAATAAATACAAAAAGTAATAAAAGGAAAAAGTAATGCAACAATAAATTTAGGACTAAATTTGATTATACAATGAATTATATATTTTTTTATCCAGTCTTATGTACATTTATTTTCATATTATTACATTATTTATTTGTTTGTTTGTTTGTTAGGGCTGGGTTAAAAATATTGATTTCTAAAATTTAATTGATTCTGATTTTGATGAACCGATATTGATTCTTAAATCCCAAGAATCAATCTTTCAGTGTTTCAAAGAAACACACGAGACAGGACTAGCGAACTTCACTCATCGTTTACTCATTCCCTTCTCCACACATTACACAACACTTCAAAATAGTAGTCACCAACGTTCAATTCTACTTATGAACACAACAGAATTGAATCTAATTGCTTGTGAATCGAATCGTAATGCATCAATGCCTAGCCCTGTTTATCTATAATTTTCGCAGGTTTGGGCCTCCATACTGTGAGACCCTCCGTGAACTCTTTATATGAAACCAGTGTTTGTTTTACCAGTTCCTTCCTCATCAAAGCAGGCGAAAGCGTTCCTTATCACGTCCTCCGGGTCGGTTCCATTGAGCCGTTCTCCAAACATGGTGAGGAACATGGTGAAGTTGATGGGACCTGGTGCTTCACTCATCATTCCCTCCAGGTAATCATCAGACGGGTTCTTACCTGAGCACAAACACACCAAAGGCAATGTCATTAGATGTGATAATATTATGATATTCCCAATATTATGTCACGTCCTCTCTGTCAGACTTACCCAAAGAGGCCAGCATGTCATGCAGATCCTCTTTATCGATGAATCCGTCTCGGTTCTGGTCGATCATGTTGAAGGCCTCTTTGAACTCTTGGATCTGTGACTGGTCAAACATGGCAAACACATTTGAAGTGGCTCTCTGTGGCCTCTTCTTAGTGGTCTTCCCCTTCGCTCGCTTGCTGGACATGTTGGCGGTGTTTCAGGTCTAAGGAAAGAGCAGAAGATATTCTGTAAAGGGTTAGTTCATTTTTCTAATCGTTAGAATTCAATTCTGATTCGTATAGAATCGATAATCTTTTTAGGGAGTGAATGTTTCAATGCACTGGAAGGATTTTGTGATTGAGATTGGCTGACATAGACTTGCTTTTAATGCGTGTGTGTGTACATCAAATATGTGTATCTCTCTCCTGTACGACCAAATACCTGGTGTTTTTTTTTTTTTTTAGATGGACAGTAAAACTGGCATTTGTGCTAATCAGCTCCCTAGGTCGTGAACCAGTATTCGTTATTTTTATTTTTTTTGCGTACAAAAAGTATTCTCGTTAAGGTTGAGCCACTGTAGTCACTTGGACTATTTTAACAATGTCTTTACTAACTTTTCTGGGCCGGCAAGTTTCAATTACATAGAAGCCTATGGAGGAGTGAGACAGCTCTCAGATTTAATCAACAATATCTTAATTTGTGTTCTGAAGATGAATGAAAGTCTTATGGGGTTGGAACAACATGAGGGTGAGTAATTACTGACAGAATTTTCATTTTTGGGTGAACTAACCCTTTAATACGTCTGCAAGCGACAATTACAGGGTCCAGAGTCAGTAGCGGCCTTTGCCTTGTTTCAGCCGTTTCACTCGAACAGAAGGAGCTTCAGCTTGCCCTCGAAAAAGATAATGATAGTGCTGAATTCCCAAACGATGACCCAGAGGCCTCTGTTCTGTACAGCCGAACCGAATGGATTAACCATCAGCACTGACAAAACTAAAGTCAGTGGCATCAATGGCAGAAGTCTACAGTGGAATTGGTCTCGCTTCTGCCGCCTTCGAATGGTGCTTATGAAGGAAGCATAATGTTATGGTCAAAACAAAAAAAATTCAGACACTTATCTACTCAGTATTATTACATGGATCTGAAACAGGGACACTTCTAAAAGTCCCCCTGTAGTCAAGCATTTTATCCTTTAAAACTTATTTTTGATAACTTTGATCACCAAAATAACATGTTAACGTTTTTTCCTTGAAAAAAATTCTTCATGGCTTAAAATATCTTGAATGTAACTCGACACCCTTGCCTCATTTAGAATACACGGTTCTATGAATATGCAAATGATCCCCGCCTCCACTCACTCACTCAGCTCAGAGATCCACTCGTTGACGATCACACGTTGATCTGATTGGTTACAAGGTAGTTTGTGAGGTCAGAAACACCAGCGATTTCAAACCCTGTTTTTGAGGCCGCAGTGTTTGGTCATAGTGGTCAATCAAATCAAAAACAGGATTAAGAGTGATAGAGTGCTGCGAGGATTATGTATTTTTGTAAGCCAAAAAAAAACTTGAAATGAGTTGCATTTTAGCACTTCCGGTTCCATCGTCCGGACATCTGTGTTTTTTTTTTATGAGTCTTTGGTTAAAATGCCTGAACTAAGGTCTGAGGTGAAAAGCTGGAGATATTTTCACATTTCAGAGAACATTCAAAAGTAACATTCCCATAATGTTTGTAAAATGGAATGTTCCCTTAACGTTCGCATAACCAAGAAAAAAACGTTTAAAACATTTAAAACACGGAACGTTTTGAACTTTCAGAAATAACGTTTGCATAAATTAAAGCTACAATATGTCATTTTTTTCGCCGCTAGGGGTCGCTAACCTCTTACAATAACAAATCTCTACTAATGTTTATGGGAAATAATGTTTATGGATGAGTGAACAGCCTACATTCATGTTTTTTTTAACATCAGTAAATGAGCGTGGAATCATGGACCTTGTCGTCATGCCGATGGATCTAACGTTAATGTTTATGGGAAGTAATGTTTATGGATGAGTGAATATTGATGTTTTTCTATGATGATTGCTAATGAGAGACATATATAAGCGCCACACGCGAGTCCCGCGGATATAAAGGAATGAGGACATTTCGTTCTACCGAACTACCTGCAAATGCTGAATAATACTAATACTGGTCAGTTTATGTAACAAATGAAACTTGTGAGTTAACGCAGCGTTGTTTCACTTGCTCTACACTATCACACTAAACTGCATTTGAGTGTGTTGAAAGTTATAATGTTATTCTATGTTAGTTTGTCTGTATGAGACTAGCAGTGAGCTAGATCAACATTAGAATAACATACTGATCATATTCTAACATTTCATCATGTTAAGCTATAAAGCATTGATTAATTTTATGTACATTTGCTCACCTGTCTAATAAAGCTCATACAAGAGCGGCGTCTCTGTCAAGTTAGTCGTGGACGCTAGCTTGCCATTATCTATAATGTTTGAACGAAACAACAACAGCATGAGCGTGCCGCTAGACGTGCAGTTGTCCACATATATTGCCATGGTTACTATGGCAGTACCGGAAACGGGGATAACGCGTATATTACGTCATTGACAGGCGACAAGTGAACAGGGACGGGCACTATTTAAAATTGTGAATTTCTCTAAATTTACTAATTCTTGGAAACATTTAAGATAATGTAAGTACACAACTGAAATAAATGTATAACACTGTGCAAGTGGTTTTTGAATATTTTTATACAAAATTCGTACATATTGTATTATTGGGAACGTTAGCAAATCATTCTTAGAACATATTTTATCCCTCAGAAACACTCACATAAGCAGAACTCGGCTGACAGCAGGAGTGTAATGAGGTTTTGAATACGAGGATTTATAGACAGACCAGAAGTCACTTTAAGATGTGCCATTTAATGCTGATTTAGTTCGCTGTCGCCCTTTACGATTCACTCCAAAGTGTTTGTGATTAAAGATGTTAGTCAGCTTTGATCTAGGGAAACATTTTTCTATCTGTAAACAGAGCAGATTCACTAAAAGCCTTTACAGCCATTCACATCAGAGATGTTACAGACGGTTTCTGTCGAGTCCCGTGTGAACAGCAGCACATTTCATAACCATCACATATGTATCAAGACATTGTGAATGTGCAATTCATGTTATACGGAAGACCATAGTCAGCTAACACTCATTTTCATATCTGTGTTTTTATTGCTCTTGCATTCATAGTTTCTCAAAGTCTTCTCAATAAAGCAACCAAATGCTGTGGGATGATCTATGCGTTCTGTCTACATCAGGCTTGGTCCATATGCAAACGACCTGTTAATCATCGTTAATCCTGCTGTCTCCATAACGAACTAATAAAACCCAGCTAACATCTAAGAATGGTTTGCTAACATTTCCAGTAAGTTATTAAAAAACTTTATTTCTAAATGTATGTTTAAAATGTCTAGTTGTTCTTACTATATGTGAACTTTAAGGGAATATTCCGTTTTAGAATTCTGCAATAGGAGAACGATACTTTTGAATGTTCTCTGAACCTTCTGAATCTGGTAGTAGCCTAACAATAATAAAAAAAAAATGTAAGACGAACCTCCAAATAAAATGTTTCATAAAAAAAGTTCCATAAATGATGTATAAATAATGTTTTTGTTCTAAAATTTTGATAAACATTAATAAAGACCAGATAACTTTGAACGAATGTTCTATTAACATGCTGGAAGAACGTTTGCTCATAACCTTGCTCATAACGTTCTGAGAAAGTTCACTGTTAGCTGGGAAATAGGGGTGGGCGATATCTCGATATTTACGATATATCGAGATATTTTTTAAACTCGATATGGATTTTGACATATCGTATATATCGATATATTGTTTAAATTTAATTCTGATTTCGCCAATTTGCTTGTTTGCCTTCTCTGTGCTGTGCTCGCCCCCGCCCTCGCGTGTTGTCTCATTCAAGTCCCCCGAGTCCGGTCAGGCACATCAATCTTTCCCCGCCCAGCGAGTGCTTGAAGTGCGTCAGAAACAGCGCGCGCGCGCGATCAGTTGTTGTTGGTATTTTTTTGTGTAGCGTCGCCTCTCGCCGCATTGCTTTTGTTTGAGGGCGCTTAACACACTCACACTTAACATGCTCCCCTAGAAACGGGCCTGGCAGCTGGCGCCAGCTCTAGACACGTTCAAAGTTTCCTGATTGTGACGGATGGCATGGCCGAATTTACATGACACATTATAAATTAGCATTAGCCTAAGTTACCTATTCTGCTATATACATTGCCGAAAAGAAGAGAAGAAGATAAAGGTGGATAAAGACAGAGGTAAAGTGATGTAATGAATGAACAGTTTGTCTAATTGCATAGTAGTCAGATACTATAATTTAATGGCAGTTATTTTTACCTTAAACTTTATGCTAGCAGTTGTTCTGAGTTCCCCAGAGGCCCCAGACAGTGTGATTTTGTAACAATCATGTCAATTTTTAGATGCATTTTTATCACTTTTTTTTAATTAATGTTTTACTCTACAGTTGTGCAGTTTTTGGGGGATATATGGCATTTTTTTTATTTATTTGCCAAAATTAGTAATGATATTTCTATACAGGTTTATTAAAAATAGTGCAATATGTATTATTTCTTCCTTTATTTTACAGTTAAATTATTATTTTTGTATACAGGGATTTTTTATTTTTTTTATGTTGCAGAAGCACTTTGTTCCTACATGAACAGCCTACCAATTTGCACTTCAATAAAAAAAGACTGTGGTATTTGGCATATTTGTTTTTGCAGTAGTTTTTGGGGGGTTATTTTTCCTGTAAAGATATCGAGATATATATCGTATATCGAGATATAGCAAAATATATCGAGATATATTTTTTGCTCCATATCGCCCAGCCCTACTGGGAAATCGTCTTATGAATATGGCAAAAGTCTAGTATCTCCAATAATTGCTTATTTTTGGTGTAAAATTACACTATTCTCTATTTCAGAGGTTCTCAACTGCATGGGACCCACATTTTCTCATTACGCCACAACCCACATTTTTAGGAATTTGAACCGAGTTGCCTATTTATTTATACACATAGCCTAGTACAGTCCCACTTTACATAACACGTAAATTGTGACAATATCACTAACACTGATTAATAAATAGTAGCAATAAGGTTGGGCCAAATAGAAGTCCCAGTAGTTTTGTTAATACGATAAATTTAGTAAGATTGTAATGTATGAGCCACCACATCAGTCATCAAAAATATAGAAAATAACACAAAGTGAAAATAAAGTGGTAGTTTGCATTAATGTTAAAGAAACTTCAACTTCAACTTCATTACCATGGTAAATGCACAATATTAACATTGAAACGCACTGATCCTGGTGAATAGACGGATACCTGCATGCACAACCTACGACCAGTTACGTAGGCTAATTTGTTGGTACCTTTTGGTAATTTCATGATTTACTAATTGACAACAACTACGACTTTGCATGCTCGCAAAGTGAAATTATACAGCGCGCGTCCGCGTTTTGCGCGGGCAATTGAAGAGTGCGCGCGCGCCTCGAGCACGGCTGACAGGAGAGGAAAGCTCGTTTTTTTCTGAGGTGAGAGACTTTTAATTTCGTAACAAGTTACAAATATAACGTTAGAATAATGACATTGACATATAGCCTGACAACATTCAATCTGACAGCAGATTCGGAATCAGTAGATTCGGAGGCACTCTTTACTTGAAGTGCGTCTGACAGAAAGTCTTTCAGAATAAAACTCAAGCATCAGTAAAACATTCAGAATTGTTGTAGTAGTTGTTGTTGTTTCTTTGACTATACACTCTGTCAGGGCCGCTTGAAGGTATTTGGGGGCCCCAAGCAAAATGGACATGGAGGCCCCCCCCAAAAAAAACATATAATAATATGTAACCATATTCCATCCGTTCGAAAAAAAAGTTGCACTAACTGTTTGTTACAAGCAGCATTTGCCTTCAGGCAGGTAGCTAACATAAACATATTTTTTTCTAGCCTATGGTAGGCTGCCTACTGCTGCAAAATTACACTATTTGTACAAGACAAGTGGAGCTATTTTATCCAGTGTAATTTATCACTTACCACTAGGGGTGTAACAAAATTCACGGTTCGGTTCAATACGGTACACTTGTGTTACGGTTTGGTACGTTTTCGATACAGCAAAAAGAAAGAAATGCCAGAGAAATTTCCTTGATTTATTTATTTTTCTTCTTTTTTTTTTTTTATTAAAACTAACATCATAAAATATGATTATTATTTTTTTTACTTTGAGCAATTCTGGAGCTATAATTGACTCTTCTTAGGAGCATATAAAACAAAACAGCTCCTTGGAAAAAATTAAATGTAATATTGTAGTAGTTATAAACAAATGTTTATTTTAGTTCAGATTAACATTTGAGGGCATTGTATTCATAATGTCAAAATAAAACCAACGTAATATTACTTGAAGGCATTATAGCCTACTATTCCTGCCAAACTATGTTAATGTTTCTCACTAGATCTCGCAGCGATGTTATTACTTCTGTGGCGAATTCAAATGCTTTCTTTACCGGATCTCTTATTAGCGCTGTGTAGTAACAGTGTCGCATGATCACGATCGACTAGCGCTGCACTGGTCCAAACTGATAAACAACGGTCCGTCAACCACACAATAACGAGCAGTTTCGTTCCGCTTGCATTACGTTTGCCATTTGATATTGGGCAATGTTGTGGTCGCGCCGGCGTCTCTACATTATGAGCGCGCTTGCCACTTGCAACCCGCCTATATTTGAAATAACGAAATTTTGGTCGGCAGGAAAAATGGTCCAACGAACCGTTCGGTTTGAAAATGCGTACCGAAAACCGAACCGAAAGCCTCGTACCGAACGGTTCAATACGAATACGTGTATCGTTACACCCCTACTTACCACTATCTTGTTTTTTCTTTCCTCATCTTCCTTTCTCTTCATTCTTTTCTGGCTTCCTGAAGCATAATTCTGCTTCATGATGACTGTCGAGGAGTTTTTTGTATTTTGCCGGCAGCAGAGATCACGTGATTGGCTGGCTGCTGTCAGCGACTGCTGAGGGGGGCCCCCTTGAGGGGGATCCCGATAACAGTGTCATTGCACTTTACTGCATTGACTATCAAAGGGGTGCTCACACAGTTTGTCGTTGCATTTTATTCTTAACCAGTCGTTGTCTTGGGGCCCCAGGCCAGCTCGGGGCCCCAAGCAATTGCTTGGTTTGCCTGCCTTGTCGCGACGGGCCTGCACTCTGTAACCCACTTAAAACATGGACAGTTGAGAAACACTTCTCTATTTTAAACTTTCTGACTGCATTATTCCTGGCTGTCCTGTGTGTTTTGTGGGTATGATGAGGTAGGACTAGAATTGATGTAACTGATTAACTACCTGCTTATTTTAAGCTGTGTGTGTGTGTGTGTGTGTGTGTGTGTGTGTGTGTGTGCGTGTGTGTGTGTGTGTGTGTGGCCCTGGTAAACTCTAATTTATGAGGACAATATGTCCTATAAATATACACAATATCTGAAATTCTTGTCCTTGTGGAGACATTTTTCGGTCCCCATGAGGAAGTGATGTTTATTGAAAATGTAAAAATGCAGAAAGTTTTCTGTGATGGGTTGGTTTAGGGGTCGGGTTAGTGTAAGGGGATATAAATATCCAGTATAAAAATCATTATGTCAATGGAAAGTCCCCATAAAACATGTAAACCCAACATGAGTGTGTGTGTGGGTGTGGGTGTGTGTTTGTGTGTGACAGCATCATCAGAACACAATGTCCAGCTCGACCACAGGATTAAATGCAGGAATTTAGAAACAGACCGGACTGAGGTACATCAAACGCTCATCCCTGCGAGACATGTTCATGCCCTTATTGGGTCCTAATATGCTGAAGAAAATAAGACAATATCGTTGGGTTATAATTGCAAAAATTGGGTTAAACTCAGGTTTAAATATTGTTTTAAATGTCGATCCGTTTGTTTTTGTTTTTTTCTGTGTCCTCAAATTCAATGTCACTTTCCATCCTGTTACTTTTTCGGGGAGAAAAAAACACTTTAAAATGACTCAGGAAGTGACATCATCATGTTGGGAAATCAGCAGCACAAACCTCATCAGTAAGTGTATTATCGATGGATTGCATGAATTCTGTTGTGTTCGTTGTTTTTCTCTCTAAACCCTGTTTAATGACACAAATCTTCATAAATGAACTTCAAGTTGATGTCCTAATGCACTCTAACTCTCAATCCCTCCCTTCAGCTGTTACGAACACCCTGTCACATCCTCCCTTCATTCGTTTGTTGCTTCTGAAACTGGATTGGCAGAATTCAGAGAGACACTAACAGGCCGTCCAGGGATATTGCTTCACGGAAAGGTTTTGTCACGCTCTGAATAAAGACAACACTATAATCTAAAACAAACACATAGTTGCTGATTTCTGTTAATGAGTTTCTTCTGCTATCATTTCAGGTCCTGTCCTCCAGCCAGTGGTTATGTCATGGGTCTGACCGCTGACTTTTGACCTCAACGGTGCACTAAGAAAAACACCAAATGCTGTATTCCAGATGAAGCCAAGTCACAGCTACATGCAAAGAAACACTTTATTCTCTGAATAATTAAAGTTTATATGAGTTATGGATCTATTACAGAAATGCATTACAGTATTCGCTCACTGGACACTCAAATGTCCAGATCCTTTGCTCAGCGGGAGACAAAATGATCCTGGATCAGTTTCAGCTCCATAACTCCCAACATACGTCACCAGCTCCATCTAGATCTTTCCTCAGTGCCTGCCTAAATTTATCCACAACTTTTGTGCTTTGACTTCTAAGCACTCGAAACCAAACCAAAGCACGATTAACTCACCTTTGCTACAGCTGAGGGGTCGTGGTCTTGAGTCTGTTGTCTTTGTGTTGGAGAGTGAGACAGTTACTTTTGCGGGACACTAAAGTTTCTTCAGAGCATCAGCTCGAGTAATGCGCCCCTCCCACTTTACTCTCGGCCAATCAGAGCTCTCCGTTCTCCCAGACAGAGCCGGCCCACAGCAGGGATTTACCATATAAGGGCAAAGAATGCTCAGCCTGTCTTTGTGTTGAAGACACACAGAGAACAGAGACCCGGAGGAATCAACATGAAATGACAGGAAAAGAGATAAGCTGCCTTATTTAGACAAGGCCTCGCATCATGAGGGGTGAATGTGTGTGTGTGTGAGTGTGTGTGTGTGTGTGTGTGTGTGTGTGTGTGTGTGTGTGTACATTCCTCAAAACCCCTGCCTTGGATGGACAGTGATCTGGAAAAATCGACTACTGAAACTCTTTATTATATGGAGATCTGTTCCCTGCATAACTCTGTTTATATGAATTAACTCATACTTTTATGTGTGACAGTAGTTTGGTTATTGTCTTCCAGGGCCATTAAGTTTGACATGAGCCATGAATCAAATGAGAGAGAGTTATTGTTATTATTATGGAAGTTATTATCTTACTGCTCTTGGAAAAGGTATTTTATATGCATCATTAAAGCTGGAATTGATTACCATTTACAGAGTGTGTCTTTACAGAGTGTCTAAACACTGAAAAATAATATTGATGGTGATGGAGCATAAGCACAGCAGTTATAGCTTTTTATTATTTAATGCTGGGATACACATTATTAATATACACATGACATAATCGCTTATGATTTTATTGTCAGTACTAGCATGTTTCCATATGTTATTTCAGATCTCTGAGCAATATACATTTCGACAAATGCCATGAGTGACAAAGTATTTTATGTTTTTTAGGTGATAGCATTTATTAAAGGGATAGTTCACCCAAAAAATGAAAATTATGCTGTAATGTACTCACCCTCAAGTTGTTATAAACCTGTAGAAGTTATTTCTTGTGTTGAACATAAAAAGATAACAATATTTTTGAAGAATGTTGGTAATCAAACTCTTTCTGGTCGTATTGACTTTCTAAAGTGCAAAGCCAATGGAGACCAGAAACTGTTTGATTACCAACATTCTTCAAAAATATGTTTTTTTTTGTGTGTGTGTGTGTGTGTGTGTGTGTGTGTGTGTGTGTGTGTGTGTGTGTGTGTGTGTGTGTGTGTGTGTGTTCAACAGAACAAAGAAACTCGTTTTGTACGTTTTCGTTATCTGTTATGTTTTTGTAACAACTTGAGTAAATGATGACAGAATTTTATTTTTGGGTGAACTATCCCTTTAAGAATGAGAGTGACACTCTTTCGAAAATGTAAACAAAAAAATCCTTGTTTTATGAATAATTATTTTGAGAATTATTATTATTATAAATCGTATACATCATATAAACATTAAAATAAACGCTAAAAAGGAAATAATAAATAAACATTACACACGCTCCCTCTAGCGGTTCTTCACTGACACTTGAGGAGCTGAACCCAAACTCACACGTCAACAGAGGGCGTGTCCTGAGACGAGTCCCAGCCTGTCATTGGATGTCATTTGATTGACGTGCTGACGTGGGCGTTAGAGTGCAGGAAGTTTCTAATGAATCTCTGTTGTGTTTAGAGGTAAGAGCGGTCAAATTAACTTCATTTCACTTGATATTATTGTTAAATGTGTTTGTTTACCAGTTTTCGTCTTATAAAATGAGTGTGTTGCGTTTATAAACGGCGACGCTGTGTTTTTGTTCATTGAAGATTGTAACAACATCAGATGTTTTTACAGTCCCTGGATTGTTACATTAAGCTTTAGTGTTTATTTATAGAAACTAAAGTCAGGGAATGTTGTAAAGACGACTTTATATACGAATTGTAAGAGCACTTAGTAAATTGTTTGAGTTTGATGCTCGACAGTGGACACGGAGTCTTACAAAACAACGGATTTATTGATCTGAAATTATTGATCTCTTAATCCTGGAAGTCATTTGAGTGTTACAGAATCCGTTTAATCATGTTAAACGTCTAAAATAAGGGGGAAAACATGGTTTCTTCTCATGTTTCAGTGCGACGTAGTGTATCCTACTGTTAAACTGCAACAGGATTCAATTATTCATTTATTACAGTCCTGCTCAAACATGATGCTTTGCTGCTAGTTTTCTTTTAAACGTTTGGATTTGTCTTGACTTGCGATAAACTCGCCATGACGGATTTCTCAGATAGCTGATGGATTTTGTTTTTAAACAAAATTAAGTACTTTTATACAGCAAGGATGCATTAAATTGATCAAAAATGACAGTAAAGACATTTATTTCAATAATCAGAAATGTTTCTTGATTATCAAATCATCATATTAGAGTGATTTCTGAAGGATCATGTGACACTGAAGACTGGAGTAATGATGCTGAAAATTCAGCTTTGATCACAGGAATAAATTATATTCACATATAAAACAGCTATTTTAAATTGTAATAATATTTCACAATATTACTGTTTTTCATCAAATAAATGCAGCCTTGGTGAGCAGAAGAGATTCTTTCAAAAGCATTAAAAAATCTTTTGATGGTAGTGTAAATTAAGTCATATCAGTCAAACATTTGCTCTAATGTTATGCTTAATTACTTACACAAATATAAATTATGCCTCGCCTATGTATAAATTTACTTTCTTTTTTGTGATATTTTCGCCATGCATACTGTCCCAGGCATCTAACAGTTGTTCAAATTTCTGGCCTAAATATTTTCAAAACTGAAGTTTTAATGACATTTCTATTTTTCTACATGGATGAGCTTGTAAAGTTTAGTCAAGGCCGCCACGATGTACACACACATACTGAACGCACATAGATTTGGAGATTTGCTCTGTTTCGAGATCATGAAGATTGACAGACAGTCGCTCACTCACCTGAGCTTCAGCATCAGTTTATCAGGCCCGAGTCGAGGCATCGTCTAGATTTATGGGATGTTGAATGGATGAACGTTCACATCAGTCTGTAAATTTAGAGAGTTGTCTGACAGAATTAGGCAGCTCTCTCTCTCTCTCTCTCTCTCTCTCTCTCTCTCTCTCTCTCTCTCTCTCTCTCTCTCTCTCTCTCTCTCTCTCACACACACACACAATAGCAGATGAAAAGAACGGCTGAGTCCATTACAAACTGCTGGCATGGCTTTCATGCTCTGTGTGTGTGTGTGTGTGTGTGTGTGTGTGTGTGCTGTTTTCATGTTTAGCTGGTTTAATGTTGAAATAATAGTTTTTAATGCTGTATGTGCAGCCGGGTCACTGTGTGTGTGATTTCAGATGTGATTGACAGATGTTGTGTAGATGTTGTGTGTGTTTGGGTGGGATGTGTTGTGTTGTGTGTGTGAGCGCTTGAATGTACTGGGTCTCTCTCAGAACCACCAGTATTACCTTCTTTGTTCGTTCCACACACACACGGTTCACAGAGAGAGACAGAATAAAGGGCTTGAATTTAAGTAAAATAAGCTCTGCACACCATCCTCTGTGTGGAGGATCTATCCAGATAGTTAGTGTTGAACGCATCTGTAGGATGAAGGAGGTTTGTACTCCTCGATGGCTGAAGGGTGGAGGGTTCCCGGCTTTACAGGCCTTCATCATCATCATCATCGTCGGTCCATCTGGGTATGTGCTCTTCATGGGCCGTCCGAGCAGAAGTGTCCTCTGTGTGTGTGAGAAGTGGTTGTGCACAGCAGGTTAATGCTGATTTATAATTCCCTTGAAGTCTTTCCGCATTAAAACAGTTTTTCATTTAACAATTTTTAACTCGGTAAAGCCTATTCTATCATATTTGATATTTCTAAGGCCTCTAAATGATCTGATAAACCTGTCGCACACGATCTCCTCCAGTCCTCTGTCGTCTGATTAATAGTTCATACTTTTTATCAAGTAAAAGCCTTTTTAACTGTACAAACTTTCTCCTTCACGTCTTTCTGCTGTCAAATCTGACCTGATTTGATCAACTAAACAATATTGTTAGTAATATTTCAAGATGAACACTTAGCCTACTAGATTTAAGCAACTTTGGTTTATTTGATTATTCATCATTAAAAAAAAAAAAAAAAAAAAGATAATCAGGCTTTTGAGGGAGGTTTATCAATCTCAATCATCACTATTGCAGTGCATTAAATGTTTTAAAACTACAGAGCTTTGATCATAAAACTAAGCATTTAAATATCATCTTAAGACATATTATATGATATTATTTGATGTGAGCATTCTGTTGTACTGTTATTACGTTTTTACATGACAAGCTATCAGAATTTCATCTTATAAATATCAGCATCTGCAGCAAATTGCATATTTCTGCTTAGTTTGGGCCTCTGCTTTCCTCCTCAAGTTTACATCTCAACTATGAGCCATAAAAGCCTATAAAAAACATTTTTTTTCTTTTTTTTTTTTAGATTTATAATTAGTTTATCTGTCTTATTTTCATGTCAGGCTTTAGGGTTCAGGGTTAAAACGTGTTTGATGTACGGTCAGCCTCTGCATAAATGATTCAATAACTAATGTGTTATTGAATCATTGTGTGTTATGTGTGTAATGTGTGTTATGATGATGTCTGATGAGTGGTATCAGTGTTCATATCAGCCAGCGCAACAACTGGTTTCCGCCACTAACCCAGACTGATTTGCAGAAGTTCTAGTTCTCGTTGTGTCTGCACAAAAACGCACAGCTAAAGACAGGTCAGGTCTGTTTTAAAATGTTTTGAGTGATTTTTCTGTAATTATTGTGCTCATTTAATTTTAAGGAATTTCATGTACGTCTTATTTGCTGTGATGAAACTGTATTTTTATGTCTTCATATCGACCAAACGCTGAACTGAGTTTGTGTTTCTGTTTGTTCACTTCTTTCACTTCACTATTTACTCATTATGGACCTAATTATTAATAAAAAGGTCAGGTCAGGTCTGGTCATATCTTATTTGGTGTTTGTTAGTATTTAAAAAAAGTATTTTTTTTATGTGATGTTTTTCTCAAGCCTGACTTATTATAATGCCTGAGTTTTTCTAATCTCTGTCCTTATACCATTTAAAAAATCTTGTATAATATGACTTGCTGTGTTTGTTTGTTTGTTTGGTTTTTATTGTATTTATATGATATTTGTGTTTTTGTAATTACATTTTTGCCATGAAAATAGCTTTGAAAGCTGATATGGCACTAAGTAAAACAATCTGAATCTGTCCTCGTACATCTCAAGCTCATCCTCTGGCGTTTTACTTCAGCATGTTGCTTGATTTATATGAAGTAAAAATGGATCAGAAAGATGTTTAACCAGCTGTTAAAGAGGTCGTCCTCTGAGCTAGAGAGATAGAGAAAGTGTTTCTTAATGTCAACAACAACATCAAATAAAAATTCACTCTAATATCTTATTGTGAATTATTCATCAGTGCAGGTTTTTTAAAATAAAAACTTGCTCCACTGATAAAGAGATAAAGGAACGTATCACCAATGTACATGCACTAATTCTGTGTGTTAAAAGGCCTGAGAATAATATGATTCAGTTCATATGACGTCAGATGTCTCAGTTTTGCCGTGACTTCAGATCTGCCAGCATGTCATGATGATAAAGTTGAGATGTTGCGCACTGTCAGACTTTAGCTCTGTGTGCAAAGGTCACAGTCGTGCATTAAGGAGCAGAACATGAACTCTGTGTCTTCTCTTCTCGTCTCCTCAGTCCCAGACCATGAACTACGTGGGTCAGCTGGCCGAGACGGTGTTCGTGACGGTGAAGGAGCTTTACCGCGGCCTGAACCCGGCCACACTCACCGGTGGCATCGATGTGATCGTGGTTCGCCAGCCTGATGGCACTTACCAGTGCTCCCCGTTCCACGTCCGCTTCGGGAAACTCGGAGTCCTGCGGTCCAAAGAGAAAGTGGTGAGTCTGTTAGCTTCATATTAGTGCAGATCTAGAGGAATCTGTGTTTGTGGTCTGAATGTTGAGTTAAAGCTCTTGTGCTTGTCTGACAAAATGTTCCTTTTTCTCAGATCTAACCAAACTTTAGGCCATCCTTAAAAATATTCTTGTTTGCCGTAACCCGACCGACCCTGTCAATTTAGTACCGACCCAATTATTATTTTTTTTTCCCTTTCAGTCCGACCGACTTGCCGGTTGTAAACTTGCGTTTAGACCGACCGATTTTTTTTTTAACTCTTCAAACAACTAATACAACTGCAATAAAATAATATTAGTTATTAAGTATTGTGAATATAAATTGCCTAGACCTACATACAAACATAAGCTACGTTCTTTCTTTTAAATAAAAACCCGTGGCGCGTCATCTATGATTATGTTTACACCATTGGTTAACCGTAAACGCATGTCACACTACGGCCTGCAAGCTAAGTTTGCTTCGTTTCATTCACTGTCAATGGTTCGCGCTTGGTAATGATGGCTGCGGCTTTACTCTAAAGATTATTTCATTTTTATATGTTGTTGAATATGGTTTATTAAAAATAAACATGCGAGAGCATGTTATAGGCTATATGTCATGTTTTAGTCAGATATGACGACGACGCTACTGCAACACGCATCGCCGCAGATGAGAAGCTGAGCATCAACGTGCAAACTATCGCAAATCAAAGTGAAAGTAAGTCGCAGACGCTTAACACACAATCATCATCATTAAATGTAAAGAAACGAAATGATCTTACCAGGGCTGTTTCCGCTTTCTCTTATTGCGGGCTTTGATTCAGAAATTTTAGCTGATGATAAATAAAATAATGTAGTCATAACTGTTGCTTTCGGTGACGTGCACTCCATTAAATCTACATATAGCGGTAATTGAAGATCGGATTTATATCCGCAAAAAAACAACACACATTTAGCCTATGTAACCAGGTGTAAATGGAATCGTTTTGATAAATCAGATTGCAATCCGATCTGAGAAAACGCATGAAGTGGCTTGGTGTAAACAGCCCTTAGACATAGGTGAAAAATGTCCCCCCCCCCCCCACCGACCCTGATTTTTTTTTTAAAAATGAAAAAATATATACTTTTTTATATTATTTTTTATATATATAAAAAAATATAGACCGACCTACCGACCCTTTTTTTCTTTTTTTTTGCTGTTACTGCAAACCAAAATATTTTTAAGGATGGCCTTAACAGCAGAGAACATCTTGTTAGCACGAAACAAGTTTTTTGTTTTGCATTTTAACAAATAATTTCCATACAAAAGTACATATAACCATACATGTCAGAGGTAAAGAAGAAAAAAATGTAAAAAAATAAAAAGAAAGGCACTTTACAGAAAACACCTGTACCTGTCAAACAGCTGTGTAGTTTTCCTAGCTTTTAGGTTTTTACTTTTGGATATTGTTTCTTAATATATTTTATCATCAATTTTAAAATGTTCAAAATTTGGTATTTTTCCATTCCATTTGACTGTATGAATATAGTAACGGGCAATTATAACAATTAAATCTAAAATAAACAAAAGATTTTGATCACCCTCAAATGAAAAACATTTTTGTTAGCACGAAATAGTTTCAAGCGATTTCATAAATGTGTCAAAAATAGTGAAATGAACTACCCAGAAGTTCTACTATTATTATAATTATTTTGATTTTAATTTTGCTTGACACTAACAACGGTCATATTTTAATGTAAAAGCAGTGGCATTTAATTTAAATTTAAATTAAACTCATTTATTTATTTTTCACGGCATATTTAATGCCAGTTATATTTTCATTCAAAAAATAACATTTTTAATGGCCATTTCCACTCACTATAACCATTAGAATTAAACATGCTTTTTTTTCTTTTATTTTGAATCTGTACTTTTAAGACTTCATTATGTAAATGATCTCTGCATAGCATTCATATGTTAATGAGCTCATGGATAATGAATTAGGCTTCAGTATGTCTACATCATTTTATTTAAAACAATAGGAAGAAAACCTTATTTCGCTCGTTAATTGTTTGGTTTCCAGAATCCATATTCCTAAGTTTTCCTCCGGTTCAGGTCATGTGACGTAACCGCTGTATTCGTCCATCCACAGGTGGATATCGAGATCAACGGGGAGCCTGTGAGCCTGCATATGAAGCTGGGAGACAATGGAGAGGCGTTCTTCGTGGAGGAGAACGAGGATTTTGAGGTTTGTCCTGATGAATGAGTTCACTAACCTCTCTCGTCTAATGTTCTGCTGTGGTTTTCACGATTCTCTCTCCGTGTCCGTGTCAGACGAGGGTTCCCGCTCACCTCTGCACTTCTCCGATCCCCACTGATGTTCCAGAGGTGTCCGAGACGACCGAGTCTTCCGTCACGTCTTCCTCCAGTCGACGGAAAAAGCGCCGGCGTAAACGTGCTCGTTCGGACAATCATCAGCGTGAGGACGACAGATCCTCCTCGGACGAGAAAGGAGAAAGTCTAGACCAGGATTTCCTCAAGGACGAGTCGCTTTTGGCGGCCAGGTTAGATGTTTACTCCTCTTATTGGACATTAACTTTTCCAGCTTCTGTCAGAAAGAAGATTGGTGGCGGGTTGTTTCATGAAGCTCTAGTTGTTGCACCAGCTGTGCATACGCTAGGTTTAACGTAAAGAAGTTACAACTTACACACTGATTAAACATAAACTCTTAATGGAGGCAGGGAACTACACTAACCTTTTCCACTGGTGGCACTTGCGCTACTAACTTTTTCAGTTACTGGCGCAAAACATGATTTGGTCGCACAAATTATTTATAGTAAGCTGCTCTGGATAATAATAAACAATAATGAAACTGTATTACATACAGATGTGCTTTTTATTTTACTTGCCATCTTTTAAACCACATGCCTTCTTGTTTTTGTTTTCTTTAACATTGGTTGGGATAGATTTTCTCCTAAATGGATTTCAACATGCTATGGTTGGCACAGATGGGCAGACTCCTGAACTCTTAAGTAGTGATGCACCGATGTGAAAATTGTGGTCGATACCGATAATAACCGATATTAATATTGCTGTTATGGCATGAAACAGTAAAAAAAAAAAAAAAAAAAAAAACAGGAACATTGTGTACAATTAAGATAGGCTACTTAATTTATTATTCCAATGGCAAAAATATTGTATCACGATTCACGATTTTATCACGATTCTTTTTTATGTTGGTTTTACTATTTTGCGACTGAGCATTACAGCCAAAACTTATGTCCATATTTTAAAAACAAAGCCTTGGGTAACAAAACATATATAAAAAAATGGCAGACAGGGGCGAAGATAAAAATATTTGTCATCATTTTCTTTGTTATTAAATATTAAGATCAAAGATGCACATTACACATACACAACTTAATATACAAATTAAATAAAGTGTTTTATGTTTTCAGCTTCAGTAGGTGTATTTAACAGTAGCATTGAAGAAAGTAATTAAATGAACAAATATGAAAATAAAACAAAATAGACTTCACTGTATAAATTATACATTGATACTTATTAAAGCTACTTCAGTCAAGAGCAGTGAGTGATTTTCTCTTTGCATTTTGTTGTTTTATTAACAGTAAAGGAATAGTTCTCCTAAAATTTCAAATTGTCATAATTTACTCTCTCAAGTTGTTTTAAACTCGAAGGAGTTTCTTTCTTCTGTTGAAAATAAAAGTTATTTGGAAGAATGTGGGTAACCAAACAGTTGATGTACCCCAGTGACTTTTCTCCTTTGGAAGTCAATGGGGACCAGCTACTGGATAGCCACTTTCTTCAAAATATTAATATTAGAAAAATATTAGAAAATATTAGAAGGAAATTAATACAGGTTTGGAACAACATTAGAGTGCGTAAATGATTTTTGGGTGAACTATCCCTTTAAGGACAAGCGGCAGCGTGTTTACTATTGCTACTGTCTCTTTAAGAGTTGCGCGCGACGCGTCTAATATACACGCATTTGACAAGCAGATTTACTCAATTTTCTCAAGTTTGCTTTCACTTTAGACATAACCGACTTTGTTTATCTAAACCTTGTGTGTATTTAACAGTATAAGCACAATAAGACTCGAAAGATAACTTAGTCCAGTCCAGTATCCAGGCGCTGGTAGACAGGCTTTTAGTGCATGTGAGCTTCACATGTACGCGCTGAGGAAGGAACGCACACGTTAGAACACGTTAAAATATAAAACGTTAAATATTAAATGTAAACTATAGCCCGTCAATTTTCATTTTACAATTATCTTCTCTCTCTGTGTGTGCGCGTCCGTGTTTGTAAGAGAGAGAGAGAGCTCGCGCACCACTGATACAATGGTAGGCTACGTTTTAATCTAAGTAACGGTCTCGGGGCTGAAGCCTACTTGATGTGTTGAATGCTCAGAGCACGTTATAAAACGTATTCTTAAAATACACATTTCTGTTTTAATAAATGCTCATAGTAAATCATAGCATATTGCCTAAAACATAGGTACAAAAATAATCAGTGGTACATTTGCGACCCGTTAAAAATTAGGGTCGCAATGGCATTTCAAAAGGTCGCATATGCGACCATTTTGGTCGCAGTGTAGTTCCCTGAATGGAGGCATTTTATTTTACAGTACATGCGCTTACATGTACTGACAGTGTACTTAAGAAAGTACTGGAAAATTAATCGTAATAATAAATAAAGGTAATTTATACTTTTAAACAAAATACTTTTTGTTTATATCAGTATTTATTTATTGATCCTTATTCATTTCAAATATAATATTTGAATGTTATTTACATTGACAATTGTCAGAAAGAAGTAAAAAGCTCCAGTTGCACCAGCTTTGATTACTTGTGCATACTTAAAACTAGAGCCTAGTTTTAACGTAAAGTGGCCCTAAGTTACAACTTACACACTAATTAAACTTAAACTCGGTAGCACTTTATTTTACAGTACTTTATTTTACCTAAGAAAGTACTGTTACATTGGTAAATTAATCGTAATAAATAAAGGTAATTTCTTGTGTTTTGTTTGTATCTGCATTTATTTATTGATCCTTATTCATTTCAAATATAATTTTTGAATGTTATTTACATATGAAAATACCTATTTTGTTATTGACGATTTAGTAGTATCGTATTTCAATTTATTTCAAGTTATTGGATCATTAAGGATAAACTAAACATCACGTTATGCAACTATGCATTACTTTTCTAAGAGCTTGAGACCTACTGTGTTCTGGCTTAAAGTCGGCATTAAACAGGTTGTGCTCATCTTTACTTCTCTATTGTGACATCTATCCGATTGAAACGCTACTGGAACAAGAACAAATGTGGGCGGGGCTTGATTCTGTCTGTGAGGAATTGATTGGATGGTTGTGGTTTGCTATTGGCTGATCGCATGTGAGTGACAGGTTGCCCCGCCCTCGTCATCAGAGAAGAGAAGAGATGCTGCAAGAGGGAGAGGAAGTTATTTTAATAATGATGTGCACATATAAATCATTTATATAATGCATGCTGCAATATTCCATAAAAACAAAAAGAATTGTCAGTTTTGATTTCATGGTGACTTTAAGAGCAAATGGTGGAGTTACGGTGCAACAAATGGTGTTACAAATGTTTTTTGTTTTTACTCTCTACAGTAAGTCGATATACTTCTCGCTGTCAGAGGAACCGTACGAGGACTCGTGTGGCGCTCCGAGAGACGTTCATCCTCACTCTGAGGGAGAGTGTTCTGTTAATGAGAGGTACTGACCAATCCTTAACCGTTTCTGCTCACCAGTCACTGTGGCTACTGGTTTTCCGAAGTACCAGTCACTGTGGCTAGTGGTTTTCCAAAGTTACCAGTCACTGTGGCTACTGGTTTTCCGAAGTACCAATCACTGTGGCTACTGGTTTTCCAAAGTTACCAGTCACTGTGGCTAATGGTTTTCCAAAGTTACCAGTCACTGTGGCTAGTGGTTTTCCGAAGTACCAGTCACTGTGGCTAGTGGTTTTCCGAAGTACCAATCACTGTGGCTAATGGTTTTCCGAAGTTACCAGTCACTGTGGCTAATGGTTTTCCGAAGTTACCAGTCACTGTGGCTAATGGTTTTCCGAAGTTACCAGTCACTGTGGCTACTGGTTTTCCGAAGTACCAGTCACTGTGGCTAGTGGTTTTCCGAAGTACCAATCACTGTGGCTACTGGTTTTCCGAAGTACCAGTCACTGTGGCTAGTGGTTTTCCGAAGTACCAATCACTGTGGCTAGTGGTTTTCTGAAGTTACCAGTCACTGTGGCTACTGGTTTTCCGAAGTATCAGTCACTGTGGCTAGTGGTTTTCCGAAGTTACCAGTCACTGTGGCTACTGGTTTTCCAAAGTACCAGTCACTGTGGCTAGTGGTTTTCCAAAGTTACCAGTCACTGTGGCTAGTGGTTTTCCAAAGTTACCAGTCACTGTGGCTACTGGTTTTCCGAAGTACCAGTCACTGTGGCTACTGGTTTTCCGAAGTACCAGTCACTGTGGCTACTGGTTTTCCGAAGTACCAGTCACTGTGGCTACTGGTTTTCCGAAGTACCAGTCACTGTGGCTACTGTTTTTCTGAAGTACCAGTCACTGTGGCTACTGGTTTTCCAAAGTACCAGTCACTGTGGCTAGTGGTTTTCCGAAGTACCAGTCACTGTGGCTACTGGTTTTCCGAAGTACCAGTCACTGTGGCTAGTGGTTTTCCGAAGTACCAATCACTGTGGCTACTGGTTTTCCGAAGTACCAGTCACTGTGGCTAGTGGTTTTCCGAAGTACCAATCACTGTGGCTAGTGGTTTTCTGAAGTTACCAGTCACTGTGGCTACTGGTTTTCCGAAGTACCAGTCACTGTGGCTAGTGGTTTTCCGAAGTTACCAGTCACTGTGGCTACTGGTTTTCCAAAGTACCAGTCACTGTGGCTAGTGGTTTTCCAAAGTTACCAGTCACTGTGGCTAGTGGTTTTCCAAAGTTACCAGTCACTGTGGCTACTGGTTTTCCGAAGTACCAGTCACTGTGGCTACTGGTTTTCCGAAGTACCAGTCACTGTGGCTACTGGTTTTCCGAAGTACCAGTCACTGTGGCTACTGTTTTTCTGAAGTACCAGTCACTGTGGCTACTGGTTTTCCAAAGTACCAGTCACTGTGGCTAGTGGTTTTCCAAAGTTACCAGTCACTGTGGCTACTGGTTTTCCGAAGTACCAGTCACTGTGGCTACTGGTTTTCCGAAGTACCAGTCACTGTGGCTACTGGTTTTCTGAAGTACCAGTCACTGTGGCTAGTGGTTTTCCAAAGTTACCAGTCACTGTGGCTACTGGTTTTCCGAAGTACCAGTCACTGTGGCTACTGGTTTTCCGAAGTACCAGTCACTGTGGCTACTGGTTTTCCGAAGTACCAGTCACTGTGGCTACTGGTTTTCCGAAGTACCAGTCACTGTGGCTACTGTTTTTCTGAAGTACCAGTCACTGTGGCTACTGGTTTTCCGAAGTTACCAGTCACTGTGGCTACTGGTTTTCCGAATTACCAGTCACTGTGGCTAGTGGTTTTCCAAAGTTACCAGTCACTGTGGCTACTGGTTTTCCGAAGTACCAGTCACTGTGGCTACTGGTTTTCCAAAGTTACCAGTCACTGTGGCTACTGGTTTTCCGAATTACCAGTCACTGTGGCTAGTGGTTTTCCAAAGTTACCAGTCACTGTGGCTACTGGTTTTCCGAAGTACCAGTCACTGTGGCTACTGGTTTTCCCAAGTACCAGTCACTGTGGCTACTGGTTTTCCCAAGTACCAGTCACTGTGGCTAGTGGTTTTCTTTCTCAACTGTTTACATTCACTTAAAACAACTGACAATGAATACTCGCCAAGCCCTGCATTTTGACATTATTTTGTGTGTATTTGACTGTTTAAGAGCAATAAGCAGCGGAAAATATCTACATTTAGTACTGAGAGGTGGTTTTATATACCAAAAAATCCTTGGAATGAGTAAAATTATGCTCAATCAAATCTCATACACTGAAATTCAAGCCCTGTAACCCCAATAATATTCATCCGGTGCAAATGAAGCGAGTGAGTGAGTGAGAGGAGGCGGGGTTTGTGTGTCTCTCGCTGTCGGAGAGATGAAAGCGCAGCTGGTATTGTGTGTCTATTCTGCGGAAAATGAGTATTGGAAGCGTTTCAGATATTTCAGTATCGATATGCATCGAACAATCTATATATTTGACACTACATTGCACTAAGTTTATTATTTCAGATGACTTTTTAAAAGACTAGTGTGAGTGACTGCCTTACACTCCACTGCTGAAATACACCCGCATTTGCTCGGTTGGCGGGTGTTGATGTCAAGCCCTGATCCTCAAACATCTTCAGATGATGTATGTATTCACCATGTTTTAACTTCCTCTGTTGGTATCCTGAGTTTCTCTGTTGTGTGTGTCTGTAGTGTGTTCTACAGTCGGCCCTCCTCTCCTAAGAGTGATTCTGAGTTGTGCAAGCCGCAGGAGCCTTTGGGACCTCAGATGCAGTGGAACTGGGGCGCTTTTCCAAAGGTAGCGTTAAACTACTGCACGCCTCAGGCTTTCAGCGCAGATTACACCGCTTCACAATGTCCGAATGTTTCGAAGCCAAGTCTACTACAGTCAAACCAAACATTATTCAGACACCAGATATCATTTTTGATATATGTGTGTGTGTGTGTGTGTGTGTACTTTGATCCAAACCTCCAAGTACAACCCTGTGCATTCCCAGATATTCCCACAACACATCATTTATCCATCTGTTATTATTATAGTTGCCCATTTTTTATTGTTTTACTAAGTAAAAGTTACTTCACCAAGTATCACCTTTACTAGCAGCGTCATTTCATTCTGATGCATTTCACAATTACTGATTTGGCAGATGCTTTTATCCAAAGAGACTTACATTGCATTCAAGATGAAAATGACAGAAATACAGGAATACAGCTGAACTGTGGGATAAAAGGAGGAAAACCTTGGATTTAATATATACAGTCTCTCAATAATCTCTCCTCAACATGACACATGAGGGTCATTAATGTTAAGCGCACAGACTGAACTTCAATATGAGGAATAGAAGTCATAACTGGCACTAATAACAGTGATTTAAATTTTGCAAGTATTCAACCACATTATTATAAAGAGTGAGCGAGTGTTGCGGCCAATCACAGACAGTCAAACCAAAAATTATTCAGACACCCGATATGATTTGTGATATTTTTTTACTAGTGTGTGCAGGACACTATAGTTGATTTATGGAAGCGAGGAGAGCAAAATAAAGTAAACTGTGACATATTATACCCAAAAAATCTTCATACTGTTGAATAACAGTAAAATTATACAAATTTGGGACCAAAAATGATTCAGACACTTTGAGCTGATCATGTTTTGCTGAAGTGTTTTGTCTTTAATTGCTAATGCTCTTTTACACACAGACTGAACAAAATGAAGCATTGCTTGGTGATTGGTTGAGCTAAACTGGTATTATCTAATTGTGTAGTTAAATTTAACAGCTGACAGATATTCAACATAATTCATGTGTGAGACAGTCTAACAGAAGGACGGACAAAACCAGTCAAATTGTCATATTTTATTACCATTTTCTAAACTATCGCGAATAAACTGTGATAATGTGAGAAATGTGTCTGAATACATTTTGGTTTGACTGTAGGTTTGTTCCTGGACAAGGCTGTTATAACACTTTCTGAGATGATTGATTGTTCATCTTTGTTTGTGTAGGTGTGTCAGGCCGAGAGGGATGAATCTGATTCGCTGCCCTCCTCCATTACGCCCACTGACCACTCCCACTTTCGTACCATCCATCGACAAGCGTCCTTCGACAGTGACAACACTGACTCTGTTGTGACTGTGGTGAGACCAGAACCTCAGATTGGGACGACCAGCCATGACCAAGTGGTTTCCTCATCCATTAAGGTCACGGAAACGCATGTAGTGACCTTTCAATCCGCAGACGACGACTCGACCGCACCGGAAAACAGCCAGATTAGGGACTTAACAGCTGAAACTGTTAGCAGCACAGACAGTGATACTAAGACGTATGATATAACTAGCTCTGCTAATACAATCCACAGGACCAGTGCTGTCAACAATGCAGGGAGTTCAGATGCTGACGTAGAAAGCCAAGAGAACTGTGATGATGAGAATAACATCTCGGTCGTCTCCAAAATCCAAACCGTTACCCATGTCACGTTCAGTGAGACTGAATCACAGGTTTTAGAAGCAGAAACTGAAATAAACTCAATCACGGATTTACCGAAACACCAAAGCTCTGCGGAAAAACTGACTCTCAGGGCGGGAGACTCAGAGGAGGGGGCGGGATTAGAGAATTCACTGGCCAATCAGGACGACAACGCTAGAGTGACGGATTCCATCGTCCAATCAGAGGATCCGACGGCTCTCGAGTCGTCCTCTAAAGCCTCAGACTCTCAGGACAAGAGGAAAGGTAGTGGATTACATTATCTGTTCTTATTCTGTGCTTGAAATCGGTGTGAAACCTTTGACCTGTATGTGTTCCTCCTAGTCAAGCGGAGTCAACATCTGGGGCCGTCTGATATCTATCTAGACGACCTCTTAAGTCTTAACCCTGAAGTCGCTGCGCTCTATTTCCCCAAGAGGTTAGAAGTTCAATTACTGATATGCATTACCGATTTGTTATAAATAAACCAAAATAAAATGTAATGCTTTATTTTATTTGTTTTATTATTATAATTATATTCATAGAGTGTATTTTTTTTTTCTGTTATTAGCAAAAATAGTAATAAATCCAAAATAAAATAAAACAATTTTGTTTTATTTTATTGTTTTAGTTCTGCTTTTTGATACAATTAGACTAAAATAATTAAAATATAATATTCATTGAGTATAGTATTATTATTAATTGTAATAGCAAAATATCAATGAGCATAAACCAAAGTAAAATATTTTTATTTGTTTTATTTCTGCTTTTTGACACAATAAGTTAATGATTGATGTGTTACGACATACAAATATAATATTCATTGAGGATATTATTAATATTATTATTATTATTATTAAATAAAATAATAAATCCAAAACAGAATAAAAAATTTATATTTTGTTTTATTTCTGCTTTTTGACAACTAAATGATAGACTACAACAATAAAAATTCAATATTCATCAAGTATTATTAATATTATTACATTTTATTTTAAGGTGTCACTGTTACAGTGTAATTATATATTTAAGTGCTGAGTAATATTAATTAACTACATGTACTTACCATAGGGTTAGGATTAGGGTTTGGTTGAGGGTTAGTTGCATGTAATTATGCATAATTTACTGTTATTACTATAGTAAGTACATGTAACAAGGACACTGTAAAATAAAGTGTTACCATATTATTACCAGTATATTTATAATAATAACAACATTGCAGAATTGCTCTACATCAAAGATGACCAATTTTCAATATTGGGGGTCCACTTAAAGAAAAAGCCATATTGATCCACTTTTAATGTGAGTTTTGTGGACAGATCACTGTCTTCGATGGTTCGGTCTGTGTCGTTGATGACTTGTTGATTATTTTAAATGTGGAGGATGAGTAGGTGTGTCCTCTGTTAAACTCCTCTGTGTTTCAGCGAGGCGGAGTCGTCGTCCCACCCGTCGGACCCGTCTCCTCCCTCGGGTCAGCTTTCCCCTCAGTCTCTGGGCAGCACCAACGCAGACAGCGGCACCGAGTATCTGTCCGACTCCACCACCGACACGCTGGATGTCACCATGTCTCTGTGCGGGAGAGGAGACATCAGTCAGATCAGTAAAGGTACAGTCAGAGCCCGTCTACGGAGAGCCTGGCCACTCCCTATTAAGTCCTATTGTACCGAATTTTGGTTGTAGTTCCACCAGAGCTCCACTGGGGGCGATCGCCCATGAGTGCAGAATGAATGGGAGTCTTTGGGGCTAGACGGCTAAATCTCTTTCACCCGATTGCCGTTGAGAAATCTCAGATTTGATTGTAGGTTTTGCAAGTTCAACATGGGTTATAGGTCGAAAGTTGAATGAACGAGTACTTACGTCCTTTCGATTTCTTACAGGTTGAGTTGTTGTTGCCCATAACACGCTAGGATTCTGCTAGCATTCAGCCGTAAAGCAGTATCTCTGGTCGTACGATGTGTATAACGTCATTGACATTTTAAAAGACTTTTTAGAGCAAATAAGTGACTCTAAATAATCTAACACCCCGCAATGTGTAATTTCTTTGCATCTCCTTTCGAATACAACATTCAAATTACTAGACAAAAAATGATATCCTGAGAAAAGTGGATTTTGAGGGGTATCGCGCCATAGACCTCCATTCATTCTGCACTCGTCCTGTGAGCGCCCTCATGTGGAGCCAGAGTGGAACTGCACTCGTCCTGTGAATGCCCTCATGTGGAGCCAGAGTGGAACTGCAACCAGTTCAGAAGCCGGAAGTTTACTGAGAGTCAACGATCTCCCCTTATTAGACATTCTCTGGTACAGTACAGAGCAGGATAGACATGTAGCTCCGCCCACTGGGAGATCTCATTGGTCCAAACTCCTGCTTCAAATAACCGTATGTTAAACTTTACATGTATTCTGTAAATACAATTAAAATATAATATTCATTGAGTATATCATTATTATTATTAGCAAAAATAATAATAAATCCAAAATAAATCAATAAAAATATTGTATATTTTGTTTTATTTCTGCTTTTTGACAGTAAAACATAAAAAACAGTAAAAATTCAATATTTATCAAGTATTATTATGATCATTATTATTAATAATAAAAATAGCTAAATATATTAATAAAAAAAAATATTGTATTGTATTTGATTGGTTTATTTCTGCTTTTTGACACAATAACAAAATAATTGTTGCACTGCAGCATTACAAATATAATATTTTTTGATTATATACTACTACTACTACTAACAATAATAATAAATACAATAAAATATAATATTATTTGGGTATATAATTTTTATTAGTAAAAACAACATGTCTTTTATATATTTATGCAAAGTTGTTTTGTGATCTTTATAGTCACATATATATTTTCATCTTTGTTTTTAAATCACTTTTATTAAAATGATCGGTCCAAACTCCTGCTTCAAATAGCCGTGTATTCAACTTTAAATGCATTCTGATTGACTGTGATTTTGGTGTTTTATGCAGTATTTTATTTTCAGTGACAGAAAAAATGGTCAAATGTCTTTTTTAACTTTTTTTTTTGTGTGCATTTGTTGCAGAGAAGTTTACCGAGCATCTCGTCAAGTATCAAGACTTCGTCAACAACCCTGGAATAATTGAAGACCCAAACCTGGTCATCTGCATCAACTCAAAGTTCGCAACATTTTCAATTAAATTCAAGTTTTTGGTATAGCACTTTTCGCAATACATATTGTTTCAAAGCAGCTTTACAGGATATAGTTAGCATGAGTAATGCTTATTAATTTAGCAGAAATAATCTTTGTGTTTTAGGGATGAAATGTTAGTTTTAATACACTAACAATTTTTCTAAGTAACACAGAAAGCCTAACTGTTGGTTGGTTACTAACTTGGTGCATTAACATTCAATTAAATCAAGGTGAAGTCAACTATATTTGCAGTTTTATGTATTTAGACATGACCCAATCAGATGTTTGTTTTATTTTGGCCTGCAGTTTGATAATATTAATAGGGTTTTTGTTTTACTTTGTGTTTGATTTGTGTCAGGTATTATAACTGGGCTGTTGCTGCTCCAATGATCCTGTCAGTTCAAGCTTTCCAGAAGACGTTACCAAAGGTAGGCTGGTCCTTCATCAGTGCTTAAACGATTAATCATTCAGGGATAATGACTTTTCTGTTGTTGTAGAGCACCATTGAGCAACTAGTCAAAGATAAGATGCCAAAGAAGTCAGGCCGCTGGTGGTTCTCCTGGAGGAGGAAAGATTTGAACAATATCGCGGTAAAAGCTGATTTCATTTTCATTCAGTCCATTTCATTGAACTAACAGAATCTAACAGTAAAGAAATTATGTTTATAACCCTGAGATGATTGTGCAAATTCCCTTTAAGAGATTGATGAGCACAATATCCGCTGACCGTGCCTGAATATCTCTAACGCTGCATTGCACATTTATTTTAGGGAAACACAAAGCCCGACTCAGAAGGGAATCAGCTTGAAGCATCTGCCGCTGTCGCTGGACCCTCTTCACTGAAGTAAGATGTGTGTTTGCATGCATGCAGAATATTAAATATGGACTCAGTATTTTTTCCTCATTACAACATTTGACACAAATAATTGAGAATAAATTAATTGTTTAATGAATCCTCCTCTAGCCATGCACCAGCACAAGCCACCAATAATGCATTGAAAATGCAAAATTAAAATTAATATCCAAACTTCATGCATCCACACACCAACAGTTGTCAGTATAAAGGCCCAAAAATACAGGACAAATACAAATGAAAACGCCTTTAAATTGAACATCACAGCGAGTTGTTCTCTTCGCTCTAAACCGTTTGTAAAACGTTGCATAATTTTGTAAGTAAGTTTGGTACGATCAGATAAATGTGCTTCCTCTTCTTTCAGAGAGCTCTTAACATTTGACATTCTGACTCTTTCTTCAGTTAAACGTGATGAAACTCAGTGTTATCTGCACTATCGGCTGACTGATGGAAATGTGCAATTGCTTATTTCATCTTTGACAGTAAAGTCAAGAATTGGTGTTTTTTGTTTGTTATGTTATTAGGGGTGTAACGATACCCTCATGTCACGATTCGATACGTATCATGATACTGAACTCAAGATACGATATTTTTGCGATAGTCCAAGAAATATGGTAAAAGGTTAACAAAAAATGTACTGTTGATTAAAATTCTAAATTTGGTTTTACATTGTGGGTGTAAATGAACAGGCTTGGACACAAGAATAAAAATATTCATGATTCTGAAGCTGAAAAAACAGAATTATTTTAGACGAATATGCTTTACTCTGTCACTGACTTGATATATTTAAAATAATGTAGGCCACTTTTTACTGGTAACATCAGACATTTGGCATTATCAGGACCCAAATATTCTTTATATTATACATTATATTCAACATTATATATAGTAGTTTACTATAGTAGTCTACTACATTATAGTTCTGACGCTAAAACTCTCACACAGTACTTTTTATTTTGGATGAACTATACACAATACCAACATGGTCACTATCCACGATATATTTTTGCATTTTTGTATCGCGATATATTGTGACACGATATATTGTTACACCCCTATTTGTTATCTGTATGTGCACAGGAGTTCTGTTGAACTCTCGAGCGATGAGGATGGTTCTGTGTCCATGATGAAGAGCAGTGAGATGATGAACACAGCGCAGTGCATCAGTCAGATGTATCGCAAATCCCTCCGGCTGACCTCTGAACAGATCGTAAGAGCACATCTAACAACATCATCATTGTTCAATCAGTATCGGACGTTTGTGTGGTGGAGTTTAGTAAGGAGCAACTGGACTTTCTACAACTTGGAGATAAACTGAAACATTGCACCACAGAATCAAAAGAAAGAAACAGGAAATGCTATTTTACATGTAGATAATACCATTGATATTAATTTCCATGACTGTATTACAGTAATCTTTCTTTAGATGATCTTTCATCGTCTTTCTTTAGTGTGTAATGTTTGAGCATGAGAAAAAAGTCCCAGCAAAGAGAGTTATTCTCTATAGAACTGTTTCTGAACTTAACTCTGAAACATGAAATGTGGAGTTATCTGCTTTTGCCACAAAAAAAAATAATAGATATAAAAATACTTTCAATGAACTTAAATTTTATAAGTTACCTGTATTTTTTTTGTTATTATTACTTAAAATCAAAACAACCCAGCTGCAGTTTGATTGATATTCAAATGCACAATATAAAATAAACATGATATATGAAAATGAACAAGAACGTTATAGAGTTATCTTCTGTTATAGAGTTCATTTGCAAATAACAGATGTTCATTTTCATATATCATGTTTTTTTTTTTTTTACTTACAAACAACTTGTAAATGTCCCAATTGGGAGAGGGTGTGCAATTTTCAAAGAGTTTAATTCAACTTTCCTGTTATATATTTTTGCATGTATTAGTGTGAGTTAATAAATGTAACTGGTTGTGTACACTTGGCACATAATATCTAAATATTGATTAATCGATCGATATAGCCCTGAATCGAATCGAATCGTAATCATATCGTAGAATTTTTTGAGGTATCGGCAAATATCGTATCGCTGGCTATTAGTTAGTAGTGTGTTAAACTGGTGGTTATGGTAAAAAGGAGGGACTTCATAGAGACAGGAACTAAACAGAGCGTTACTGACAGACTGGGAAGAGAGGAGCCGCAACAATGAGGAAAATAATGTGTTTTTGAACACTCAAGAATGAAAGCTGACTCTAGTGGAGCCCAATCAAAATCAAGACTTTATAAAAGGGCATAATATGGCCTCTTTAATAAACTAGACATGTGTAATCTATGTAACTTGTGTGAATTTGAGATTTTATTTATTTGATTGTGTGTGGCAGGAGAGTCTAAATCTGCGTGAAGGGGCGAATAATGTTGTGTTCAGCGTGACCACGCAGTATCAGGGCACCTGCCGCTGCGCAGCCGCCATTTACCTGTGGAACTATGATGACAAAATCATCATCTCAGACATCGATGGCACCATCACTAAGTGAGTCTGTGTGTTTGTCGGAGCCTCATTTCAAGTTACTATGTGGGACGTTATACTAACAGCTGTTCACCTTTCTCACGGATCAGGTCTGATGCTCTGGGCCACATTTTACCGCAGCTGGGGAAAGACTGGACTCATCACGGCATCGCTAAACTGTATCACAAAATACATCAGTAAGAAACACACAAGGTTCAAATCACAAGTTTCTGATTTTGATAAAACATGCGATATTTATAATAGTTTTGATAGATACAGAAACTGTTTAAAGCAGCAGCAATGCAAATATTTTAAAGGTGTTAATTAAAAACAATTCCCTGAGATGCACTTGAAATAAGGGCATGCCATTTAACGAATTATATTAATTGCATATATACAAAGTTCTGTCATGAAACTCTAGATAGCGCCGGCTGATAGATCTTTAACTCAATCTGCCAGCAATCACATCATTCTCTATAGGGCACAGCTGATTGGTTCTCGCTGTATGCTCAACCTTTAAAGGGGACATATCAAGAAAATCTGACTTTTCCTGTGTGTAAGTGCTGTAACCCGGTGCTTCTACCAACACAGAAAACGTGAAAAGCGAAACCCAGTAACTTTGTTTTGGTGAGCCTTTCTCTGCAAGCATGTCAAAATATAAGCTGATCAGATTTCACTCTCCTTCTGACGTAGGAAGAGGATCTTATTATAATATTACCGGCCCTTAATCTGCACGTTTACACCCACGGAGCCGCCATTGGGTTTCGCAAGTGACAACAGTGACCAGTTCTAACACAATGGCAAAGTTGGAGCAAAGCCTGTAAGCTGTTCTGTGGTTGAGCACAGACGAGCACTGAACACTATTGACCAGAACATGACACAGCTGTCTTATAAAGACATCAGGGAACTGTCAACTTGTGTAAAACTTAAACATGACGATGAGAGGAATCAATGTAACTCCACAACAACTACATCCATCTATCCACTAACCATTCAGAAACGTCTAACAGTGAAACTCTTCCTGAGTCTCTCCGTAAGGCTGCACTCTGAGATTTGACTGAAATTTGCGTATGTTATCACTGGAGTATCTGAAGCTCGTGTAAAGGACCATCGCCTTCTGAACGCAGGCGGAGCAGAAGCTCATTTGCATTTAAAGGGACACACAAAAAACGGCGCGATTTTGGTCACACCCAAAGAGAGGCAACTTTGACAAGCTATGATAAATGATCTGGGGGTATTTTGAGCTGAAATTTCACAGACACCAGAGATTTATAATACATCTTGTGAAAAGGGGCATACTATTTCACCTTTAAATACTGGTCAGCAGTTGCAGTGCGCTTTCAGAAACCCTCCACCTGTATAGATCTGCTTCGGGTTATTCTTGTATGCTGTATTGTACACCAGCAACAGCATGTCTTGCTCACAGCAGTGTGTTGTGTATGTATTAGCAGTCGCAAGTCTCGTACTTGATCAGAAGCAGCAGCAATAATATCAAAACAAGACAAAACATAGCAACACTGTCATAACCATTACCATACCAAACACTCGGAGAGTTGTCATGACAGAACTATATTTGTTGACGAAGTCCCTCATGCAATAGGCAGGCTTTGCAATATCACATCTCACTTCCATTGTTGTTCCATGAGCATGAACCGTTTTAAAACACTGCCGTTCTGGTCGGACCTGTTTATGGTGTGAAATGCATACATTTCTGTAATTGATATATTAACAGCCCAATTAGTACTTTTATTCAGCAAGGGTGCATTAAATTAATAAAGTGACAGTAAAAACAATTATAAAGTTAGAAAAAAAAAATCAAATGTTGCAAAATTGTCATTTTATTTTACTTTCTATTAATCAAAGAATCCTGCAAAAAAAAAAGTTTTTTTTTGAAGCAACACAATTGTTCTCAACATTGATAATAATCATAAATGTTTCTTGATCATCAAATCATCATATTAGAGTGATTTCTGAAGGATCATGTGACACTGAAGACTGGAGTAAAGATGCTGAAAATTCAGCTTTGATCACAGGAAAAAATGGCAATTTACTATATATTCACATAGAAAACAGCTGATTTACATTGTAATAATATGTAACTGTTTTTACTGTATTTTTGATCAAATAAATGCAGCCTAAGGGGCCGCTCACATATCGCGTCTTTTGCGCGCGCAAGTTCGCTATTTCAAATGTAGCCGTGCGGTATGCGCGCTCATAATGGAAGCGACGCGGTCGCGGTGCGACGCGCTCGTTTTTTCCAAGCGCGTCCGCGCCGCATCGAGATAAAAACATCTCAACTTTTCAGAATGCCGCAAGCGCACCGCAGGTCACGTGACAAGAACCAAGCTTAGCAACGACAGACGCCTCCGGAGCGCAACCACCCGAGCGCTTTGGAAAAAAGGACAACGCGGCGCGCCTAGCGTTTTCGACGCGTTTTTAGGCGCGATATGTGAGCGGCCCCTTAGTGAGCAGAAGAGACATTTAAAACTCTTGCCGACCCCAATCTTGTGAACGCTGGTGTATTTACCAATCATTTCTGATTTGGTTCTTCTCTTGCAGGAATGGTTATAAGTTCCTGTACTGTTCGGCTCGAGCTATAGGCATGGCAGACATCACTAAGGGTTACTTACAGTGGGTCAATGATAGAGGAACTGTCCTGCCCAAAGGACCCGTGCTACTGGCTCCCAGCAGCCTGTTTTCAGCCTTACACAGGTGAGCACAGAGAAACCAGCTGTGTTACTGCTAAAGTCACCATGAAACAGAAGTTGCGCTCGTCTTTTCTCTATTGTGACGTATATCCGAGTGAAACGCTTCTGAAAGAAGAACAAATGTGGGCGGGCCTTGATTTTGTCCGTGAGGAATTGATTGGATGGTTGTGGCTGATCTCATGTGAGTGACAGGTTGCTCCGCCCTCGTCATCAGAGAAGAGAAGAGATGCTGCAAGAGGGAGATATTCTGATTCAAGATTACGAGGAACATTAATGATGTGCATCAATAAATACTGAAATATTCCATAAATGATTTCATGGTGACTTTATTGTAATCTAATGTAGCCAGACCCTTAAAGTCCACTTTACTGATCACTGCACAGACGCTACTAAAGCTGAAACTACTGTTAAAGGGTTAGTTCACCCAAAAATGAAAATTCTGTCAGTAATTACTCTCTCTCATGTTGTTCCAACCCCATAAGACTTTCGTTCATCTTCTGAACACAAATGAAGATATTGTTGATTAAATCTGAGAGCTGTCTCACTCCTTCATAGGCTTCTGTAATTGAAACTTGCCGGCCCAGAAAAGTTAGTAAAGACATTGTTAAAATAGTCCAAGTGACTCCAGTGGCTCAACCTTAAGTTTATCAAGCGACGAGAATACTTTTTGTGCGCAAAAAAACCCAAAATAACGACTTAATTCAACTATTCATTTTTATGAACGTAGGCTCACTATTGGCCGACGCTGGTCATGTGTGTGATACTGGCCAATAGTGAGCCTACGTTCTGACGTACAACCCAGAAGCGCTGCGCTGTTACACTACATGAACTCACTCAGAGACCTATGGAGGAGTGAGCCAGCTCTCAGATTTCATCAAAAATATATTATATTGTTTTATATTATATTATAAATAAATAAATTTGTGTTCAGAAGATGAACGAAAGTCTTACAGGGTTGGAACAACATGAGGGAGAGTGATTACTGACAGAACTTTCATTTTTGGGTGAACTAACCCTTTAATGTAATTCTTTGTGTTTCTCAGAGAGGTGATTGAGAAGAAGCCGGAGGTGTTTAAGATCGCCTGTCTCACTGACATCCGAGATCTGTTCAGCCCCATCAGACATCCCTTCTACGCAGCCTTCGGCAACAGAACTAACGTGAGGCTTTCTGCAATATTAGAAACACGTGCATTTCCAGAGAGTTGTGTGAGAGCCTGACCGTATTCTGCGTCTGTGTCTAGGATGCTTACGCTTATAAGGAGGTTGGTGTGTCTGAAACTCACATATTCACTGTCAACCCGAAAGGAGAACTCATACAAGAAAAGACCAAAGGAAACAAGTCCTCGTAAGTTACATCACACACACATCCTCACACACGCACGCACACACACACACACACACACACACACACACACACACCTTTGTTTGCTATACTTGTGAAGACATTCCATAGGCGTAATAGTTTTTATACTGTACAAACTGTATATTCTATTCACCTACACTAACCCTACCCCTAAACCTACCCAACACACACACACACACACACACACACACACACACACACACACACTAACCCTACCCCTAAACCTACCCAACACACACACACACACACACTAACCCTACCCCTAAACCTACCCAACACACACACACACTAACCCTACCCCTAAACCTACCCAACACACACACACACACACACACACACACACACACACACACACACACACACACACTAACCCTACCTCTAAACCCACCCAACACACACACACACACACACACACACACACACACACTAACCCTACTCCTAAACCTACCCATCACACACACACACACACACACACACACACACACACACACTAACCCTACCCATCACACACACACACACACACACACACACACACACACAC
This sequence comes from Scardinius erythrophthalmus, assembly GCF_964197995.2. NCBI lineage: Eukaryota > Metazoa > Chordata > Actinopteri > Cypriniformes > Leuciscidae > Scardinius > Scardinius erythrophthalmus. The sequence continues at coordinate 41,622,813 of NC_138232.1, forward strand.
ACACACACTAACCCTACCCATCACACACACACACTAGCCCGACCCCTAAACCTACCCATCATACACACATACACTCACTAAGCCGACCCCTAAACCTACCCATCACATACACACACATACACTAACCCTAACCCTACCCATCACAGAAAACTTTATGCATTTTTACATTTTTAATAAAACACTGTTTAGTATGTTTTCACACACACAGATACACATTTACTCACTTCTATCTTCATTGATAATATTCACATATTTAAAAAAATAAATAATTTAGTTTGACTGGCATTTTGTGTGTGTGTGTGTGTGTGTGTGTGTGTGTGTGTGTGTGTGTGTGTGTGTGTGTGTGTGTGTGTGTGTGTGTGTGTGTGTGTGTGTGTGTGTGTGTGTGTGTGTGTGTGTGTGTGTTTCAGCTACTCTCATCTCAGCGAGATGGTGGATCACTTCTTCCCTTTCTTCTGTAAAGATCCGACCACATCCTTCGACTGTCCTGAGTTCAGCCATTTCTCGTTCTGGAGGGAGCCGTTGCCTCCGCTGGATCTCGCTGAACTGATCTAGTCTGGTTTAACTCCACAGCAATCATCTCTCAGTGCCGATCTTATACCTCTTTCTCAACACTACTTCTTTATGTAGAGCTGAATGTGTCTGTGCATTTACAACGAAACCTGCTGTAGCATTTAAACTGGAGATGCATGCACACACACACACACACACACACACACACACACACACGCACAAGCCTGCGAGTCTACACAAACACAGCCTAATGTATGCAATCATAATACTATAACACTACACTGAGCAGCTCTTCTTCATCAGAAATCCTCTCTTGACCCCACAGATGGAAAGAAAACACATGAACCTGTGTTAAAGCCGCTGTGTGCCTTCACTATTACTATAACACTGAGCTGGGATTCTCATGAATATATGTTCATTTCAACTTCTCCGACAAATAATGACCTATAAGTCAGTTTCAAGGGTTTTTTATTTGTATATTTTAACTTTTCTGGGGGTTTTTTTTTACACAGTTGATTTGAGTGGGTACTGAAAGAGTATGAATTTGTTTTATCAGCAAATACTTTATACAACTAAATTGTATTTCTATTTATTTTCAGCATTCAAATTGAGCAAAGACAATCTATATGTATTTGACTTTCCATTTATTGTATTTAAAAGAACTTTGAAACAATAAAAACACTGAGTGACACTTGACACTTCACTTGTCTGGAATTTCAGGAATATAGTTAGTGGTGTTTTCCAAAGTAACCCTTACTTGAGCCTTAAATCCTCAGGTACAGTTCAGCATGGAGACACACCTTTGACATGCTGATTTCAGGAGCGGTGACACAAAAACTGTACAAGGGATGAATGCAAACTTTGAACTCTGGTTATTAAGAGTGAACATCAAACAAAAGTTTGTTTAATTGATATTATTGATATTGTGTGTGTGTGTGTGTGTGTGTGTGTGTGTGTGTGTGTGTGTGTGTGTGTGTGTGTGTGTGTGCGCGTGTGTGCGTGTGTGTTGATACTAACTGGCTGGCCAAAATATATTTATTTATGTTAGGTTTCCTAAACTTATTTTTATCCGGTTCTTGTCCACGACCTCGTCAAAAATGTTTTTGTCAAATGGGAACTTTTACTTTGAGTTAATAAAGGTTGTTGTAGTTTTATTAAAAAAAATTCTGATGTGATTCAAAAAAAAAAAAAATCAGTAAAAGATGAAGGATAGTAGGCTATCTTATGTGTCTCTGTTTTTATATTGCGTGATAAAACAGGATAACTTCTGTAAACTATTGCATCATCATGTTAGTGTTTTGCTGTTATCTCGTGTGTGTGGAGTGAATGCTTCAGTAAACACGGAGCTGCCGGAGAGTTTGATCAAATAAAGGTGTGTATGATTGTAAATGCAGGTCACAGGCGCTCCTTCAACCCTGACGATACACTCACTGTCTGTTTTATGAACAATAATGGGTTACACACACACACACACATAACACACGAGCGATGATGTAGGCGGTGCGACGGACGGTAACGGCAGGGAAACGAAACTGTACCGATTATTATCATCACTGCAGGCGTAACGAGCGTTTGACTCGATTTAGACATTATATCGTGTTGCTGGAGACAGTTCGACATGCATCATCGAGTTCTGTGCGCGTTCTAGGTAAGACATGCACGCTTCTAATTTATGTTGGAAAATGGCTGAACATAAACAGCTAAAAGCGCCCACGTCTTTGTAAAAGGATTTCTACTTTTATACTACACGCGATAAACAGCAGGGCAACGTTTAGGAAATGAAAGTGAGTGGTTTGGGTTAGTGGTCATTATGTTAGAGGAAGGTGTCAAAGTCGAGCCTCGTTCACACACACTGTCAGCGGGTTCATGGTGCAGGTTGATAAACTCGCCGCTAGTTTGCGTTCAAACGCTTTATTTTAGCATTTGACAATCTGACCACAAATAACATCCCAGCTAACGTTCTCAGAACTTTTGGCTAACGTTCTGAACAGGTTATTTCAGAGTTATGAACAAACGGTTTTTTTTTTCTTTTCTGAAAGGTTAAAAGAACGTTTGTTCCTGGTTGGTCTCAAAATGTTAACATAAAAACGTTTGGAAAAAACTGGACATTTTCAACATTCAGAATTAACGTTTTATTAACTTAATACGGATGTAAGCTAAATGCTGGATGCTGTTTATTTGATTTCAACAAAAGAGGTATCAAAGAGATTCTTATCTGCTAATAGCTTTAGTTCACCAAAAAAATTAAAACTCTGTATCTATGTCGTTCCAAACCCGGAAGGCTTTCGTTCATCTTCAGAACACAAATAAAGATCTTTTTGATGAAATCTGAGAGCTTTCTTTCCCTCCATTGACAGCTCAAAAAGTTCATATTGAGATCGTAAATCTAATCCACAATTGAGCGATTTAGTCCTAAATTTTCTGAAGAGACTCGATCGCTTTATATGATGAACAGATTGAAATTTAGGCTTTTCATTCTTGTGTTATGCATCACATTTGAGCTTCAGCAAGAACCAATGAGGTTCATTCTTGTGTTATGCAGCACTTTGAGCTTCACAAGAACCAATGAGGTTCATACTTGTGTTACGCATCACATTTGAGCTTCAGCAAGAACCAATGAGGTTCATTCTTGTGTTATGCAGCACTTTGAGCTTCACAAGAACCAATGAGGTTCATACTTGTGTTACGCATCACGTTTGAACTTCACAAGAACCAGTGAGGTTCATTCTCGTGTTACGCAGCACGTTTGAGCTTCACAAGAACCAGTGAGGTTCATACTTGTGTTACGCATCACGTTTGAACTTCACAAGAACCAGTGAGGTTCATTCTCGTGTTACGCAGCACGTTTGAGCTTCACAAGAACCAGTGAGGTTCATACTTGTGTTACGCAGCACGTTTGAGCTTCACAAGAACCAGTGAGGTTCATACTTGTGTTACGCAGCACGTTTGAGCTTCACAAGAACCAATGAGGTTCATACTTGTGTTACGCATCACGTTTGAACTTCACAAGAACCAGTGAGGTTCATTCTCGTGTTACGCAGCACGTTTGAGCTTCACAAGAACCAGTGAGGTTCATACTTGTGTTACGCATCACGTTTGAACTTCACAAGAACCAGTGAGGTTCATTCTCGTGTTACGCAGCACGTTTGAGCTTCACAAGAACCAGTGAGGTTCATACTTGTGTTACGCAGCACGTTTGAGCTTCACAAGAACCAATGAGGTTCATACTTGTGTTACGCAGCACGTTTGAGCTTCAGCAAGAACCAATGAGGTTCATTCTTGTGTTACGCAGCACGTTTGAGCTTCACAAGAACCAATGAGGTTCATACTTGTGTTACGCATCACGTTTGAACTTCACAAGAACCAGTGAGGTTCATTCTCGTGTTACGCAGCACGTTTGAGCTTCACAAGAACCAGTGAGGTTCATACTTGTGTTACGCATCACGTTTGAACTTCACAAGAACCAGTGAGGTTCATTCTCGTGTTACGCAGCACGTTTGAGCTTCACAAGAACCAGTGAGGTTCATACTTGTGTTACGCAGCACGTTTGAGCTTCACAAGAACCAATGACGTTCATACTTGTGTTACGCAGCACGTTTGAGCTTCAGCAAGAACCAATGAGGTTCATTCTTGTGTTACGCAGCACGTTTGAGCTTCACAAGAACCAGTGAGGTTCATACTTGTGTTACGCATCACGTTTGAACTTCACAAGAACCAGTGAGGTTCATTCTCGTGTTACGCAGCACGTTTGAGCTTCACAAGAACCATTGAGGTTCATACTTGTGTTACGCATCACGTTTGAGCTTCAGCAAGAACCAATGAGGTTCATACTTGTGTTACGCATCACGTTTGAGCTTCACAAGAACCAGTGAGGTTCATACTTGTGTTACGCAGCACGTTTGAGCTTCACAAGAACCAATGAGGTTCATACTTGTGATACGCAGCACGTTTGAGCTTCAGCAAGAACCAATGTGGTTCATTCTTGTGTTACGCAGCACGTTTGAGCTTCACAAGAACCAGTGAGGTTCATACTTGTGTTACGAAGCACGTTTGAGCTTCAGCAAGAACCAATGAGGTTCATACTTGTGTTACGCATCACGTTTGAGCTTCACAAGAACCAATGAGGTTCATTCTTGTGTTACGCAGCACGTTTGAGCTTCACAAGAACCAGTGAGGTTCATTCTCGTGTTACGCAGCACGTTTGAGCTTCACAAGAACCAGTGAGGTTCATACTTGTGTTACGCAGCACGTTTGAGCTTCAGCAAGAACCAATGAGGTTCATACTTGTGTTACGCATCACGTTTGAGCTTCACAAGAACCAATGAGGTTCATTCTTGTGTTACGCATCACGTTTGAGCTTCACAAGAACCAATGAGGTTCATACTTGTGTTACGCATCACGTTTGAGCTTCAGCAAGAACCAATGAGGTTCATACTTGTGTTACGCATCACGTTTGAGCTTCACAAGAACCAATGAGGTTCATTCTTGTGTTACGCAGCACGTTTGAGCTTCACAAGAACCAATGAGGTTCATTCTTGTGTTACGCAGCACGTTTGAGCTTCACAAGAACCAATGAGGTTCATTCTTGTGTTACTCAGCACGTTTGAGCTTCACAAGAACCAATGAGGTTCATACTTGTATTACGCAGCACGTTTGAGCTTCAGCAAGAACCAATGAGGTTCATACTTGTGTTACGCATCATGTTTGAGCTTCACAAAAACCGATGAGGTTCATACTTGTGTTACGCAGCACGTTTGAGCTTCAGCAAGAACCAATGAGGTTCATACTTGTGTTACGCATCACGTTTGAGCTTCACAAGAACCAATGAGGTTCATTCTTGTGTTACGCATCACGTTTGAGCTTCACAAGAACCAATGAGGTTCATTCTTGTGTTACTCAGCACGTTTGAGCTTCACAAGAACCAATGAGGTTCATTCTTGTGTTACGCAGCACGTTTGAGCTTCACAAGAACCAATGAGGTTCATTCTTGTGTTACGCATCACGTTTGAGCTTCACAAGAACCAATGAGGTTCATTCTTGTGTTACTCAGCACGTTTGAGCTTCACAAGAACCAATGAGGTTCATTCTTGTGTTACGCAGCACGTTTGAGCTTCACAAGAACCGATGAGGTTCATACTTGTGTTACGCAGCACGCTTGAGCTTCACAAGAACCGATGAGGTTCATACTTGTGTTACTCAGCACGTTTGAGCTTCACAAGAACCAATGAGGTTCATACTTGTGTTACGCATCACGTTTGAGCTTCACAAGAACCGATGAGGTTCATACTTGTGTTACGCATCACGTTTGAGCTTCACAAGAACCAATGAGGTTCATACTTGTGTTACGCATCACGTTTGAGCTTCACAAGAACCGATGAGGTTCATACTTGTGTTACGCATCACGTTTGAGCTTCACAAGAACCGATGAGGTTCATACTTGTGTTACGCAGCACGTTTGAGCTTCACAAGAACCAATGAGGTTCATACTTGTGTTACGCATCACGTTTGAGCTTCACAAGAACCGATGAGGTTCATACTTGTGTTACGCAGCACGCTTGAGCTTCACAAGAACCGATGAGGTTCATACTTGTGTTACTCAGCACGTTTGAGCTTCACAAGAACCGATGAGGTTCATACTTGTGTTACGCAGCACGCTTGAGCTTCACAAGAACCGATGAGGTTCATACTTGTGTTACTCAGCACGTTTGAGCTTCACAAGAACCAATGAGGTTCATACTTGTGTTACGCAGCACGCTTGAGCTTCACAAGAACCGATGAGGTTCATACTTGTGTTACGCAGCACGCTTGAGCTTCACAAGAACCGATGAGGTTCATACTTGTGTTACGCAGCACGCTTGAGCTTCACAAGAACCGATGAGGTTCATACTTGTGTTACTCAGCACGTTTGAGCTTCACAAGAACCAATGAGGTTCATACTTGTGTTACGCAGCACGTTTGAGCTTCACAAGAACCAATGAGGTTCATTCTTGTGTTACGCAGCACGTTTGAGCTTCACAAGAACCGATGAGGTTCATACTTGTGTTACGCAGCACGTTTGAGCTTCACAAGAACCGATGAGGTTCATACTTGTGTTACTCAGCACGTTTGAGCTTCACAAGAACCAATGAGGTTCATTCTTGTGTTACGCAGCACGTTTGAGCTTCACAAGAACCGATGAGGTTCATACTTGTGTTACTCAGCACGTTTGAGCTTCACAAGAACCAATGAGGTTCATACTTGTGTTACGCATCACGTTTGAGCTTCACAAGAACCAATGAGGTTCATTCTTGTGTTACTCAGCACGTTTGAGCTTCACAAGAACCGATGAGGTTCATACTTGTGTTACGCAGCACGTTTGAGCTTCACAAGAACCGATGAGTTTCATACTTGTGTTACTCAGCACGTTTGAGCTTCACAAGAACCAATGAGGTTCATTCTTGTGTTACGCAGCACGTTTGAGCTTCACAAGAACCGATGAGGTTCATACTTGTGTTACTCAGCACGTTTGAGCTTCACAAGAACCAATGAGGTTCATACTTGTGTTACGCATCACGTTTGAGCTTCACAAGAACCGATGAGGTTCATACTTGTGTTACTCAGCACGTTTGAGCTTCACAAGAACCAATGAGGTTCATTCTTGTGTTACGCAGCACGTTTGAGCTTCACAAGAACCGATGAGGTTCATACTTGTGTTACTCAGCACGTTTGAGCTTCACAAGAACCAATGAGGTTCATACTTGTGTTACTCAGCACGTTTGAGCTTCACAAGAACCAATGAGGTTCATTCTTGTGTTACGCAGCACGTTTGAGCTTCACAAGAACCAATGAGGTTCATTCTTGTGTTACTCAGCACGTTTGAGCTTCACAAGAACCAATGAGGTTCATACTTGTATTACGCAGCACGTTTGAGCTTCACAAGAACCGATGAGGTTCATACTTGTGTTACGCAGCACGTTTGAGCTTCACAAAAACCGATGAGGTTCATACTTGTGTTACGCAGCACGTTTGAGCTTCAGCAAGAACCAATGAGGTTCATACTTGTGTTACGCATCACGTTTGAGCTTCACAAGAACCAATGAGGTTCATTCTTGTGTTACGCATCACGTTTGAGCTTCACAAGAACCAATGAGGTTCATTCTTGTGTTACTCAGCACGTTTGAGCTTCACAAGAACCAATGAGGTTCATTCTTGTGTTACGCAGCACGTTTGAGCTTCACAAGAACCAATGAGGTTCATTCTTGTGTTACGCATCACGTTTGAGCTTCACAAGAACCAATGAGGTTCATTCTTGTGTTACTCAGCACGTTTGAGCTTCACAAGAACCAATGAGGTTCATTCTTGTGTTACGCAGCACGTTTGAGCTTCACAAGAACCGATGAGGTTCATACTTGTGTTACGCAGCACGCTTGAGCTTCACAAGAACCGATGAGGTTCATACTTGTGTTACTCAGCACGTTTGAGCTTCACAAGAACCAATGAGGTTCATACTTGTGTTACGCATCACGTTTGAGCTTCACAAGAACCGATGAGGTTCATACTTGTGTTACGCATCACGTTTGAGCTTCACAAGAACCAATGAGGTTCATACTTGTGTTACGCATCACGTTTGAGCTTCACAAGAACCGATGAGGTTCATACTTGTGTTACGCATCACGTTTGAGCTTCACAAGAACCGATGAGGTTCATACTTGTGTTACGCAGCACGTTTGAGCTTCACAAGAACCAATGAGGTTCATACTTGTGTTACGCATCACGTTTGAGCTTCACAAGAACCGATGAGGTTCATACTTGTGTTACGCAGCACGCTTGAGCTTCACAAGAACCGATGAGGTTCATACTTGTGTTACTCAGCACGTTTGAGCTTCACAAGAACCAATGAGGTTCATACTTGTGTTACGCAGCACGCTTGAGCTTCACAAGAACCGATGAGGTTCATACTTGTGTTACTCAGCACGTTTGAGCTTCACAAGAACCAATGAGGTTCATACTTGTGTTACGCATCACGTTTGAGCTTCACAAGAACCGATGAGGTTCATACTTGTGTTACTCAGCACGTTTGAGCTTCACAAGAACCAATGAGGTTCATTCTTGTGTTACGCAGCACGTTTGAGCTTCACAAGAACCGATGAGGTTCATACTTGTGTTACGCAGCACGTTTGAGCTTCACAAGAACCGATGAGGTTCATACTTGTGTTACTCAGCACGTTTGAGCTTCACAAGAACCAATGAGGTTCATTCTTGTGTTACGCAGCACGTTTGAGCTTCACAAGAACCGATGAGGTTCATACTTGTGTTACTCAGCACGTTTGAGCTTCACAAGAACCAATGAGGTTCATACTTGTGTTACGCATCACGTTTGAGCTTCACAAGAACCGATGAGGTTCATACTTGTGTTACGCATCACGTTTGAGCTTCACAAGAACCGATGAGGTTCATACTTGTGTTACGCAGCACGTTTGAGCTTCACAAGAACCAATGAGGTTCATACTTGTGTTACGCATCACGTTTGAGCTTCACAAGAACCGATGAGGTTCATACTTGTGTTACGCAGCACGCTTGAGCTTCACAAGAACCAATGAGGTTCATTCTTGTGTTACGCAGCACGTTTGAGCTTCACAAGAACCAATGAGGTTCATACTTGTGTTACGCATCACGTTTGAGCTTCACAAGAACCGATGAGGTTCATACTTGTGTTACGCAGCACGCTTGAGCTTCACAAGAACCAATGAGGTTCATACTTGTGTTACTCAGCACGTTTGAGCTTCACAAGAACCAATGAGGTTCATACTTGTGTTACGCATCACGTTTGAGCTTCACAAGAACCGATGAGGTTCATACTTGTGTTACGCATCACGTTTGAGCTTCACAAGAACCGATGAGGTTCATACTTGTGTTACTCAGCACGTTTGAGCTTCACAAGAACCAATGAGGTTCATACTTGTGTTACGCATCACGTTTGAGCTTCACAAGAACCGATGAGGTTCATACTTGTGTTACTCAGCACGTTTGAGCTTCACAAGAACCAATGAGGTTCATTCTTGTGTTACGCAGCACGTTTGAGCTTCACAAGAACCGATGAGGTTCATACTTGTGTTACGCAGCACGTTTGAGCTTCACAAAAACCAATGAGGTTCATTCTTGTGTTACGCAGCACGTTTGAGCTTCAGCAAGAACCAATGAGGTTCATTCTTGTGTTACGCAGCACGTTTGAGCTTCAGCAAGAACCAATGAGGTTCATTCTTGTGTTACGCAGCACGTTTGAGCTTCACAAGAACCAATGAGGTTCATACTTGTGTTACGCATCACGTTTGAGCTTCACAAGAACCAATGAGGTTCATTCTTGTGTTACGCAGCACTTTTGAGCTTCAGCAAGAACCAATGAGGTTCATTCTTGTGTTACGCAGCACGTTTAAGCTTCACAAGAACCAATGAGGTTCATTCTTGTGTTACGCATCACATTTGAGCTTCACAAGAACCAATGAGGTTCATTCTCGTGTTACGCATCACGTTTGAGCTTCACACGAACCATTGAGGTTCATTCTTGTGTTATGCAGCACTTTTGAGCTTCTGCAAGAACCAATGAGGTTCATTCTTGTGTTACGCATCACGTTTGAGCTTCTGCAAGAACCAATGAGGCTCATTCTTGTGTTACACATCATGTTTGAGCTTCACACGAACCAATGAGGTTCATTCTCGTGTTACGCAGCATGTTTGAGCTTCACAAGAACCAATGAGGTTCATTCTTGTGTTACGCATCACGTTTGAGCTTCACAAGAACCAATGAGGTTCATTCTCGTGTTACGCATCACGTTTGAGCTTCACAAGAGGTTTGTTCTCACTCGTCAAGGAGGTTCGGTTGATCTTCTGTTTATTTTCGCTGAATAATGTTTATATGTGAATAAAAGCCTAAATTAAATCTGTTCATCATAAAAAGTGATCGAGTCTTTTCAAAAAATTTGGACTAATCCACTAAATTCATTTGGATTAGTTTAACAATCTCTTTATGAACTTTTTGAAGTGTCAAAGGGGTAGTTGCATAGCTGTCACTGGAGGGACAGAAAGCTCTCAGATTTCATCTAAAAGATCTTCATTTGTGTTCTGAACAACAGGTTTTTGATTGAAACGACATGAAGTTAGTAATTAATGACAGAATTTTAATTTTTAGGTGAACCATCACTTTAAAAACTTGGGAAACTTATTTTTCCACATTTATTTAAAAATTCCATGATGAAATTAAAATACATTGAGAAAGTTCATAATTGATACTGCAATTTCAGATGTACTTCTATTTTGGAGACAATTTGCCACATATATATTTGACCATATATGTAACTATACATTTTCTTTGTCTGTATTACATAGTTACCAGAGACAATCATAATGGCAGACTTATATTCAGAGAGCTGTTTGGAGCCAGAGCTCACCTGTCCCATCTGTCTCCATCTCTTCCTCGACCCCGTCACTCTTCCTTGTGCTCACAGTTTCTGCCTGGTTTGCCTTGAAACACCTGATAGGGATAAAACATCTGGATCTGCTCAAGAACTTTGTTGCCCAGTATGTGGACAGGAACATCTCAGCCCAGAGTCCCTGCCGAGAAATGTCAAACTGAAACAAGTGGTTGAGAACTACAAGGCCAACAGTGCTTTTGGTGAACTTCAGCCCAGCGCAGAAGACAAGAGAACCAATGATGAACCATCTTCAGAAGACAGAACAAACTCAGATGAGTCCACGTCAACAGATTGTGGGGAAAACTCTCTTGAGGAGATGGAAGCCAATGGACGGAGGTCTAGATTAAATCCCATTATAACTAGTCTTCAAAAAAAGCTTGTTCTAGTAGATGATCTGGTCAATAAAGAAACGGCTAGAGAAGCTGCGGTCAAAGCGACACATGCTGATCTGAGGAACGATGTGAGCAACGTTATGGAGGAGATGGCAGAGCTCCTGGAGACCTACAGAAAGACTGGAATGACACTTTTGGAGGCTGAACTGAAGCCCAGGGAAGACGCTGTTGGGAAAAGAGTGCAAATGCTATCAGATCTCCAAAAGCAGCTGAGAACGGCTGAACTTCGGGTCAACGCGTTAATGGGAGAGACGGAAGACACGTGTTTTGGTGACGTCGAGAGCCAAGTTTCCAGCTTGACCGTGGAGCCTCTGCGGGACTTTCCGAGCGATCTGGAATTATCCCGCAATTTGAAAAAAGTCTGTGAGAAAATCGAGCACCAAAACAACCAACTCCGTCTTGGACTTGGATCTGCTCAGAGGGCTTTACGGGTCATTCTCAACCCATCCGAGGTGACATTCAACCCCGACACCATCCATCCCAATCTGGTCCTATCGGAAGACCTTAAAACCGTGTCTTTCAGCGTCGCCAAACAGCCGTATCCAACCAGTTCTCAGAGGTTTACCAGTTTTTTCCAAGCTTTGAGCTCCCAGAGCTTCGTCCAAGGAGAGCATCTTTGGAACTTTCAAGCCGATGGTTGTCCTTGGGTTCTGGCCGTGTGCTACGGTGAACTTCCCCGATCCGGTTCTAGTAGTGGTCTGGAGAGCAGCGCTGGATCCTGGTGCCTCATGTACTGTGATAACCTTCTGAGGGCGTACGAAAAAGGAAAGGACACGCCACTTAGACGTACGCCATCTCTGAAGAGAATGGAGATACACCTCAGCTTCAGCTCTGGCACTTTAGCGTTTCACAGCGTTAGTGACGTGAGTGGGGATAAAACTCATCTGCATACTTTTACAGTGAGCTTTACGCACCCGGTGTATCTGGCCGTGAGGATGATGTCTGGTCAGCCCAAAGCTCACATAACAGTCAACTAGCTGTTTCATACACCTTACAATGGACTAGTTATTGCAGATGGCATGTTTAAATCTACAAACTCTACAAACTCATCACCACAGACTGGTACTTATTGATAAAGTTTAGTGCACTGCATTATAGCTGTGTATTGGGAGATTATTTAAATGGCCATTAGAGTAAACCATTTGTTTCTGCACGACTTTCACCTTGTGCAAATATTTTTTTCATTTCAATTTTCCTTTTCTGATGAAGTTATGATGCAATACATCATTAATGTTCACCTCTTATGCACTGAATGCATCTTGCTGCACATAAATTGTCACATGCATTCTGCTTGCAATGTTTAATTTAATCAAAGATTGGTGTTTCTCGACTCATGTGACTCATTTGAGCATGTGACTTTAATACAAGCCTACATTACATTTGCTTGCCATTTACAAAAATTCTTCTCATTATTTTTCTGTTCTTCTAACATGTTTATTAATACCTTTTTTCTGTCTACGTTTTAATAAACAGTAGTACAAAAGTTCCCTAATTATTTGCGTATTGTCTTTTTTTTTAAACCCCAAAGATTATTTTATTGTAATTTTGGCTTTTATTTTGAAGTGTTGCCTGCATGGTGACCATCGACTTTGGAAGGGTGGTTAGCCTTTTATTTTGAAGTGTCACTTACATGGGGACCTGTGTCTGTCTTTTTAGGCTATATAAAATGTTACATTTTTGTGTGCTTGATTATCACCACAAAAATATATATATTGGTACTGATAAACAATAGATGTGTACGATGAAAATTGTTTTTACTTTAATTAATATGATTTAAACCATATATAACAAGTGCAAATCAAATATCAAAACATTAAACAATATATTATAAACTAAACTAAAATTAAATCAAATAAAACAAAACCTATGTATTGTTTTCCGTGAGTCTTTTATTATGAAATGTCGTACAGATGGCGGCCATCTTTGAAACGACGACGCATTCACGCTGACTTTTATCTGACAAACGAATCGTTACTGACGCATCAGTTTCGTTCCGCCTGTAAACAACAAACAACCGACACTCCGACTAAAGTTATTATGCATCAACTAATAACCTATGATCACGTTAATGCTGAAACACACCAGCCTCTGATCTGAGATCATCTTCACTTAAAGGTGAGCTTTGTTTATGAGGTTTATCAGCTGATGTATATATCCGTGCAGTGTGTGTGTGAGAGAGAGAATTGTCATATGATACATTCCAAAATAAACATGACATTCGTGCAATACACATACAGAAATATTATAGTTCATTTGTATTTGGATCAGTATGTGTTGTGTTAGACTGTGAACTGTTATGTAACGTTATACATCTTTAAAAACACATTCCAGCGGAGGAACTTTGTTACATTCGAAACATTCTGATCCCTTAGAAATGTAACATTTTTAAAAATAAATTGATATAAAATGTCTATTTAAGGGACGATGAACAGCCATGAAATTATCTAAAGTGGGGCAGTGCTGTTTTGGTATTATTTATACACTATTATAGTATTTATGTCTATTTTAATTAGTGTTAATTTTGTTATTTTCAGATTTTCTGTGATTTTTGCTTAAAAAAAAAATTCGCTTTTTTTTTAAATGTTTTTTTAGTGATTTTAGTTTTAAAAAGGTTTGTTTATTGTTTAAATTACAATTTTAATTTCTTTTATGTGAAATTACTGTGTTTTCGACATAGTTGTGAATCTGATTTTGGTCATTTTAACATTAATAACTCTTATATAAATATATGCTTGCCGTATGAATATATGTATTGTATGTGTGTAAGTACGAGTGTAAACTGAAGTAGTTGTGTGTCTTGCAGAGGTTTAGTCCAGAATGCTGGAGACCGTGACTGATGCGAGAAGGTTGGTCCATTATGGCAACACCAGTGTGTTTCCCACTGTGGAGAACAGCTCCCAGTTCAGCCCGGACCATGAGATCAACGTCACCAAACCACACAAGTGTCTGCAGATCCTGTACGACGACATCGGAGAGTCCAGGTAAATCCTTTCATAAGTCTGTGTGTATATGGCGTTATGATACATTTGCATTTCTGTGATAGTCTGAAATCATGTAGTCGTATTTGCATATAAGCATACTTCCTATTTCTAATCTATTTCTGTGTAGTAAAGTGAAGTTGTAGCAGTGTGTGTGTGTGTGTTTAACCTAGTTATGTTAAATAAGTGGTGAAGTTGACTGTAGTTCTCATCTGGGCTCTTTGCCATGTGTGAATGCCTGAAGAATGCAGTTTCTAAGCTCAGTTTTCTCTCAGATACAGATGATCTTGTGTAGGATCCGACAGGAGACGCTTGTGAAGTGTGTGTGAAGTGTGTGTGAAATGTGATTTTAGTTGCGGAGGCCGTTTGCAGCACGAGCTTTCAATTCTGCTTTCGTTTCTGTGCCAGTAACGGCTCTATAACGGGACAGTCCTCTGTATTTTTAATAAAAGTCCCTTCTGGTTCAACTGGGACTGTTTTGTCTTCCTCTGAGGATTTGTGTGTGTGTGTGTGTGTGTGTGTGTGTGTGTGTGTGTGTGTGTGTGTGTGTGTGTGTGACTGTCTTAAAGAGGCTCTTCAGAGACTCCAGATGTTTGGTGCTTCGGTCAAGATAACTTCCTCTCCTTCTTTCTTAAAATCACTTATCAGCAAATTAAATAGAAAGAAAAACAGCAGGTCTATTGTTTGGAATTTCCTTTTTTTATCTGAGTAACTTTAGAGGAGTTTTAAAGCAGACATTAGATTTTTCCTTTTTTAAAGAAAGCTGATTTTAAAGCAGAGAATTTCTTTTTAAACTACAAGTGAATATAGATATATATGCACAAAAATCAACAATATTTATTCATATGCACCTTTGACTAGATTATCATGTTTTGTATTACACATTACTTTTCACAAGATTTGGGTCGGTAAGATTTATTAAATGATTTCGATCTTCGAAATTGTTTTAAAAATATTATTTCAATCTCAAAGAGCTGTTTTCTGTTTGAATATATTGTAAAATGTAATTTATTCCTGTAAACAAAACTGAATTTTCTGTTTAAAGACATTTCTTATTATTATCATTATTATTAATGTTGACAACAGTTTTGCGTCTTCAGATTTTTTTCCTGATATATATATTTTTTCAGGATTCTTTGATGAATAGAAAGTTCAAAAGAACTGCATTTGTTTAAAATAGAATCGTTTGTAACATTATAAATGTCTTCACTGTCTCGTTTGATCAATTTAACGCATCCTTGCTGAATAAAAGTATTAATTTCTTTTAAAAATAACAAAAAACTTTTAATCCATAGTTGCCTCAAAACAGGTTTATACACAGAATTAGACATTTTGCAATAATACAGGACATAAATATTATATAAACAAATAATTCCATTATACCTTTCATTACATAGTTGAGTTTCGTATAAGTTTGGTGTGTATAAGTTGAGATTTCTTCATCAAATAAAGCTTAAATTTAAACTTTGTCGACCGCAGGAACTGTGAATACATGTATGTGTACTATTATAAACATTTTTATACATTAACTTCACATAAACGTTTTAATGAATTTATACAGAGAACAAGTTAAAGAGGAAAATTAGTCTGAACTCTGAAACCTAACATTTATTTGTGAATCAACGACATCACCTTCAACTACCGATGTCCTCCACACACACACACACACATACACACACACACACACACACACACACACACACACACACAATAACATATGCAAAGGATATAATGAAGAACAAAAGGAAAGGTAAACACTAAAACTGTTCTTTCTGGATCTCAGTTTCGGCGGGTAAATAGGTATTTTCCATCACAGCGTCAAAGTTGAAATTCCAGTTTTTGATGTGTGTGTGTGTGTGTGTGTGTGTGCTGGTGGGAGAATGAGAGAGAGTGTGTGTGTGTGTGTGTGTGTGTGTGTGTGTGTGTGTGTGTGTGTGTGCGCAGGTGTAGAATGAGAGAGAGAGAGTGTGTGTGTGTGTGTGTGTGTGTGTGTGTGTGTGTGTGTGTGTGTGTGTGTGTGTGTGTGTGTGTGTTTGTGAATAAGAGTGTGTGTGTGTGTGTGTGTGTGTGTGTGTGTGTGTGTGTGTGTGTGTTGTTTTAGAGAGAGAGAGTGTGTGTTTGTGTGTGTGAGAGAGAGAGTGAGAGAGAGAGAGAGAGAGAGAGAGAGAGAGCGTGTGTGTGTGTGTGTGTGTGTGTGTGTGTGTGTGTGTTTAGGAATGAGAGAGTGTGTGTGTGTGTGTGTGTGTGTGTGTGTGTTTAGGAATGAGAGAGTGTGTGTGTGTGTGTGTGTGTGTGTGTGTGTGTGTGTGTGTGTGTGTGTGTGTGTGTGTGTGTGTGTGTGTGAGAGAGAGAGAGAGAGAGAGAAAGAGAAAGAGAGAGAGAAAGAGAGAGAGTGAGTGTGTGTGTGTGTGTGTGTGTGAGAGAGAGAAAGAGAAAGAAAGAGAAAGAGAGAGTGTGTGTGTGTGTGTGTGTGTGTGTGTGTGTGTGTGTGTGTGTGTGTGTGTGTGTGTGTGGTCTAGTATTGTAGTAATAGCTGTTTTCTGTGCTGATTCATCTAAACATGTTTAATGAACGCTGTCTTCACACACACACACTCTCTGACGGCGGTCGAGCTTCTGTTCGAGACTCGTCACGGTTCGTCTCTGTTTGTCCCTCAGGGTTCGTTACTGGGATCTGATGCTGCTCATCCCGAACGTGGCGTTCCTGGTGTTCCTGGTGTGGAAACTCCCCTCTGCTCGCGCTAAGATCCGCCTGACCTCCAGCCCCATATTCGTGGCGTTTTACATTCTGGTAAGCAGAACATCCCGCGCGACCCCGACTGCAGTGTGTGAGTGTGAGCTGTGAGGGAAACCTCTGACCCTGGACACCCAGAGTTCTCGCGAGAGCACAAGCTGAATTTGCTCAGCGAGTTACTCTGGCGTCGAGTAATGATGCTCATTAAATATGCCCCTCAATCTGAGCTACACCAATCACAGCGGGTTATCTGATATAGGCGGAGCTAAACTGATGACGACAGCGCTGTGACATCGAAGTCATTAGTAAACATTGCCAGATGGCTATGGATGAACACCATTTGTGTGAAACGGCTTTGGCCGCCACAATGAACGAGTTAGACTTGGCTTTTTATCTAAAAGAGGAACAGAAGACGGCGCTCCGACCGGTTTTGCTGACCGGATTCGGCAAGTCTAATCTACCAGTGAGCTCCGCTGGTAGCTAAGAGATAACTTGTTCTGATTGGTCGTAGTGTTATCCAATTGTGTGCAGTGAGATTTTCAAACGCACGCTTGGTGCCGCCCCTCGAGCTGGCCGAGCTTCATTAGTCGACGCCCGACCAATAATCTTTAGATTTGGGTCTGGATTTCCAGGCTAGAAACCTCTAAATCTTAAAGGGACAGTTCACCCAAAAATGAAAATTCTGTCATTATTTACTCACCCTCATATTGTCCCAAACCTGTATGAGTTTCTTTCTTCTGTTGAACGCAAAAGAAGATATTTAGAAGAATGTCAGTAACCAGACAGCTGACGGACACCATAGCAGAGCTGCCAACTCTCACGCATTCACCGTGAGACTCACGCGATTGACACTTTTCACACACTCTCACGACACACATCCATTTTCTCACGCACAGAAAAATCACGAGGCAGAAAGGACACGGAGACCGACAGACTAGACAGAGCAGGATACTTATGATATAAAAAAATCCTCAGCTCTCAGATTCTGTCAATTCTATTACGAAATTCAAACAATAAATAAGTTTTGGCGCTTGTAAATGTGACGTGACAGATCTCTAGCGGCACGTGACCGATCATCTCTACTAGCTAATAGTAAATAAACACGAATGAACACTGTTGAAAGATACAGTACAACTTACCCAAATGTATATTCCTCATACATGATATTGATCAATTACTGTTTTTCATCCGCGGAAAGGGTCAATAAAACAGCTGGAGAACAATTATGTCACATAACATTTACCTCAGGAAAGCCATTTAATGACCATAGGCTACTACAGGCTATAGCACGTTAGTTGGCTAGGAAAAAAGAGCTATAGACAGTATTTTGCTAAATATGTGTACTATATTACTTATTTATTATATTTTAACTTGATATATTTTATTTTACTTTTATTAAAGTTGTTAATATAATAAAAAACGCATTGTATTTAATTTGAGTTATTTTTAACCTTAAATACTACCAGCTGATAGGGCTCTCTGTGTGTTTATAGCATTAGTTGAGTTTTGTTTTTCTTGAGAAAAATTAACGCCTATCTTGTGTACCTAATATTTATCCAAATGAGTCAATATCACAAGAATTTAATTTAATTGAAATTGTGAAATTTGTGTCAAGCAATAAAAAAAAAACGTAGCTTACCAGAAATTGTACCATGTAACACTGTAACACTTAAATAATATTAAGAACAGGCGCGCTCAACTCGCAAAATAACTTATGGGTGCGAGTAATAAAAACGTTTATCAAAAATAAAGATGAAAAACCGCACTCTCAGGTTATATTTTCATACATTTATTATTACTATGTCCTCACAGACGCGTTTCGGCCTAAGCCATCATCAGTGTGTACTGACACTAACACTTAAATAAGCCAATAAATGACAATAAGCCCCCCCCATAAATCTTACTCCAAGCTAAACTCAGAAGTTGGCAGCTATGCCATAGTAGGGGAAAAAAATACTATGGAAGCCAATGGCTCCCATCAACTGTTTATTTTTTTTTTACCAACATTCTTCAAAATATCTTCTTTTGTGTTCAGCAGAAGACAGAAACTCATAAAGGTTTGGGACAACATGAGAGTGAGTAAATGATGACAGAATTTTCCTTTTTTGGGTGAACTATCCCTTTAAATCATGTGTGTTGTCGAGAAGTTTCCCCCGCGGCACCCTTAAGCTGATGAAGGTGTGTGTTCTGCCTCTCCACACCTGTGCTGTGGTGTTGAGTGTTGTGTGTGTGGTGACGGGTGTTTCTCTTGTGTTGTTCAGGTGTTTGTGGTGGCGGCTGTAGGAATCACACGTGCAATAGTGTCCATGACCGTCAGCGCATCCAGCGCCGCCACACTCATAGACAAGGTACAAACACACACACACACATCTTAATGTGGACTTCATATTGATTTCAATCAATCTTTAATTATTTATGGCACTGCATACAACCTTAAGAAGCAGTTTGTAGACATGAAAAGAAGTTTTGGGGGCGAAATGTTTTTATTTGTTCCTGTTATCTAAGATATGCTGTTGTGATTTCATTACATTCTGTTTTACAGGTTTGATGTATTTGACACACTACCATTTAAAGGTTTGGGGGTCAGAAAGATTCTTTATACAGTTGGCTCGTTTCCATTACAGATTTGCGCAAAACTTTTGCAAAAAAAAAATCTTTTTTTTTCTAAATGTCGACAAAAAACTATTGCGAAATGACGGCGTTTCCATTAACCGATGTTATGCGACTAATATCTCGCTATAATCATTCCAAAAATCATGGCAACGGACGTTGGTAGGATTATGTACTATATCCCAGCCACTGCACTGGCCATTATTATTAATAGAAGGAGACGTATGTGTGTTATCCAAGCATTAATGGTAAGAAAAGACCCTTATACTTGAGAGCGGCTCATATGAGGAGTTTCTGGGTGTTTCTCCCTCATTTCTGCTTCGAGGTCTTGATTGTGGCATTTCTTTGAGGTTTATAATCCAGTATTCCTGTAATTCTTATGTCTTTTATTCATTTAATAAAGAGCTCTGTCTCGTATTCTGTCCAAACATCTACGTCATGTGAGTGTAAAGGCGCAAAAACTGTTTCCATTGCAGTTTTGCGAAATATTTCTTTTTCGAATTGCCTGAAAAACCAAGCAAGCGTAAAAACGTTTTTGCGATAAATGGGAGTTTTTGTGAAATTGACGTGTTTCCATTGGGCGTATTTTCAATTTGCAATTTCAATTTGCGCAATTTGAAGAATAATGGAAACGCAGCTAGTGAGAAATTAATACTTTTATTCAGCAAGAAACATTAAATTGATAGAAAGTGTCAGTAAAGACATTTATAATGTTACAAAAGAATTTCAAATAAATGCTGTTCTTCTGAACTTTCTATTCATCAAAGAATCCTGAAAAAAATGTATCTTGGTTTCCACAGAAATATGAAGCAGCACAACTGTTCTCAACATTGATAATAATCTTAAATGTTTCTTGAGCATCAGATCATCATATTAGAGTGATTTCTGAAGGATCATGTGACACTGAAGACTGGAGTAATGATGATAAATTCAGCTTTGATCACAGGAATAAATTACACTTTACTGTATATTCACATTGAAAACAGCAGATTTACACTGTAATAATGATTAGACTGTGAAATTATATGATGTTTATATGACAAGTGGTTGAAGGGACAGAAAGTTGAGTTGAAACAGAAAGTTATTACATTTATAATGATGGATTATAAAAACAAACATTAATTTCTTTAGGATACTGTGACTGATGAATCTTTCACAATCAGACCCGGCACATGAATAAAGAGAGTAAATATCATCTGGTTGGATTTCATGTTGACGTGTGGATTTGGTTTGATGATGCTGTAATGAACACAGTTGTGATGTGAAGCCATGCTTGTGTGTTTACAGGTGCTTTGGGAAATCACAAGGTTCTTTTTATTGGCTACTGAGCTCAGCGTCATCATCCTCGGATTGGCTTTTGGTGCGTTCCTGCTTTATGCATGTGTATTTTTGGGGATTTCTTATAAAAATCTACTTTTTAAAGTGTCTGACTGTGATTTAAAGACATTTCCATGTTTTGTGAATGTACTTGTTGTATTGTAACTTATTGTGCAGTGAGAGCCTATTCAAATAAAGTGTGTGTTTTTTTTGTATGTGCTGCACTTCCTGTTAAAGTGACGTGTTTTATGATTGTGTTTGTTCAGGCCATCTGGAGAGTAAGTCCAGCATCAAGCGTGTGTTGGCCATCACTGCGGTCCTGTCTCTGGCGTACTCCATCACACAGGTGTGTTATAGAGACATAGTGAACGTGTATCCTTAAAGTGCCCCTATTATGCTTTTTCAGAGATGATCTTTCATGTAGTGTGTAATAGAGATGTTTGTGAATGTAAAAGCTCTGCAAAGTTTTAAAGATTATAGTGCAGATAAATGGAGTTTTTGTCTCTTAAAAGAAAGAAGTGATTCTGAACTGAAACGAGTAATTTCAGTCTCACTTCCTAATTTGCATAATTCCAGCCTCTGGTCTTGATTGGCTGATCAGTGTCTCTTAGCTCCGCCCTCAAACACTAGTTTATCTGAGACTGGAAGAGTTTGGTTCGTGTTGTTCATGTCGAGAAGACGCTGTTTTCTGAGATCGATACGGTAAAACCCACGCCATCATTACTGTTCGTATCACTGTGATCAAGAGCTGAGATTCAGATATGATAATGAGCGTTCGGTTTCTGACCAATCAAAGCAGAGCAGCTCTCAGAGAGGCGGGGTTTAGAGAGACTGAATCCTTGATCGAAGCGTTTCAGACACTGAGAGAAAAGAGCTGATGCTGCAGTGGAGATTATGAGGAAATTAAAGTGTTTTTGACATTGTATGAATGTAAACCTGTTGTAGGAGACTCAAAAACACAATTAGGAGCCTTTAAAAGAGCATAACCAGGGCACTTTAACCCGTTGTCATCTGTTCATCATGAGTTGGATGTTACTTCAGAAATGACTCTGTTTAGCTGCGTAAATTCACTGTATATCATGTGGGTTATTGCTTTAATACAACATCTCTGGCTTTCTCAGGGGACTCTGGAGATTCGTTTCCCAGACAAACATCTCTCCGCCAAAGACTTCAACATCTACGGCCACGGCGGGCGGCACTTCTGGTTGGCCAGCTCCTGTTTCTTCTTCCTGGTACCTAATTAAGTCCTTTCTTTTGAATCCATCTCGAGTTTATATATTCAGTGATTTATGTTATTCTGCTTTACAATCTGTTTTAGGTGTATTCCTTAATAGTCATTCTGCCTAAAACTCCAATCAGAGAGAGAATCTCATTACCATGTGAGTAAAGGCCTCTGGTCTCGTGTGTTCAGTGTTTGCCGTGTGGGAAAGGCGGATCGTTCGGATGATGATGTGAATGTGTGTGTCGTTCTCAGCTAAGAGGGGTTTTTACGTGTACGCTGCGATCCTGTCCGTGCTGAATCTGGTCCAGGGTTTGGGAAGCGCGCTGCTCTGCGCTGAAATCATCGAAGGCCTGTGGTGAGAAGTCATATCTTTCTGTCAAACATATTCTCTATTTACTTTTTAGCAATCCAGTTACCAGAGAAGTGTCATTAGCTGTGTTTCCATACAAAGTTGCGAATTTAACTTGAAAAATCGCGTAAAACATTTGCGAATAAAGCAGCGTTTCCATCCTATGTGTTCAAGAGAACAAAATCATCACTTCTTGGGAAATTAGTGCAAATTATCAAGTAAGTTTCTGCAATCTCTCTCTTTTTCCCTCCGTCATAAACGAGTGTCTCAGAGCGTCAGACGAAACACAGTAAACGCTGTCGTGTTCTCTAGCGTTCGGATGCTGGTGTTCAGGAACACACTCGTGTCTGTGAGACGCTTCTGGAGGGAATTACACCAAATCATCCTGGGGTGCGTTTCCCGAAAGCATCGTTGGCCAACTATGGTCGCAAGTTCCGTCGTTACCAATAGAGTTCAATGGACATTGCGATGAACTTGCGACCATAGTTGGCCAACGATGCTTTCGGGAAACGCACCCCTGATCACACACTTCGACTCCGGCGTTTCAGAAACACCAAACCAACATTAGAGACGCTGCGACGCCATTGGTCCGCTGGCTACTCCAGTTATCCAATCATAGCTGACGCTGAGGGAAAGTCACTGAGTTTATTGTTGCACATTTAAGGATTTATTCAGTAAATGTGTTTCCATCAAAGTTTCTTCTTAAAAAAAAAATAATAAAAAAATATTATTATAGTTTTATTTGTGCATTTTTAGACTTAATGCGCATCTTGGTGTTTCATCCAATATTTTTTTTAATGCGATATCCCAAGTCACATAGAGATGGGTATTTTAAGATGTATATTTCACAGTGTACTTTAAATAGGTAATTTTGCATACATGTTTATATATGTTTTATATCATATATTTGGCACTATGTCTTGCTCTTTAGATTTGGAAAATACATCTGAGTGAAGCCTCTTCTAATTTAATATAAAATCATTATTTTGTCAATATTATATTATCAGCATAATGAGTGAAAAGTTTGAGGAATGAACATGAATCTAAGAATGCCTTTGGTTTGTCTGATGATTTGAGAAAGCGACACAGCCTTAACCTTAAAGTGCCCTATTATGCTATTTTAAAGGTTTCTAATTGTGTTTTAGAGTCTCCTACAACAGGTTTACATGCATTTAAAGTCAAAAACACTTTAATTTCCTCATAATCTCCACTGCAGCATCAGCTCTTTTCTCTCAGTGTCTGAAACGCTTCGTTTGAAGATTCAGTCTCTCTAAGCCCCGAATATCTGTATAAGCATAATTTTTTATATAATATAATGTTTTACCTTTTACGAATTGCTAAAAATGTATGTATGTCTGGGTATGACCTGATTCCTGATGAAAACAGCCTCTGTATGATGTATAGTGACTGTGTGTGTGTGTGTGTGTGTGTGTGTGTGTGTGTGTGTGTGTGTGTTTGCAGCTGTGTGGACGTGACCACATTCCTGTACTTTTCCGTCTTTGCTCCTCTGATCTACGTGACGTTCCTCAAAGGGTTCTTCGGGTACGTAGATCCTGCTTCGGTTGATTCTGTCACAGGATATTATATGTGCATTCGCCCCCTAGACAGACTCATTCCTGTCGTATTACAGCGCTGTAGTTCTGAAAGCAGAACTGAGGAACTGTAGATGTATTTATGGATGAGGTGAAGCCGCTTCTGTGGTTTTCAACTTCCTTAAAATGCCATTGGATTATGTTTTTTAATATATCAAAAACAGTCATTGAACTGGGGAAGTTATGAGCTGAGAATGTTTCTCTGTGCCAAATCAAACCTTCTGTTTTAAAAGAGCAAGAGTTTTGTGATTGTGGTGTTCCAGGTAAATATGACCAGTCTACAAAAATAGTGTGTGGATCTCTCGTTATGCGACATTATCACCAAATATTTTATTCATTCTTTTTGACAAATTGTTTTCTTTCAATTAGAACAGGTTTTGTATTTATTTTTGAAACTGACTGATTGTAGGCTCATTGATCTGAGATTATATTGGTCAAAAATGACACTGAAAATGAACGAGGGAGATCGAGAATAAGAAACATTTAGTGTTCAGGAGCAAGTTCATCATGCTCTCATATTTACATGTGTGTTTGCAAAGATAAAGGCCTTGGACCTGTGCATGTGTGGATACACTCACACACTCTCTCACATACACACACACTCACACTCTTACACACTCACTCACATACACACACACTCACGCACGCATTCACACGCATACACACTCACTCACACGCTCACACTCATGCACAATCACTCACCTCACACACACACTAATGCACGCACACACACTCACTCACAAACTCACACATGCAATCACACACACACACACTCATGCACACAATCATGCATGCACGCACGCATGCACACACACTCAAGCATGCACGCACGCATTCACATGCATTCACACTCACTCACACGCACACACTCACATGCATACGCACTCACACACAATCACACTCATACCCACTCACACACACACTCATGCACATTCACTAACACACACACACACACACACACACACACACACACGCACGCACTCACACGAATACGCACTCATGCACACACTCACACGAATACACACTCACACACACATTCACACTCACGCACTCATACGCACATTCACACTCACGCACTCACACATGCAATCACACACACACACACTCATGCACACAATCATGCATGCACGCACACACACTCACTCACTCACGCACTCACACACACACACACACACACACACACACACTCATGCACACAATCATGCATGCACGCACACACACTCAAGCATGCACGCACGCACGCATTCACATGCATTCACACTCACTCACACGCACACACCCGCATGCATACGCACTCACACACAATCACACTCATACCCACTCACACACACACTCATGCACACTCACTAACACACACACACACACACACACACACACACACACGCACGCACTCACACGAATACGCACTCATGCACACACTCACACGAATACACACTCACACACACATTCACACTCACGCACTCATACACACATTCACACTCACGCACTCACACACACATTCACACTCACACACTCACACACACAATCACGCACACACTCATGCACACTCTCACGCATACACACACACTCATGCACACTCTCACGCATACACACACACTCATGCATTAAACACGGATTCACACACACTCACCCAGGCACTCATGCACACACGCACTCACTCACACACGCATACACACACACACGCATACACACTCACTCAAAAAAAACTAAAAACAACTTGACAAAAAGGTTGAATCCAGTATCTGGTGGTGATAATGTAGATTAACGAGCGATTTACAAGCACTTTTTAAAAAGCCGGGATATAAGGGTGTGAGGGGAACCCGTGTCAGGGATATACGAGATGACGGCTGTTGCTCTGTGTGTAACGAACTCCCTGATTTCTCTCCAGCTCCGAGCCCAAAATCCTCTTCTCGTACAAGTCCCAGATCGACGAGCCGGAGGACTCGGACGTGCACCTGCCCAACACCTCGTCCTCGGGCCTGAGCCGGAGAGACCTGGACCACGGCTCGTACTCCAGCACGCAGATCGACGGCTCCGGCGCGTACCTGGACGACGTGGTGTCGGGCCCGTTCGGGGGAGCGCACAGCATCAACAGCATCGACAGCGACCGCTGGAGAGCCCTGAACGCATGACCTCTGACCTCTGACCTCCGGGACGTTTGACCTGCTGCGGCTCAGTGTGTCATGTGAATTACAAATGGTTCTCAGTCAGTGCTGTTATTTAAACATATGTATTCCATGAATCCAACATTCCTTGTGTAACAACAGTGCTCTTAATTTTACATCTGTGTACTCGAAGCGAGTTTATTGGACTTTGTGAAGTGCATAACCTAATATATTTCTTCAGAAATGCTTTATGATCTTATCTCTAGGTGAGTTCAGACTGGATTAGCTAGATGTGCTACTGATGCCAGCGAAGCATCTGCTCAGTTTTTGATGTTTCTTTTCTACCATTAGAGGTGTTTTGCACTGAAAGTCATTCATTTTGGTGCATGTTGTAATTTAAAGGCCTAAAATCTACCTTGACTTTGTTCATATGCTTTATATGCTGGGCGTTCATCTGTTTCTCAGTGCTATATCGTAGTGTTCTCTTGATTTTTATTTATTTTAGTGATACGTTGAATTTCGTTTTAGCCTGTCATTAGATTTGGGCTCAGTTCTTAAAAGTTAAAGCTTAAATTGTGAGCCTGAACTCTGACCTTCTTTCTAACTGACAGTGAAAAAGGAGCAGGCTCAAGTCTGATTTATTATAATATCATTCCATGTGGGAGAAAAACTTGAGAAAAAAGGACCGCACTGAGAAAGCATTTGACCCGCTTTGCTTTATTTGATAAAAATACTGCAACGTAACCTTTTCTTGGTGCACACACACGCACGCACAAAAAAAACCCGCCAGCGTTTTGGGAAAACACTATAATTCATCTTCAATTAAATTTGGTATGAGTAAAATGCTTGCTTCTTATTGCTTATTTCTTTTAATATGATTTGAGCATGGAGAGAAAACGTTTTATGATAAAAAATGTATCTATTTAGAGATGTGTTTGGATGCTCTGCTTTGGTGTTTTGTTTCTTTTTTTAGCACATCTGTAGATTTTAAGTAAATCAAACTAATTTTTTGCACTGCAATTCCACTGTAAGATAGCTAATATTATCTGAAATTCAGTGCTAATTGTCACATGCTCTTACACTCTGCCTGTTTATTTCATCTTCTGATTTTGTAGCCTACTAGTAGTAAGCATTTCTCAAAGATATTTTATAACTTTATCTTTTCTGAAATGCTTTCTAACAGTACATTAGATGTATTTTAATCAGATGAACACTGAAGGCCAGCAAAAATACTTGAATGTCACAGTATTGGCACGTCTTGAATACTGAGCTTCACAGAGGACCGACCGAGGACTTTTATTTTGGAAAATACCTTACAACGACGTGCTTTTCATAAGCAGGAACTATCAGACGTCATCGAATGCGAATAACGTTTTATTTTCAGATTATACTATCAATAAGAAAACGTTCAGACGTTTCTTCTAGATTTTGACATTCCAGATGAATAAAGCAGTTACCATTCTGTGATCTGTGCCTTCATATGTCATTATATCGAAAATGGTTCACACAGTCATCACGTGATGTCTATCAAATCCCGACTCACTGCTGTGTGAAGGAAATAAAGATATCAAAATTATTATGTCAATAAAATTTACCGTACGAAATAAAAACAGAAAATCTTGATAGATAAAAGATACATTTAATGGAATAATAAAAAAAAACAATAAGAGCAAAAATCTAAGCGCATTATTTATATTATTTGTGGAACATTATATTCTAATAAAAATAAATGGTGAAATAAAGTGCATTTCTCAAATTTTCTTAATTCTGTTTAATATAATATTTCAGTACAATAATTTAAAGGGGTAGTTCATGAAAATTCTGTCATTAATCCCTCCCCCCTCATGTCGTGCCAAACCCGTAACCCGTAAGATCTTCGGAACACAAATGAAGATATTTTTTAATGAAATCTGAGAGAGAGAGGGAAAAAACACAATTTACTAGTTTATTTACAAAACATCAATCTCTAACATTCAGGAGAGCACCACTAAGCATGCGTGTTTTGTTGACGCGAGAGCAGATGTTGTTGTGTGAACGTGCATTGGAGATTAATATGTTATACATAGTGTGGTTAATTGTGTTTTTTATTTAATTTTTTGTCCATTGTTTAACCACGGGAGTCACATGGGTTACTTTAATGTCTTTACTACCTTTCTGGGGCTTGAAAGTGGTAGTTGCGTAGCTGTCAATGGAGAGACAGAAAGCTCTCAGATTTCATTAAAAAGATCTTCATTTGTGTTCCGAAGATGAACAAAAGTCTTACGGGTTTGGAATGACTTGAGGATGAGTAATAATGACAGAAATTTCGTTTTTGGGTGAATATCTCTTTAAAAAAAGTTTTGCTTTCTGTTGCACTTTCAATATTAACACATAAAATACGAGTATATATAAATATATATAGATATAAATAATCAAGCAAAAAAAAAGTAAAAAAAAAAATTCTCTCACGATCTCTGTGTAACGTCACTGTATTGAATTTAACTACATTTCCCATGATTCATTTCGCGTCCACATGATGACGCGTGATAAACTGTAATAGGATGTTTGATGATTTTATGCGCGTGTAGAGGGACACCGTGACCCTGAGCTGAATCGGGGTGATATTGTAATATTGGTGGTGATTATGGGGGCCGCGGACAGCAGGAGCGGGTCTGTGACTTACGGACTGGACGAACAGGACAATGTCACGGTCCTGCAGGGAGTGAAGGTGACAGACTCAACATCATCATCATCATCATCATCATCATCACTGCAAACACACAGTTAGATCCTGATACTGTTATAGCATTATATGACTTTAATGGGATATGTGCTTTTATAAACAGAAGACTAATGTAACTGTCCTTATTGTGCTTCTGAACTTCAGTGGTCTGAGAAAGTGAAAGTGTCGTTGATTTGTGTGTGTTCATTGACTGCATTGATGATTTAAATGTGATATAGGGATTAAATCTGCGCATTTAAAGCATGTTTGTTAATCATCAGTGCTGTGTCATAGTTGTGCTGTGACACTGAAACCTGTACTGTAATTTTATCTGCTCTCACTCAAGGTCAATGAATGACTCAGAACAGTGAGATAAGACTGATCTGTGAACAGTGTGTGTGTGTGTGTGGGTGTGTGGGTGTGTGGGAGAGAGAGAGTGAGAGACAGAGAGAGTGTGAGTGTGTGTGTGTGTGTGAGAGAGAGAGAGAGAGAGAGAGAGAGAGAGAGAGAGAGTGTGTGTGTGTGTGTGTGAGAGAGAGAGAGTGAGAGACAGAGTGTGTGTGTGTGTGTGTGTGTGTGTGTGTGTGTAAGAGAGAGAAAGTGACATAAAAGTCGAAATTGTGTGTACGACTTTTATGTCACTAGACTGCTTTCTGGCCAAAAGCATTCTAGAGTGAAAGTTTTAAAAAGTTTCTACACTTTTGTAAATCCACAGTTGTATTTAAAGTGATATTTAGAGGATCATTTATAATATTGTAAGTGTGTGTGTGCTCTCAGCTGTCTGGTGATGTTCTTCAGCGGATGCGGGAGTCGGGATCTTCTTCACAGAAACCAGCGTCACCTAAACCAGAGAGAGACACACCTGATCCAGGTACTGCTACTGCGACACACACACACACATCTCACTGCGACACACACACACACACACACACACACACACATCTCACTGCGACACACACACACACACACACACATCTCACTGCGACACACTCACTCATCTCTCATCTCACTGCGACACACACTTATCTCTAATCTCACTGCTACACACACACACACTCATCTCACTGCGACACACACACTCAACTCTCATCTCACTGCGACACACACACACACACACACACACACACACCCACACACACACACACACACACACACACTCATCTCATCTCACTGTGTTTCTGATGTTTCAGGAGCTTCCAGACCTGCTGCAGGAGAGACACCGGAGGAGCTTCGGAGACGGTGAGTGTGTGTGTGTGTGTGTGTGTGTGTGTGTGTGTCTGTGTGTGTGTGTGTGTGTGTTTCACAGAAGACATTCAGGTCTATCACAGCCTAATCCAGCTCTGCTAAAAATCAGTCAATCGTGCACTTAATATATTTTAATAAATAATAAAATAATAAAAAATATATTTTTTATCTCAAATATATAGGAATGTATGAAGGTATATATACATATATTTTCCCCCTTTATATATTCATTTAGAATCTATTCCTTTATATATTACTTTATATATAGTATAAAAACATGAGATTAAAGTATATATATTTTATTAATATTTTATTAATGTTTTTTTCAATTATGCACATTTCTACCCAAATTCTCTTTCTAAATTCAGAATTTCTACTTTTGTTTGTTTTTGTAGAACTGTAATGTGATGTTTATTTAAATCATCGTTCATTAAAAGCAATACTATATATATATATAATTAGTATTATATTTAACATTAACGTTTTATTTTATTGAAATTTTTAGTATTGTTCTTTTGTCATTGTAGTTTCTTTTAAATATTAGCTACTATTTAGGTTTTATTTCAGTATACAGTGTTTTTTTCTTTATTCTCAGTTAGTAATTTCAGTACTTATTTCAGTTAGTTGACATGGCAACATTTCTAATTCATAGTTTTAAAAAGCGATTTCTGTAAAAGAAAATATCTCCCTTTGCTTTGAACTTTGAGCATTGTAACTTTACAGATGTTGCAATAATGCAAACAGCAACATTACACACTAACTAAAGTTAGAAAAGTCAAATCATAATCAACCACCCCTTTAAATAATATATCATTAATTATTATGTTCACAGTAATGAGAATGAGATTATTGTGCATGTCTGTAGGTTTGCGTCTGAAATGTGTCCTGGGTTCACTTGAATCTGGGCTAGTCTTCACTGGCCGCAGTGGTTTAGTCCTGATGTGTGTGTGTGTGTGTGTGTGTGTGTGTGTGTGTGTGTGTGTGTGTGTCTGCAGGTTCGAGCGTGAACAGGCTCTGGTCCAGGAAGAGTTGGCCCGGATCGCCCGTCGAGAGAGAGAGACAGCGATGGGAGACGACATGAGAGAGAGAACAAACACACACCAGGACCTGCAGAAAACACACACCCTGGTGAGACACTCTTCTTCTGTCTCTGCTACACACACTAGCCGTGTTTCCAATCAAAGCTGTGAATTTAACTTGTGCACAAAATTGGAATATCGCATAAAACATTTGCGAATAAAGCAGTGTTTCCATCCCATGTGTTCAAGAGAACAAAATCATCACTTCCTGGGAAATTGGCGCAATTTATCAGTAATAAACTGTAAGTTTCTGCAATCTTTCTCTTTAAACGAGTGTCTCAGAGCGTCAGACGAAACACAGTAACCGCTGTCGTGTTCTCTAGCGTTCGGATGCTGGTGTTCGGGAACACACTCGTGTGTGTGAGACGCTTCTGGAGGGAATTACACCAAATCATTCTGATCACACACTTCGACTCCGGCGTTTCAGAAACACCAAACCAACATTAGAGACGCTGCGACGCCATTGGTCCACTGGTTACTCCAGTTATCCAATCACAGCCTGAGGGAAAGTCACTGAGTTTATTGTTGCACATTGGGGGATTTATTCAGTAAATGTGTTTCCATCACAGTTTATGCGCACGTCTTCTTATCGGATTCAACATTAAACTCATTAACGCAGTCAATATATGTGCATTTGTAGAGTTTATGCACATCTTATCGTTTCTGGACAGTGTTTTTTATGCGATATCCCAAAATGCACATAAAAATAAGTCGATGGAAACAGTATTCTGACACAAGTATCTTAAGTTTTATTTCAGCAAATAATTTCTGATTTCACAAAGGATATTATATATTATATGATGAACTTTCAAGTAAATATTCTGTCTCAAATTTTGTGTTTTGCATTTATCGTGATCAGTTGATTTCACAGTCCTCAGAATTCACATTTGCATGCTTTATGTTCCATTAAACTCATTTTTGATTTTTAAAAATATATTTTATCTAAACATTAAAGTCATGTTTAAGTCCCACAAACACAAATAATTCCAGTGTTTTGGAGCATTATCATCTCCAGCTAGACCTTGTGTTAGTGTGCGCTAGATGGCAGCAGTGGCGTTTGATTTCATATTGCTGTTTGAGGCCATGCTTGACATTTAATCACAGTCATTTATAATAATTCTAATTATTCATAATTAGATAAAACTTATACATAATAATAAAACTTCATTAAAGTCCCCATGAAATCAAAATTGACCCTATTTACTTTGTTAGCGCATATTACTAGTCTTGTGGTGAACAATTAATCCGTGCAAGAAAATATTTAAAAAAAAAAAAATTTTACCATGGTAATCTTTAATCAAAATCTGAAAATGCCCCTCCCCTCTGCATTGGAGGACCTTCTCTGATGACGTAGGTTTGAGGAATTGGTTTGGGCAACGCGTAACCACTCCCCTCAAACCGTTAGTCTGTTATGAGCAGAGATGGAGAGGAGGAGCGCTAGAGTAAAACCCTGCCCTCTGTTCAATATTCCCTTTCACTGGGAAATACTGTACGTCATAACACTGGAGAAAAGTCGTTTGCAACTTCCGGTTCACGGGGACTTTAATAAATTATAAACTCTTTTTTTTTTTGCTTACAATATTTTATTTTTGCACTCTCTCTCTTTCAGTTAATTTTCTGTCAGCTGAAAAAGTCATAATAAAAAGTTTAGTCTTAACATACTGTCATAATTGCCATTATCAATATGTAAAAATTATGAGATAAAAAGCTGAAATTATTACATACTGTCTTTTGTCATAATTTTGTTTTTGTTATCTCATCACTTACTCTTATTTATGACTTCTTAACCCTTTAACTGACCCACCAAGAAAAAGGCATTGGAAAAAAATATTGTTTGCATTTCTTATGTCGCTAGTCACACACTCAGTGTATTTTTTTTTTCAACACATCCCATAATTTTTTAAATATCGGTCTCTACCAAATGGTTGATAGTCAATTTATGGTAAAGCACTGGAATTCATACACATAATATGAAAATCAGAAAATATAAACTATAATACTAATTTATTTAAAAAATAATCAAAATAAAATATTTTTGTATATTGAATCTTCTTTATTTATTGAAGTTTGCCATTAAATATTTCAGGTTTTCATTTTAATACAGGAAATTATATGTTTTCTTGTTTTTTAACAATAAACAAAAATAAATAACACAAATAACTAAAAGTAACAGTCAAAGACAATACATTCGTTATGCATTCAAAA
Organism: Scardinius erythrophthalmus; assembly: GCF_964197995.2. Lineage (NCBI taxonomy): Eukaryota > Metazoa > Chordata > Actinopteri > Cypriniformes > Leuciscidae > Scardinius > Scardinius erythrophthalmus. The sequence continues at coordinate 41,656,302 of NC_138232.1, forward strand.
ACGAAAATAAATAATAAAATAAAATAGCAAAAGATAGTAATATAATAGGCTTTTATGTTTTAAGAAACACGCCGTCAAGTGTGGTAGTGCAACAGGATTTTCATCATCAGGAGCATCATCTTCATACAGGGTGAAGACTTTAATGTTATTTTATTTTTTTATTTTTTTTATTTATTAATTTTCATAATAATTTCATAATGTATTTTGTGAAGTCAGAGTGTGTTTGTACATGTGTGCTGATGAGCTATAGTGTGCAATGCAGCGTTCACTGAGCAGAGATGTTCCACCGATGTGGAAAGTGGATTGTACCATGTTGAGGTCATGGGCGTCGAACCATTGTATATGGGTGGGACAAGACCCACCCACTTTTTAAGACCAATGATATGGACCCCCTCACTTTTACCGTCTCTAATTCAGTGCATATGTCTGCTCACTCTTCAGTCACTCGTCAGTCAAATCCATTCCACTTGAGGAATGCCCTACTAAATTAAACTCCATTCCGCGTTTTAGCTACAGCGTTGATTTCCACACTGCTGCTCAAATCCATTCCACTAGGCTTAGGCTATTACAAACCCTTACTTTTCAGGCTAGACGAGCCAATGCGCACGTGCTGTCCTAAGCGCGAGTCTCAGGTTCCTATGGACATACGAAGTTTAAAACATTTAAATAGACATAGTAATTAATGTATATGAATCTTAGTTGATTATAGGCTATTAGAGCTGGTTGCTGAGAGATGGACACGTGCAGAAACGGCAATTAACGCGCTGTTTGATTTGTGATCGTGCTGAGCTTATATTATATTCATTCGAGTATATATTGTACAAAGCTTAAATCATTTAAATATACATACAATAAGTATTCCGCTTCGCGTCAGGGTCCTGATCAGACTGTCAGGGTTGTATTCGCTATAACAACCGCCTTGCTCTACATTGTCCCGCTTATTACATGGCTACCTACCAAATAAATCAATAATTTGACTCAAAATATTGATTTAAAAAGGAGTTTATTGATTTAAAAACGATTGTATTGTTTCCGCTAAAGAAAATAGTCCGTTCCGTCTCTACGGTTAGAATCCTGCGTCCACAGCAACGCTCTGTTTATCATGGCAACGGTGTGTTATACTTAGCAGCGTCTGTTATCAAGAAATAACACACCGCATTCTACATTAGAATTCAACCAAGCCATGTAATAATATACAAATATCATATCGTAGAACATTCATATGATGTAGTAGCCTATTTGAGTTGATATTACTCTTGCCAAGCTCTGATTTCTGAGAGATGCACACATAGACAGATTTGCGCTCGTTTCATTTTTACTCTCACTCATTCACTTCACTCATTATTGCATAGAGATTTCGGGAACTTCAGGAACACCCCTAATCTACTCCAGTAAAAAAGAAATTTGGAGGATGACCCACCCACATTTGTCTTGCTTCCGACACCCATGCATGAGGTATACATTCCATTTATACATAAGAAACATGTTTTTCTACCTTACAAGGATGTGGCAAGTCCCTCAGTGGTGTATATAAGCTCAATCCTTACTGTACTGACTCAGAGAAACATAGAGGCATGACGGGGTGAGAGAGGAAGGAGAAACACTGAGAAACATAAAGAGATGAGGGGGTGTGTGGGAGGAGAAACACAGAGAAACCATTTACAGCTGGCATGATGGGGTGAGGGAATAGAGAAATGGAGAACAGAGAAATCTGGAATGAAGACCTCCTCACCTATAGCCTTATTCAAGTTAAGATACTTGAGGGACTCAAAAGAACAATCACCAGCTCCCTCTTCTGGGACGGGGTGATAATCCAGATCCTCAGCATCACTGATATCAGCATCAGAGTCTCAGGAGTTTCTGGGACACGGGCCAGAAGAGTGTACGCGCGTTCTTGTACAATAGAAACTGTTCACATCCATCTAGTAATTATAATAAAAAAAAACAACAAACAAATAAATAACAATCTCTTACAATTTTAGTAATGTTAGTACACCAGCATTTGTCATTTAAGAAGTAATTGCCTCTGATAATTATGATTTCCACACATTAATTCTATGAATTTATTATATTTACCTCAAAAAATATCCAAAAGTGGCAAAAAAATACATACTTCAGAAATTATTTCAGTATATTCATGAAGAAATAACAATAGCTGTGTCATATTCGTAGCTATGAATGATCAGAAGTTTATATTTCTCAGCAAATAATCCATTCTGGGCGATCTGAAAACATTAGCTTAGCTTTTCTACGTTCACCATAATGTGACAAATCACCCGTTTGGTTGAGCACGTTTTTGAAAAATTATTAAGAAACATAATAAAGTTTTTTCATGGCACCAGGTAACATAATTTTGTAAAGTTAGGGCTCTTAGTAAGAGCGATTTAACCCCCTGAAGTGATTAATTTGTTTCTGACATCCGTGTTAGAGGAAGTGTTGTGACGAGCGCTGTTGATGGACACTGTAACATCTCCATCTCAACACTCCTCAGAGACGCTCATCAGCTTGAGTTGAGTTAGGGACTAAAATATAGTGACTCATAATGTGCTCCACCATTTGGCAGTTAAAGGGTGTCATAATTTTGACTTTTTAATCTCATAATTATGACTTTGGATGTTAGCATTTCAACTATTTCAGTTATAATTATGATTTACGTAAGCATTATTTTTTTCTTGTGTGGCAGAAATAGGGTGACCATGTTTTAGTTTTCAGAAAACAGGACGGGGGCGTGATTGATGGGCGGGGCATGTTTTTGGGGAGGCGTGGTTTGGGGGAGAATGCATAAAAAAATACTTGACAAATGCATTCACAACCTTGCAACTATGTTATTGTACTTTAATACATAAAGTAATACATCCTTTCCATTCAATGTTTGGCCCGCAACAATAGAATACTATATAAAAAATAAATAGCTTTTAACACCTTTTACATGACACTATTTCTTTTCATGGCCATAGGTTAAAAATCTACTACTAAAATAAATAAATAAATAAATCTACTACACTATTTCAGTAAAAAAAAAAACAATTTCAATCCTCCTGATGTTCTCTTAGCCTATACTTTCTTTATGTGGGCTTCTAGGTCGCTAGCACCTTGACACTGACACGTACATGCCAGCTTTGCAGTTCATGCATTCTGCTTTACACGGATCCCGACCGAAACGAAAACACGGGAATTTTCTCTGAAAATCATCTGTGAACTTACATCTGGGCTTTTTTTTTTTTTTACGCTGTTAGCTACTTACATCTTACCTCGCACTTGACCGTAAACTGAAGCGTCACGCTGCTAAAATTCTGTGAATGTAAAGTCCGCCTACTTTGATTTGATTGGTCATTTCAAATATTATGACATTGACAAGCAGTGACAGACCAATGAGGCTGTGATGAACACACACACACACACACACACACAGGCCTCTGTATTCTGATTCTGACGTGCTCTCTGCTTGACGCTGCGGATTGAAGAACGCGCTGAATTATAACAAGAGGGGGTGAAGCCGGTTTCATATGTTTTGTGTGCAAACTAGGCAAGCGTATATTTAAAGTACACGCTTAATGGCCAAATGAAAAATAATAAAAACCAGGACATTTTCATCACTTTTTAAAAAACAGACAGGACGGCCAGGACGTGAAAACAGGACGTTTGGTCACCCTAGGCAGAAATGGACTTATCAATTGCAATCTGTTGTTGTTGGTGTTTCTCTCTGTCTTTGATTAAATCTTTCTGTCAGCTGATGTTCTGATTATGATCATGTGTGCTAATCGTCAGCGCATTAATTATTATGAATCCTGTCCAAGTGTTTTTGTTCAATTTAAATTTGCAGAAATGATATCCAGTTCTTTCTTTCTTTCTTTCTTTCTTTCTTTCTTTCTTTCTTTCTTTCTTTCTTTCTTTCTTTCTTTCTTTCTTTCTTTCTTTCTTTCTTTCTTTCTTTCCTGTAATATTTCTTCATTATGCTCTCGGTCAGCCGGATGAGTTGAGTGTTCGGGTAAGAAGCCGTCAGCTGTAAATCTCAGTTGTATTTCACTGCATGTAAATAAAACGACAGATTTGTCTGTCGTGAAACACAATATTCAACTGTTTTGATTTTTTTCCATGATGATTGGATGGTGAAAAGTGTCTCTAAAATGACTGGTGGTTAAAATGAAAGGGATTGATTTTGTATTATTTTGCTAATATTATAGTATTTATTAATATTGTGTGAGTGAGTGAGTGAGTGAGTGTATATGTGTGCGTGTCTGTATAAGGGGCTGTGTGTGTGTGTGTGTGTGTGTGTGTGTGTGTGTGTGTGTGTGTGTGTGTGTGTGTGTGTGTGTGTGTGTGTGTGTGTGTGTGAGTGAGTGAGTGAGTGTCTGTGAGTGTGTGTGCGTGTGTGTGTCCGTGTCTCTGTGTGTGTGTCTGTGTGTGTTATTGCAACTGTAAGTCTTCCAAATATTTGTGTAGTTGATGTGAGGTGTGTGTTCTGTGTGTCGATCAGGAACGACAGCTGAAGAAGAAAGAGGATGAGCTCAAACATCTCGAGCAGTTTTACAAGCAGCAGCTGCAGCTGATGGAGAAGAAGGTGTGTGTCCTTCATAAACACTGATGGAGAAGAAGGTGTGTGTCCTTCACAAACACTCTGACGCTTTTAAGTCTGGAGACTCAGACAGTGAAGAATCCACCAAACACACTGAGTCTGAAACATTTCCACACACACACACACTCGTGTCTTTGATGTTACTGTACGCGCTTCAGGCTGAAGATGTTTGTTCTCTCTGATGTCTTCATGCATTAAATATAGCATTTATAAATACAACTGTTTGCATGAACTCGATAACAGAGGTGGTGATTATACGGCTTCATCTGATTAGCGATACGCCACTTTAGTGTGTGTGTGTGTGTGTGTGTGTGTGTGTGTCATTTATTAATTTTAACTGCTTGAAGAAGGAAAGGAAGTTTAAACTTGTGTTTATTTAATGTGACTCCAGCAGAAATCACAGCAACTGAAGATAAAATTGAGTTTTATAAGACCTGAAATCTAAAAGAATATATTTATTTTATATCAAAGAAATCTATGAACTCGTAAACCATGAACAGTGAGCCGATCGCTGTAGAAGAACACATTTATTCAGCGCTGTAAAAAATGAAGCAGTTAAAAGCGTCACTATTTTTAATCACTCACTAGTTCATCTTAAATGTCCTGTGGTTTGACAGAGTATAAATATTATGTGATCTCTCAGCTGATATGATTCATACAAACTCAGAAATGTTTTGTTAAATGGGTCATGAATTGAAAAATCTAAATTTTCTTGATTGTTTGGAATTTTGTCACATATGACGTCACATGATCGTCTCTGTTTATCAGCGACTCTCGCCAAAACTCTCGTTACAAACTATAATCACTGCCGCTGTCTACACTCTTATTTACATCCTGATTGAACTGTTAGTACTTATTTCATATGCAAAGCTGTTAGCCAATCAGAGCAGTGGGCGTTTCCAGTCTCACAGAAGACACGCCCCTTCCAACTGAGGCTAAAATCAGGAGAAAAATGCCTTTTATTTCTAAATTATGAAAAAATTGTGTGTAAAAATCATACTAACATTATAAGTGCACCACAGGAAACATAAAACAATAAAAGAATGCAGTTCATGATATGTGCATTACAGTCAGGAGATCAGTGTGTTTCATATCAGTGATGAAGTTGAGGAGATGATCATCATTCCTGTGGCGTTTACAGAGCAGTGTGTGTTCAGCGTTACGCTTTAGCTGTGTGTGTGTGTGTGTGTGTGTGTGTGTGTGTCTGAACAATTACACACAAATATAATATACACACTATCTGCAGTGCTCACACCATCTGAGCAGAAAACACACAAGATGTCCCCTAAAAAAGAAAAGAAATAATGTAAACGTTTAATCGATCTTTGTCAGTGTTTGTGAAAGAGTCTCTTCTGCTCATCAAGGCTGTATTTAATAATCAGAAATACAGTAATATTGTAAAATATTATTACAATTTAAAATAACCGTTTTCTATTTGAATGCATTTAAAATATAATGTATTCCTGTGACGATAAAGCTGAATTTTCAGCAGCCTCATATTTTTGTGCTTAATTGCTTAATTTGTTTAAATTAAAACATTAATTAGGAAAAATGAACTTCTGACTGAACCTGGGTCTGTTCATTAACCCACGGCAGACGAGGAAACCTGTCTGAAAACAGTCATGCTGGGGGTCATTTCATCTGGTGACACACACACACACACACACACACACACACACACACACACACACACACACACACACACACACACTCACACACACACACACACACACACACACACACACACACACACACACACACACACACACACTCACACACACATGCACACACACACACGCTCACACACACATGCACACACACTCCACTGTCATGTAATATTCATGTCCTTCATCTCAGAAAGGGTTTGTGCTTCTGCAAGAATAAACTGAGTCAGCTGCTCGTGTTATCAGACTGATATCTGGACAGAACGTCTAATTTCTCTCATTATTATTCATACAGTCATTATTATTCATACAGTCATTATTATTCATATAGTCTGTCTCTGACTTGTTTTTAATCTTCCGTACAGTAAAAGCATGTTGTGGTTGTTCAGTTATTTCCTCTAATGCTGCTTGTAACAGGCAGAGTTAGAGACTGTTGATTGACAGGTGAGTGGGCGGGGCTTCACTGCAATAGAGGAGGAGTCAGGATGTAAAATACACAATGTAAAAAAAATGATTTTCATGATTTATCACAACTTTTTTCTTTTGTCAAATCAACTTAGATAATTAATGTAATTCAGATAACATAATATATTGAGTTTCTGTTGATTAAACCAAAAGCTCCTTCATTATATTAACTCAAATGTTTAATTTCAATGAACTCAAAATGTTAAGGGAACCAGGTAACTTACTTTTTTAATTTAAACCAACAAAAAATGTACTGTCTAAGGAGAATTGATTTTTTATGATAACGTATCAATCATTAAAGACAGACCTACTGTGAGCTGCGAGGTTGTTAACTGATGGTATAGGCTTCATCAGTGCACTTTAGTTCACTTATTTCTTCAACAGTCACAAAAAACTACATTACCCATGATTCTGCAAACTAAATCTCCACCAATCAGGGAATCGAAACGAGCAAATCGCACCAAATAAACTATTTTGCGCCCGTTTTCCTCCATGAATCTCTGCAAATGCCATAATCCAGACAAGTCTTTACGCTTTTTCCTTTACTTTTTATTTTGATTATCATTTGCAGTGCATCATGGGATTGTAGTTCTTTCTCTCATTAAATGTTACGTACACCATCTTGCTCTGTCAGATTTTCAAAGACTTTTCGGTTCAAATCAGTGTTTGTAATGTTGCAGTTCACCTCGAAGCCGGTTGGTTTGCTTTAACTGAACTACAATCTGCTAAAAACATTTGAAACAATGTGAATTGTGAGAAGAGCTACTCAAATAAATCTGACTTGGAAAAGACAGATGAAAATACACAGAAGCGTTTCAGCAGAGCTGCGAATCATCAGGCATTAATGAAGCGAGAAGCCAGAAAATGAGCTGAGAATCACAAGATGGAGCGATTGAGAGAGAAACCGTGGAGAAAGAATGACATGAACATTATCTGAGCTTTAGTTTAGTTCGTTTATCCCATTAGACTCCAGAGGAGGGAATTATGGGATCTGTGAAACTCTTATTACACTGTTAGTGAGTGATTCGAACAAACTCCTTAAAGTGATAGTTCTCCTAAAAATGACTATTCTGTTATTGATTTCTCAGATTTCTGATGCTTCCGTCTCTTCGTGTGGTAATTGTAGATTTAATAAGATAAGAGTGTAATTACTCCAGCTGAGACTGTAATTACATTGATAGATTATAATCACGTGTAATCTAACAGCTGAGAGCTGAAGGAAGAAACCGATATTACACTGATAAACTCGACATGCCAGGCTGTTTCTGGAGGAACTATGGGAGTTATCCGTGTGAATGTGTGATTTTGAATTTGCATGATTAATGTGGCAGAAAGTTCATGAATGCTAAAAATGACTGTAAATCACAAACAAATGCAATATTTCTTGTGTATTACATGAATGACTAAACTCTCTCTCTCTGTGTGTGTGTGTGCGTGTGTGTGTGTGTGTGTGTGTGTGTGTGTGTGTGCGTGTGTGTCTGTGTGCGTGTGTGTCTGTGTGCGTGTGTGTGTGTGTGTGTGTGCGTGTGTGTGTGTGTGTGTGTGTGTGTGTGTGTGTGTGTGTGTGTGTGTGTGTCTGTGTGTCTGTGTGTGTGTGTCTGTGTGTCTGTGTCTGTGTCTGTGTGTCTGTGTCTGTGTCTGCGTGTGTGTGTGTGTGTGTGTGTGCGTGTGCGTGTGCGTGTGCGTGTGCGTGTGCGTGTGTGTGTGTGTGTGCGTGTGTGTGCAGAACACTGACTTCTATCAGCAGACTCTACACATGTACACACAGGAGGCGGTGAAAGCAGAGTCCGCTGTGAAGTGAGTACAGAAACTGTTTCACTATCATACTATTATTGTTTCTATTCATATTTTGAGTCAGATTTTATTTTCATAGTTTCCGTTTTCATTTCAGTTAAAGTTTTAGTACTTTTGTTGTCTGTTTTTGTTATTTATAGTGTCTATTGAATTTTTATTCATTTTTATTTCTGTTATAGTTTTAGTTATTTTAGTACATCACGCTAAACTGAATGAAAATAAGAAAATAAAAATAGTGTTTTCATATTTAATTGAATAAAAAATATTTAATTTTTATTTTATTTTAAGTAATTTTAATAATATTAATAATTTTTTTATAATTTTAGTTGTAGTTGGCATAACTAAGCATAACTGGTTTAGCATCATACTAGTATAGTTTTTATTAATATTTTGAGTCCGATTTAACTTTTATATATTTTTTTTTCGTTTTCATTTGAGTTAGTTTTAGTAGTTTTGTTGTATGTTTTTGTCATTTTTATTATTGTGTCTATTTACAGTCTATTGTCTATATTCTTTTTTGTTTTAGTCATTTGAAATGAAAATGAGAAACTTGCTAACATAAAAGTTTTTTTCATATTTTATTTTTATTTATTATTTTATTTTAAGTAATTCATTTTTTTATGATTTTTGTTTTAGTTTGCACCTGGTTAGTATCATTCTATAAAAAAAATTATTAATATTTTTATTTAAGTTTTAGTAATTTTGTTGTGTGTTTCTGTCAATTTAATTAGTGTTTTTTTTATTTATTTGTCTATATAGTTTTTATTCATGTTTCTGTTTTTATTTATTTTAGTATATCAAGCCAAACAAAACTAGAGAAAAAAGAGAAACGAATAGAATTTTTATTTCAGTTAACGTTTTTAGTTTTAAGTAAAGAAAATGTTTTTTATGATTTTAGTTTTAGTTAGCTATAATACTTACTTTTTGAGATGTCATGGTAACTTAATTTGACTAAGAGAACATTTTAGCCTTTAATGACATGTTTTTTTCTGTGAAAGAGCATAAATCTGCATCTTTGTTGAGTCACAGACATCAAACTTCATCTGTTAAGGACTATAATGTGTGTTTGTGACAGACAGAAATCATGTCCGCAGTGTTTCATCAGGCCTCTAGGGGGCAGCACTGCTTCTGTTGTGTGTCTGTCAGTCTTTGCTTCTGTGATTCGTTCTGTTCCTGAGCTGGTATTTTAAAGTGGTATATTAAAGTGCCCCTGTTATGCTATTGTTATACTATCTCATATAAAGGTTTCTAATGTTGTATTAGAGTCTCCTACAACAGGTTTACATGCATTTAAGGTCAAAAACACTTTAATTTCCTCATAATCTCCACTGCAGCATCAGCTCTTTTCTCTCAGTGTCTGAAACGCTTCGATGAAGGATTCAGTCTCTCTAAACCCCGCCTCTCTGAGCGCTGCTCTGCTCTGATTGGTCAGATGGCCCAGTCTGCTGTGATTGGTCAGAAACCAAATGCTCATTATCATATCTGAATCTCAGCTCTTGATCACAGTGATACAGACAGTAACGATGGCGTGGGTTTTACCGAATCAATCTCAGAAAACAGCGTCTTCTCGACATGAACAACACGAACCAAACTCTTCCAGTCTCAGATAAACGACAGTGTTTGAGGGCGGGGCAAAGAGATCCTGATCAGCCAATCAAGAGCATTATGCAAATTAGTTCTAAACCGCAGGATCATCAGGAAATGAGACTGAATTACTGACAACTCGTTTCAGTTCAGAATCACTTCCTTCACTTCGATCTTTATAACTTTTCAGAGCTTTTACATTCGCAGCTTTATTACACACTACATGAAAGGGAATATCTGAAATAATATTGGCACTAAGGTGATTCATGTTTGTTGATCTAGATTTGACAGTAGAGCAGTAATCATGAGTGTTGTAGTGATTGTTCTATAACTCATCCAGCAGTGTAGTGTTTATGTGTGTGTATGTGTAGTATGTGAAGCCTGTGTTTATGTGTGTGTATGTGAAGCCTATATTTATGTGTGTGTAAGAGTGTGTATTGTTCCTCAGCCTGTGTTTATGTGTGTGTAAGAGTGTGTATTGTTCCTCAGCCTGTGTTTATGTGTGTGTAAGAGTGTGTATTGTTCCTCAGCCTGTGTTTATGTGTGTGTAAGAGTGTGTATTGTTCCTCAGGCCGGGTCACGTGACCCCCGTGTGCGCTGAGCTGCAGTCGCAGGTGTTGAGCTGCTACACACTGAACACAGGACACACACTCCTCTGCTCACGGCTGGCCAGAGACTACATACACTGCATCCACTCCTGCAAGAAGGTTCGCTGCAAAATATGATTGTTATATGTACTGGATATTACATAAAAGGGACAGTCAACCAGTCATTAAATGGTTAAAACAAATCAAGAATTCTAGAGCACAGCGTAATAATGTAATAATGTACAGTTGAAACGATGGATAACTGTTTAATAATGTTGTAACCGGGCATAGGAAAAAAGGTGGAATCACTTCACAATAAGGTTTCATTTGTTAGCATTCAACAACATCTCTACAGCATTTATTAATCTCAGGTAATGTTAATCTCAGCATTTACTAAAGCATGTAGAAGATCAAAAGTTGTATCTGTTAATATTACCGTAGTTATTGCACCGTAGTTATATGAACATAACTAACATTAACAATGTCAGTAAATGCTAGAGAATATATAGTTCAGTGTTAATGGATTAACTAATGTCAACAAACGAGACCTTATTGTAAAGTGTTACCCATAAAGTTACTGTTTGAAAAGTAAGAAATCAGTCATGATGATATTGCCAGTTTTAGTGTAATCAGACTCATGCTGATCATAAACAATATGTTAATACTGACCGATACTGATCATTTTATTCATTTTTTCCATCCATTGCCAGTGTCATTATTTTTACAGGAAATAAGTGTGTGTGTGCGTGTGTGTCTGAGTGTGTGTGGGTGTGAAAAAGAGAAGAGTTGAGCGTCACACGAACGCTTGAATTGATGAAGGAAACAAACACTCGTTGGCGTGTCGGTTTGTTCTTTCTCTGCAGAACTTGCTGGTGAATCACGGATGAAGAGGACGAATGATGCTGAAGAAGAGGAGCAGTGTGAGAAGACGTCCATCCGTGTGTGTGTGTGTGTGTGTGTGTGTGTGTGTGTGTGTGTTGAGAGAGTGTGAGAGAGAGTGTGTGTGTGTGTGTGTGTGTGTGTGTGTGTGTGTGTGTGTGTGTGTGTGTGTGTGTGTTGAGAGAGTGTGAGAGAGAGTGTGTGTGTGTGTGTGTGTGTGTGTGTGTGTGTGTGTGTGTTGAGAGAGTGTGAGAGAGAGTGTGTGTGTGTGTGTGTGTGTGTGTGTGTGTGTGTGAGAGAGAGAGAGAGAGAGAGTGTGAGAGAGAGAGAGAGTGTGTGTGTGTGTGTGTGTGTGTGTGTTGAGAGAGTGTGAGAGAGAGTGTGTGTGTGTGTGTGTGTGTGTGTGTGTGTGTGTGTGTGTGTGTGTGTGTGTTGAGAGAGTGTGAGAGAGAGTGTGTGTGTGTGTGTGTGTGTGTGTGTGTGTGTGTGTGTGTGTGTCGATGTTATCAGGATTGTGTTGGTTTGTTGAGCTGATCTTCATTTACTGTGAGCAAATAAAGTCTCTTCTTCTGTTTATCTCTTCAGTCTCTCGTTACTCTGTTAGCTCTCCACACAGTAAATGTTGTTCCGAATATTGTAGTGTTTTCCTAGTGACCAGACTGACTTACTACAGGTGATATTTTAACAATACCTCCCTTACTGTATCTACATTAGACAAATATTTATATGAAAATATTACTGTAAGTCAAGTCAAGTCAACTTTTATTTATATAGCGCAATACAGATTTCACAACACAGGTTGTATCAAAGCAGCTTCACAGTATTAAATAAAATAGTACATCAGTGTTTGTTTCTAGTGTAAAACGTCCACGTTTGGTAATGCTGATCAATAGTATTGTCGATTGATTAATTAAATTAAATATCCCCAAATGAGCAAGCCAAAGGCAACAGTGGCAAGGAACCGAAAAACTCCATCAGGTGACCTAATGGAGAAAAAAAAACCTTGCCGGGGCTCAGTCGGGGGCCAGTTCTCCTCTGGCGTTTATGAACTAGAGAGACCGGATTTAACTGTAGGATTAAAAGTATTATATAAATGCCTGGCTGAAGAGATGCGTCTTTAATCTAGTTTTAAACTGGGAGAGCGAATCTGAGCAACGAACAGTATCAGGAAGACTATTCCAGAGTTTTGGTGCTAAATGTGAAAATGCTCTCCCTCCTTTGGTGGATCTGGATACCCTAGGTATGACCAGAAGCCTCGAATTTAGTGACCTTAAAGAGCGCGATGGATTGTAGGGCGATAGAAGATCCGTTAAATAAACTGGAGCTAAGCCGTTTAGGGCTTTATAAGTCAGTAGCAATACCTTTTAAGTTGTAATTAATACGGAACTTTATAGGTAACCAATGCAGTGATGATAAAACTGGTGTTATATGGTCATATTTTCTTGATCTAGTTAGAACTCTAGCGGCGGCATTTTGGACTAACTGTATCTTGTTTATTGAGGATGCAGGACAACCGGCTAATAAAGCATTACAGTAATCTAGTCTCGAGAATGCATGAACTAACTTTTCTGCATCAGAAACTGATAGCATATTACGTAGCTTAGCAATGTTTCTAAGGTGGAAAAAGGCTGTTTTTGTATTGTAATTCACTTAAAGTGTTTGTTTTTTTCATGTTTTTTTTAAAGTGTGTTTTGATGTTTTCCATGTCCTGAACCAAATGCCAACCTGCAATCATGTTTCACATCCACACTGCGATCTGCGTGTCCAGGCTCTGCCATCGCCCACTGCACCGGATCACACACGGCCTGAGAAAAGAGCCGTTTCGGAGTAACTCTATTGTTCCAATTGATTGAACATTATCACTGGTCAAAATGTTTAACAATAAAAGCATTACAGAGAAAGAAGTTGAATCACTTCTCTCACTTTCTGATCAAACACGATACAATTTACTGGCCCATAGCGCATAAAATCTACCTTTAGAAGTGACCTGGACTTTTAACATCAACAACATACATAAAGGAATCTCATTTCTCTAAACTATAACTAACTACACTTGCTCCTTACAAACCCACTCTTCAAAAACAAGTTTATCTACTTTGGGATATTGTCACAAATTACACAAAGTGAGGGTATATGTTAAAACCTATTTAAAAAGGATCTCTATCAGAGTTCATCGGCTTTACTAGCAATTTTAATAGTAAGGGTTTATAGAATGCAACAAGAACATAAAAAGCAGCAACATATAAAGGAGAACGAAGCCTGAATAGCCTAATGAGTAACTTGAAGGCCTCCATGCTTTAATGTCTTGATTGACATTGTCAAAGTTTTAAAAGAAAGTGCACTCACCCTCTCCGCTTCAACCAGTCCTGTTTGTGGAGCGTATAGGGTTATAGTCTCAATGAAGCAACCTCAATTCTCTCAGACATCCTAATCACATTATTATAATAATGCTTGCTCTTTTGTTGTTTTGTGGAGATTGCGAATAGGATCGCAAGTTGCTGAGGTCTCACCAAGTATATTTAGCTCATTAGTTGATTTCATTATGTTTGACTACTAAACTTAACTTCTGCATTTAAGCTAAAAATGTTGAAAATAATAATCTAGGTTTGTCATTATTAACACACAACACAACATTTGTTGAATCACTGAACTTTATTTGATTTGGTCACCTCAAGAACACCTTCCTGAACAAAGGACAGCATTGTAAAAATGAATAAAGGAAATTAAAAGTGAATCCGGACATCTCCTCAGACCATGGTCAAGTCAAGTCACCTTTATTTATATACTACAGTTTCTAGAAGAAAATTGCATCATCGTCCACCCTAAATAAGGCAGATCAATAATATTGTTGAATATTAAATGTCCCCAACTAAGCAAGCCAAAAGCCAAGGCAACAGTGGGAAGGAACCAAAACTCCATCAGGATTACAGAATGGAGAAAAAAACCTTGGGAGAACCCAGGCTCAGTCGGGGGCCAGTTCTCCTCTGGCCAACGAGCGAACAGTGTATGATTATGATCCAGGCAGCGTTACAGGTCAGAGGTCAGATTGGTCGTGTCGATGAGGCCTTCACAGGGCTGATGAGGCTGGCACTTCAGGGATGCGTCATGTTTGGGTCCAGGTGCAGATCCACCATCTGATCTGGATACGGCCGGGGTCCACCTCACTTCAGTAAACGGAGAGACTAGAGGACACTTCAGTACTGCGCTGTCGTCGCGTCCAGGCGCAGGTCCTTCATCGTATCTGGATACAGCCTGGATTCGGCGGACTGCGGTAAACCTCGGTATAAACAGAGATGATGAGATGCTGATCAGGAAGATTATTAATAAAGCAATCTTTAGTGGCAGAAGTGATAGGTCTAACATATTTGTAACACGGAGTCGGCTTTGCAGCCTTGGCTAAATGAAGTTTACACGAGACTAGATAATGATCTGAGATGTCATCGCTCTGCTGCAGAATTTCAACGGCATCATCATTGATTCCATGTGATAATATTAGAACTAGGGTATGATTACGACAATGAGTAGGTCCTGACACATGTTGTCTAACTCCAATAGAGTTAAGAATGTCTTTAAATGCCAGTCCCAATGCATATTTTCGTTATCTACATGTATATTAAAATCACCTACAGTTATGACTTTATCTGCAACTAGTACTAACTCTGATAGAAAGTCAGCAAACTCTTTGATAATGAGAGTTTGAAATTCGTGAGGCGATCCAAAAGTGCCAGAGGCCAACATTTCTTCATTGTCTAAAAACAAAACCAGACAAAAAAAACAACCCAATGGTATCGACTACATAGAAAGGAGGGTAGACAATAAAAAGTTCATACATGTTTGAGATAACAGTAGGCTGTAATCTAAATGTAAAAAAAAAAAGCCTATTTTTAATATTTCACCAATACAATTACAGATCTGGACCCGCCGGACCATGATGTTTGTCCTCGCTGCTTTCTCTGCCTGGACTGTACACCAGCCCTCGATCTCCTCTTCCTTCTCCTGCCGCGACGCTTCCTGAGATGAGGGAACGAGTATTGCGCAAGGCTAGCTTATGCTATGGGAAAACTCGTTTTCTCGAGGCTTCACTAGCAGCAGGTGCTCCGGTGATGACGTGGCGCATTCAAAAAGTGGAGTGAAATAATCCTTGTGCCTGTCCCAGGTAACACACACGTCTTTCATTTGCTCCTTGATGCGAAATAGCGAAGTCATAAATATTACAAAAAGTTTAACTTATGTTTAACTAAATTATGAGATAAAAAGTCATTTATGGCAAAAAAAAGTTATATTATCAGGAAAAGTTATAAATATTACAAAAAGTAAAAATTTTGACATAAAAGGTCAATTATGGCATACAAAATTCAAATGATCAAGAAAAGTCACCATTACAAAAAGTTTAAATTAAAATATGAAAAGTCAATTATAACAAAAAGATGAAATTAAAACAAAAAGTTATAGAAAAAAAATCATAATTGTGACAAAACATTTAGACTTTTTATCTCATAATTATGGACTGCAATGGACTGCATTTATATAGCGCTTTCACAGACCTATGGCCACCAAAGCGCTTTACATAGCCTCACATTCACCCATTCACTCACTCATTCATTCACCGTGGCAGTGTCAGCCATGCAAGGCGCCATCCAGCTCGTCGGGAGCAGCTGGGATTAGGTGTCTTGCTCATGGACACCTCGACACTTGGTCAGGTGGAACCGGGGATTGAACCACCAACCTTTCAGTTTGTAGACAATCTACGTGAACCACTGAGCCACTGCCGCCCCATAATTATGACTTGGTATTTCACCAAAGCATGATTTTTTTCTTATGTGTCAGAAATGAGATTCCATGGTGATATGAGCTAGTGTCTCACCATCAAAAGAGTCCTGTTTCTGGTCCTCATGGAACTGAATGCATGTGTTGTACTGGGGTGGTTCCCTTTCGAGAGGTCTCTCGTATTGCGTAAGGCTAGCTTACGCTATGGGAAAACTCCTTTTCTCAAGAATATTGAAGCTGAACATATGGTCATTGGCCGTGCTGCGGCAACTGCACGAATCTAAGGTGAGGCGGCTCAGACACACAAACCAATTCCAGGTTATAAAACCTCATAAATGTGGACGGCGAGGCTCAGCCTGTCACCGCACAGATATCTTCAATGGGTATTCCACTTGACCAAGCACAAGACGAGGCCATGCCTCTCGTGGAATGAGCTCTGACGCCTAAGGGGCAATGAAGGTCCTTAGACTCATAAGCCAGCGCGATAGCATCAACTATCCAGCGCGATAATCTCTGCTTTGAGACGGCGAGCCCCTTGGTGCGGCCGCCAAAGCACACGAAAAGCTGTTCCGACAGCAGTTGTTTCCAAAAGCTGTTGTTTCCAGCAGTTGTGTCAACTCGGAGAACCATAACTGGGTCTTCCAGAGAGGGGCAATTAGTAGCACTGCACACTTGCTTTCCCTGATCTGTTCGATGAACTGTGGTAGCATCGTGACCGGAGGAAATGCATATAGCGGACGGCTCGGCCAGTTGTGGGCAGGCGCGTCCTTGCTCCTTGAGAAAAATGTTCTCTGTTCCTCTGACACCAAAGGGGGCAATGATGACTCGCTCTCTCCAGGGGAAACCCCCTCGTCGGTCTGTTCATGCGCGCCCCCGTTTCGCTTGCATGCAGAGCCCTCTCGAGCTCTCTGCATGACCCAGATGGACACTATCAGTGACTTTCACAACGCTCACTGAAACTGCGTCACTCACATCGGCGAAAGGAAGAAAGAGAGAGTTTGAGTCCCGCCTCGCTCAAGTACTGCGGAGCTAAACCATTTAGTGCTTTGTAAGTAATCAGCAATATTTTTAAATTTATACGATGTTTAATAGGGAGCCAGTGCAGTGTTGACAGAACCGGGCTAATATGGTCATACTTACTGGTTCTGGTAAGAACTCGAGCTGCTGCGTTTTGGACCAGCTGTAGTTTGTTTATTAAGCGTGCAGGGCAACCACCCAGTAGAGCATTACAGTAATCTAGCCTTGAGATCATGAACGCATGGACTAATTGTTCCGCATTTGTCAATGAGAGCATATGGCGTAATTTAGATATATTTTTAAGATGGAAAAATGCGGTTTTACAGATACTAGACACGTGACTTTCAAATGAAAGATTGGTATCAAAGAACACACCCAGGTTCCTAACCGACGACGAAGACTTAACAGAGCAGCCATCAAGTGTTAGACAGTATTCTAGGTTATTACGTGAGGAAGTTTTTTGTCCAATAATTAGAATCTCTGTTTTTTCAGAATTTAGTAGTAGGAAATTACTAGTCATCCAATTTTATATAAGCTATGTATTCCGTTAATTTTGTGAATTGGTTTCTAATGATATCTCCCAAGGGTAGCATGAACAGCAGCGGTCCTAGTACTGAGCCTTGTGGTACGCCATACTGAACTTGCTATCGATAAGACACTCTTCATTTACTGCTACAAACTGATACCGGTCAGATAAGTATGATTTAAACATAATTTTCGAGTCTATTTAAAAGAATGCTGTGGTCAATAGTGTCAAATGCAGCACTAAGATCGAGTAACACTAATAGAGAGATACAACCACGATCGGATGATAAGAGCAAATCATTTGTGACTCTAATGAGAGCTGTCTCAGTACTATGGTACGGTCTAAATCCTGACTAAAAATCCTCGCCGATATCATTTTGCAGAATTTCAACGGCATCATCATTGATTCCATGTGATAATATTAGAACTAGGGTATGATTACGACAATGAGTAGGTCCTGACACATGTTGTCTAACTCCAATAGAGTTAAGAATGTCTTTAAATGACAGTCCCAATGCATCTTTTCGTTATCTACATGTATATTAAAATCACCTACAGTTATGACTTTATCTGCAACCAGTACTAACTCTGATAGAAAGTCAGCAAATTCTTTGATATAGTCTGTATGGTGCCCTGGTGGCCTGTCTACAGTAGCCAGCAAAAATCTCAAACGTGATTTATCATTTACACTATATATTGCTATATTAAGCACCAACACTTCAAAAGAATTATATTTGAAACTAGACTTCTTAGTAATTCTAAAAATGGTATACTCTTTTTTTTTTTGCAAGAGCTCTTGAACGCGGGAGTTCAAGAGAGTGGGCGATTTACATGTGCTATCAGTGAGCGCGTCCTGCCTTGAGTTTGGGCCTACCGACTCCAGAGCCGTCCTCAAGCCAAGACATGGTTATATTCCTGAAGTGCTCTCGACTCAGAGCACAGGTTATTTCACTCGCAGCTCTTCCCTCACCAGAGGATGAAAGAGACGCGAATTCACTCTGTCCCGTCAGGGCTCTCAGAGTTTATCTGGAGCGTTCTGCCTCATTCAGACAGTCGGAACAGCTTTTCGTGTGCTTTGGCGGCCGCACCAAGGGGCTCGCCGTCTCAAAGCAGAGATTTTCGCGCTGGATAGTTGATGCTATCGCGCTGGCTTATGAGTCTAAGGACCTTCATTGCCCCTTAGGCGTCAGAGCTCATTCCACGAGAGGCATGGCCTCGTCTTGTGCTTGGTCAAGTGGAATACCCATTGAAGATATCTGTGCGGTGGCAGGCTGAGCCTCACCGTCCACATTTATGAGGTTTTATAACCTGGAATTGGTTTGTGTGTCTGAGCCGCCTCACCTTAGATTTGTGCAGTTGTCGCAGCACGGCCAATAAACAACATATTAGTAATATTAGTCAGCGTTATTTTACAACTTCCAAAAAAGTAAAATATGACATATATTCCTGAAGTAAACAAAACAGCCAATGCTTCACTAGTTACAAATCTTCAACAAGCCCAAATACAATAACAGCAACTTGACCAATCATTGTTCCTCACCTCCTCTTCCTCTATCTCCTTCAGGACGGTTGCCTGATCTACGCCCTGTAGTTCCTCCTTCAGCAGCATCAGTTTCTGCTCAGCCTCAGACAGCAGCTGCAGTGTTTGTTCTTCTGAGTCTGGAGGCAGCTGTGGTGTCGGACCCTTCCTCTGCCAGAGACCAAGAGGAATGCTCAGACATTTCATGCATGCATCGTTTGAATGTAAAAACATTTCCTTAATCACTAACTACAGAGACATCCCTAGACACTTTTTAGTGTTTTTTTCTTATGCAGTTTCTACTCAATTTTGCGAAAAAAAAAAAAAAGATTCTAATACACTGCCTCTACTATGTATCAGTCTCCGATGCGCGTTCACGAGAGCACCACGACGCATGTGTGTGTGTGGTGATGACGCAGCAGCTGGCGTTCTGACATATAACCTACAGTACAAGCAGAGGAAGATGCACGCGAGATCGCACATACGTCGTGGTGCTCTCGTGAACGCGTGTCGGAGACTGATACAGAAGGGAAGAAATTACTGAATAAAGTTGACATTTTTTTTTTTTTTGGTGCACAGAAAGTATTCTCATCGCTTCATAAAATTAAAGGGATAGTTCACTTTGAAATTACATTTTGGTATGTTTTAGCTTACCTCAAGGGCATCCAAGATGTAGGTGTCTTTGTTTCCGCAGTAGTTTCAATTTTGATATTTTTAGGTCAAACCGTTCTTGTCTGTCAGTCATATAATGCAGGTCTGTGGTCACTGTCTCAAAGAGCATGCACAGAGTCCAAATGAAACAATTCCCCATCGTCCAAATGAAACAATTCCCCATCGTAAGTACACATTGATGGCCTAAGACATGAAACGAGTGGTTTGTGTGAGAAAACGAACAGTATTTATATCGTTTTTACCTCTTATACACAGCCACGTCCAAGTGATCTGTATGCAGACTGGTGCATAGATATATATACACTAGATGTCACCTTGGCTACGGCATTCGTTAAGAACTGCTGTAGCCAAGGCGACATCTAGTGTATATATCTATGCACCAGTCTGCGCACACGTCACACAGCAGGATGCGCGCGCGCCCTCAGATCACTTGGACGTGTGCTGTGTATAAGAGGTAAAAACGATATAAATACTGTTCGTTTTCTCACACAAACCGCTCGTTTCATGTCTTAGGCCATCAATGTGTACTTACGATGGGGAATTGTTTCATTTGGACGATGGGGAATTGTTTCATTTGGACTCTGTGCATGGTCTTTGAGACAGTGACCACAGACCTGCATTATATGACTGACAGACAAGAACGGTTTGACCTAAAAATATCAAAATTGAAACTACTGCGGAAACAAAGACATCTACATCTTGGATGCCCTTGAGGTAAGCTAAAACATACCAAAATTTAATTTCAAAGTGAACTATCCCTTTAAAGGTATGGTTCGGAATAAATTCAACCTAAGGTCCTTTGCACCATGACCTCAAGCCAAACACCCCCCCAGAAGGTTTTTTTTTTCTTGGTCGAACATTATTAAAGTTGGAGCTTACCCTTAAGTGTCACTGTCCCGCTAGCGGGACTTTAAGTTTACTTCACTATATTACAATTAAATCCTAATCTAATCATGACAAACTATATATCGTTGGAAAGGTCTAAGACTCCTAAATAGATATTTTAGGACTGTTTTTTGTTATAAATTATGTAGGACCAGAAATAGATGAATTTATGACAGGAGTGCACCTCAAAAAATCTACATAATAACAGGAGTTCTGGCCTTTGTCACAAAAAGTCGATACACACACTTTTAATAATTGAAACGTTGGTTTTCATGCAAAAATTTCATAAGAAAACATATAATCTAGTATTTGTCAATAAAAAATTATAAAATAATATTATGTTCTAAAAAGTATAATATATATTATCCTCTAAAATATAATATTATCTTTTTGTATCGCCTTTTTTATTACATTACATATTTTAGTAGTTATCATAAATTAGGTATCATTTGAAAGCTTACGATCTCAGAATTCATCCTGTGAAAACTGTTTTGAAATTGGACATTGTATTACCATAGAAACGGTACTCTAAATTATTTTATCAGGCTCCTCCCCTTTTGGGCGTCATTATGTTTCATAATTTATGATCAAAATATTTTCTAATCTTGACAAAACAAATTTTCTCAGAAAGGTCTGAGTCTCAAGGTTCCATATTTTGTGACAGAAGTGATATTTGGACAGAAATTTATTAATTTGTTATGGTAGAATGCATACAGTTAAACGCAATGGAATTCAATGACACCCGGTGGCTATTTTTGGTAATACGCCTAAACAAAATGGGAACTTCAATTTTTGTGATATAAACTTCAAATTTGGAACACAACTTGGTTAGATATATGGCTTTGATTTTATAGTAATTTTTTGGTAAAACATATTTTGTGAAATATATATTTTATATAAAATAAAAATATTAAATAAATTATATTTGATTTAATATAAATTTAAACTTCCATAGCTTTTTCATACTTTAATTTTTTTAAGTGCTTTCACTTCAGCAATGAAATCTGCTATTTTTCCCCTTTAAAACAAGACCAAACTTAGGTCTATACTCCAAAGCATTCTTGAATTACAACCATTTAAGCTTGAATAGTGCATTTAATGTCATTCTCAAAAAGGGGTGACAATTAAGGGGTCAAGGATGTCAGCCGAATGGCTTAGTGCAGGCACTAATGGATCAAGGTTGATCAGAGTTTGCCCTTCTTTTTAAAGCGAGTCTTCCTTTTGGTGATTGGTCAATGATTGACTGCGACTGCTGCTTCAGGGCGACACGGGTGATGACATCACTCTCTTCATCGCCACTGTTGTCCTCATCTGTTGACAGAAAAGACATGCAGGTGTGTAAGGTGTGTGTCTGCTAAACGTAATAGTTCTGTTATTGTTCCCTGTACATATGGATCAACATCAACAGCATTCATAGTTCCCATGTACCAGTAGGCCAGTCTCTGAGTCACACACACAATCACACGTAAATGTGATCTGGCCTTTGAGACATTAACAAATCCACCACCACTCTGTACAACAGAAGGGTGAGCTTTAACTTCCACACAGTGTACCGATTGAGGAATGGAACTAAATCAGAAGAGCACAGGTGAACATCTTGATAAGAGGGAGCTTTTGAACTGTGTACATCAAAAAACACATGGCCGTTCCTGGTCAAGAGCTTTCCAAGTTCACAAACCAGTGATCACTGGTGCAAAATGGAAATCAGAGTGCCCAAGTTAAAGAAGTATAATGGGAAAAAAAGTTTAAACAACACATGCCACGTTCTTAGATATACTGTATGTAATATTTGTACCCGTGTTGATTTCATATGGCTCTTATGTTCAAAAAGAAGTTTAAATTTAACAAATGTCATGTGGTGTAACCATCAAGTAAAAACTAATAGCATATTTTCTTTATACCTTGATGAATGATAAAATATATTTTTCAAGCTAAAAATAATTTGTAAAAATATCAAGTAGGATATTTTATTGAGGAGGTTTTTTTTTTACCATATAAATACCCTGAAATGTGTGACTTCACGCCCCAAAAAGCTTAATTTAGATATAGGATACATGTATGGAAGCCCATTTCTGCCATAAAGCAATAATTATGAGATAAGAAGTCAATTATGGCATAAAACATTTAAATGATCAAGAAAAGTCATAAGTATTACAAAATGTTGAAATTATGAGATAAAAAGTAAATTATGGCATAAAAATTTACATTGTCAGGAGAAAACAAAAAGTTTAAATTAAAATATAAAAGGTCAATTATAACATAAAAAGATGAAATTAAAACAAAAAAGATATAGAAAGAAAATCATAATTGTGACAAACCATTTAGACTTTTTATCTCATAATTATGACTTGGTATTTCACCAAAGCATGATTTTTTTCTTATGTGGCAGAAATGAGATTCCATGGTGATATGAGCTAGTGTCTCACCATCAAAAGAGTCCTGTTTCTGGTCCTCATGGAACTGAATGCGCGTGTTATCCTGGGGTAGATTTGCTGCTATCTTGGCAAGGAACTGCAAAAGGGACATGAAATAAACAACATATTAGTCAGCGTTATTTTACAACTTCCAAAAAAGTAAAATATGACATATATTCCTGAAGTAAACAAAACAGCCAATGCTTCACTAGTTACAAATCTTCAACAAGCCCAAATACAATAACAGCAACTTGACCAATCATTGTTCCTCACCTCCTCTTCCTCTATCTCCTTCAGGACGGTTGCCTGATCTACGCCCTGTAGTTCTTCCTTCAGCAGCATCAGTTTCTGCTCAGCCTCAGACAGCAGCTGCAGTGTTTGTTCTTCTGAGTCTGGAGGCAGCTGTGGTGTCGGACCCTTCCTCTGCCAGAGACCAAGAGGAATGCTCAGACATTTCATGCATGCATCGTTTGAATGTAGAAACATTTCCTTAATCACTAACTACAGAGAAAACATCCCTGGACACTTTTTAGTGTTTTTTTCTTATGCAGTTTCTACTTTTTTATTTTTCTATCAGTTTCTGACGCGCGTTGACTGAATAAAGTTGACATTTTGTTTTTTTTGGTGCACAAAAAGTATTCTCATCGCTTCATAAAATTAGGGATTAGGGACTTTTACGGGCTTTTCCCAAATCACGACCTCGACGTCCGGGTTAGCGGTAGCACAAGCCATCACACAAGTGTTATTTAAATAAACTCCTGATGTACTCACAAACTTTCCAATGCCTCGTTTTATGAGTACAGAACCTATTTGTACTACTGTAGAAGTTTGGTACCATTCTGTGCATTATTAGTGCGGTAATCTACGAGATACAAACTTGGGTCCATTAGCGCCTGCACTAAGCCATCCGGCTGATATCTCTAAATAAGCTCTAACTTTAATAATGTTCGACCAAGAGAAAAGAGAGAGAGCTCATGGTGCAAAGGACCCTAGGTTGAATTTACTCCGAACCACCCTTCAGTTAAAACAGCTCAAACATGCATTTTAGTCTGGGACTCGGCTTAAGCCTTGTCTGTGAAACCAGGGGGTTTATGTATTTGACAAGATTCATTAGTACCAGTGGTATGTGCTGAAGTTTGTCACTGAGGTGCTTCACTCCTGCTTTGACAGTGTTGAGTGTATGTTTGAGTCCGTCCAGACGATCTTTAGCGGCATCACGGTTGTGCTGCGCCTGCTCCAGCTGCTGCTGAAGCTCACAAACCTGCAGAGAGCTGACCGAGGACAATAATGTTGTTATTATTCAGTCACAATAACAGAGCATGTGAAGTGATATCATAGCACTATTATTCACACTGTCTACAATGTCTGCTCTTACCTTGAGAGTTCAGTTTCTTCTGAGTATTTCATATCCTGAAGCTGAGTTTGAAGTGCATTCTTCTCTTCCTTCAGTTGAAGCAGAGTTCTCTCATTTTCTGCCTTCATATTCTCCAAATGTTCCTGTGTTTTTCTCTGAGAGATAAACCGGTCCAATATTTCCTATTATAAAAGAAATCAGGAATACACATTGCTTAACACAAGAACAGAATTAACATTGCTCAACAAGGAGTAATCTATATACACTTGAAGGGGGGATTGGACTCCACTGCTGCTTCAATGTATATGTAATGAGTGATTATAATCAAGGTATTAGTCAATATTTTTCCTTCTAAATATCAAAAGAGTTGAATGACTTCTCTGGGGATTTAACTTTGTTATAGAAGTTACCAGTGTGATTACTGAAATGTTCTTTTCATGTATTCTTTAATGTCTGTGTTTGATATCTGAATGCAGTAACAGTGCTTGCTCATTTAGCCCGGCTTCCAGAAATATGGACTTGTTTTGTGTTTGAGAAAGGTCTTCAACGTGTTAAAACACATAGGGGTCATTGAAGACAATAGTTAGACTAAAGTGTAGCTCTCCTTGAGAGAAAGAACGCATTATCTTGATGTTTTGAGAGGACTCTCCTGTTTATAGTTAGAGCCTGGCCAAATCCAACCTTAGAGAAGCTGTGTGTGTGTGTGTGTGTGTGTGTGTGTGTGTGTGTGTGTGTGTGTGTGTGTGTGTGTGTGTGTGTGTGTGTGTGTGTGTGTGTGTGTGTGTGTGTGTGTGTGTGTGTGTGTAGGGTATAACTGCTGTGATCTTTGTAACTGTAAGCGGGGCGGCCTACGAACTCCTGTGTGAGTCTTGAAACTGACTATCTTCAATAAAACTTTTCTTTAATTTATTATAACTAGTGCAAAATGCCCGTCCAAAATCAGTTTTTGAGTGTGTTTTTAGTAATTGTTGGCTTGGTGTGTTTGAGTGCTCATCTATCTATGATCAAACTCGACAGGTGTCTTGCTATGGAGACGAGTAAGTGCAGTGCCAAGTTTGACGTTGTTTGGATGAGAAATGCTAAAGATATCGTTAAATATATCATTTTTAGAAGGTTGTGGTTTAAAAATAAACATTCTGACATAAACACTCTGTCAGCTACACTGTTTACTTCTGAATATTATAGTTTATTCACAGCCATCATTTGTAGTAACCTAGCCTGCTCCCTGAATTCAATGCGTTCAGTCTCTTTCACGGGCACCAAACCAACAATTACTAAAAACACACACAAAAACTGATTTTGCACTAGTTGTTACAATTGCACAGCAAAAGTTCAGTGACTTTTTTTATTTGTGCATGGCAGAAAGCACACAGTGAACTCAGAGAAAACGCTATGCTTGAGCAAACAGTTTGTGAATAGGCAACTACAAATGATGGCCGTGAAAGAGACTGTGAACGCACTGAATAGGATATGTTTAGTTGGTGAATAGCATAGGCTACTATTACACAGTAGCGATAACGTTAAGCGCACCAGAATGAAATATAATATTCAGAAGTAAACAGCATAGCTGACTTACAGGTTCAGTTCACATCCACAAATGAATAAGCGCGACGATTCAGAAAGTGTGTGCAACGTTTTTGTGTGTGTTTTTAGTAATTGTTGGTTTGGTGTGTTTGAGTGCTCATTGTTACAATTACACAGCAAAAGTTCAGTGACATTTTTATTTGTGCATGGTAGAAAGCAAATACTGATACTGACATAATGACATACAATAAATGTGGGACATTGAACTACATGATTCAGGGAGCAGGATACACAGTGAACTCCAAGCTACTTAAGCTCCACTGCTTTCTTCATCCCTCTCTGTGAGGGTCAAAAGCCAGAGCGGCTAGAGCGGCAAAAGCCAGTGTGTGCTTCTTTTACAGATATATTTACCGATATCTTTTGCATTTCTGAAAACAGTTGAATGTTGTGTTGTGTGTCCTCACCCATGGGTCTGTGACTCCAGTGACCTCTTTAAGTTGCTGGAAAGCTTCCTCATAAGGAGAGATGGCCTCCACTTCTTCTACTGCGCTGGCACTGCTCCCGGCCTCGCTGCTCAGCTCGTCGGGGAGCTATTTTTCAACATTGATGATAATAAGAAAGGTTACTTGAGCACCAAATCCATATTAGAATGATTTCTGAAGAATCATGTGACATTGAAGACTGTATATGATGCTGAAAATAAAGCTTTGCATCACAGGCATAAATTAGAAATAGAAAACAGTTATTTTAAATTGTAATAACATATTTCGCAACATTACTTTATTTCTTATCAAATAAATGCAGCTTTGGTAAGCATAAAAGACTTTACAATATCGTAATTATTCCAAGCTTTTGACCGGTAGTGTATATACTTATAAATAGTTGAATTGTCTATTTTATTTGTGTGTTGTGAGCTTTACAGCATGCTAACACCAAGCTCTATTAACATCACTTGCGAGTCCAGTCTCCTGTGGACTTCACATGAGAAGTGCTATTAGTATGACACACATATCTTTATGCTTATTAGAGTATTACATTGATAGCTGATGTGTGATCGATGATGCTCGCTCTTCTCTCTGCCTGAGCAGTCCTCTCCTCCTCCTGCTTCTTGTAGCGGGAGAGGATTTTCTCTCGCTCTCTGCGCTCTCTGTACACCTGCTCCTCCTGAAGCTGCAGCTCAGCCTGGACACACACACACACACACACACACACACACACACACACACACACACACACACACACACACACACATCTTAATGAACTGAGGCATTTATAGAGCGCTCTCCCCTCAACCACCACTAGGGTGCAGCATTCACTGTCAGAACAATAGCGCCAGTGCGCTCACCACACACCAGCTATAGGTGGAGAGGAGAGAGAGAGATAAAGCCAACTGAAAGCATGAGGATTCTTATTAGTAGGCCATGATTGATAAAGGCCAATGGTGGGAGTTTGGGTAGGACACCGGAGTTACACCCCTACCCTTTACGAGAAGCATTACTTGCACAACCTTTACCATGGCACACTGACACATACGCATGCTTTATTATCTCATTACATTTTTTACGGTGTCATTGTTACAGTGTAAAAAAAAAATAATAATAATAAATCCAAAATAAATAAATAAAAATTATATTTTGTTTTATTTCTGCTTTTTGACAACTAAATGATAGACTACAACAATAAAAATTCAATATTCATCAAGTATTATTAATATTATTACATTTTATTTTAGTGTAATTATATATTTAAGAACTGAGTAATATTAATTAACTACATGTATTTACTATAGAGTTAGGGTTAGGATTAGGGTTTGGTTGAGGGTTAGTTGCATGTAATTACGCATAATTAACTGTTAATACTACTGTATGTAACATAGCCTATGTAACAAGGACACTGTAAAATAAAGTGTTACTTATTAAATGCTTTGTCTTTACCATGGCTGCATCCTTTGAGAAGTGAGCGTCACTGTTGGTGACCTGCAGTTTGTTGAGCACTTGTGTCTGCCGGTGGATCTCTGCCTCCATCCTGTCCAGCTGTGGCTGAAATGTAAGACTTTCTTCCTGAAGAAACAAATAAGAGGATAATCATAAATGTTTATTTACCATGCTGTTCAAAAGATTGGGGTCGCTAAGAGCTTTAATCTTAAAGGGATTGTTCACCCAAATTCTGTCATCATTTACTCACCCTCATGTGGCTCCAAACCCATAAGACTTTCGTTCATCTTCGGAACACAGATGAAGATATTTTTCTGTCCCTCCATTGACAGCTTATGCAACTACCACTTTCAACCCCAGAAAGGTAGTAATCATTAAAGTAATCCATGTGTCTCCAGTGGTTTTGTTTGGCCAAAAAAACACAATTTATCACTTTATTTACAAAATCTAAATCTCCATTGCACGTTCACGAGAGCACCGTGGCGCATGTGTGTTGTGTTGACGCAAAAGCAGACGTCGTTGCATGAACGCATGCTGGAGATTAATATTTTGTAAGTAAGGTGGTAAATTATGTTTGTTTTTTGCGCAAACAAAGCACTCTTTAATATTTTTAATAGATTATTTTAATGATGTCTATACTACCTTTCCGGGGGTGAAAGTGGTAGTTGCGTAGCTGTCAATGGAGGGACAGAAAGCTCTCAGATTTCATAAAAAAGATCTTCATTTGTGTTCCGAAGATGAAGAGTAATTAATGACAGAATTTTCATTTTTGGTTGAACTAACCCTTTAATGAAAGAAGTCTCTTATGCTCACCTGTACAATTTAAAATAACAGTTTTAATCTATTTTAGGTCCTATACGGTTATCCGGACCACACGTGACCACAACCGCTCTTGGTTGGTCGTAACCCCAGTGACGGGTAGGTTTAGGGGCGGAGTTGGGGTAGGTCATCACATGTGGTCCGGATAACCGTATAGTACCCTATTTTATAATGTCATTTTTTCCTGTTAGTGTAGTAGATTAGTAAAAAAATCTTTCACTTTGGTATAGAAGCATGAAATTTGGCACAGATACTCTCTAAGGGCCACTATTTTGGAAAAAGGCGTTGGCCACTAAAAAATTCAATATGGCAGCCATTTTTCAAGATGGCCGCCATTGCTATTCAATGCTTATTATATGTGACCCTGGACCACAAAACCAGTCACATGGGTCAATTTTATGAAATTGAAATTTATACATCATATGAAAGTTGAATAAATAAACTTTCCATTGATGTGTCGTTTGCTAGGATAGGACAATATTTGGCCGAGATACAACTATTTGAAAATCTGGAATTTGAGGGTGCGAAAAAATCGAAACATTGAGAAAAACACCTTTAAAGCTGTCCATTTATGTTCACGATTGTGCTGCATTCACTCACAAAAATAAATATTTAATATATTTACGGAAGGAAATTTACTTGATATCTTCATGGAACATGATCTTTACTTAATATCCTAATGATTTTTGGCATAAAAGAAAAAACAATAATTTTGACCTATACAATGTATTGTTGGCTATTGCCACAAATATACCCGTGCGACTTAAGACTGGTTTTGTGATCCAGGGTCACATATCAATTATTCAAACAGTGATCCAAGCATTAAATTTGATACAAATACTCTCTAAAGGGCATGTTAATGGAAAAAGATGCTTGTCCCTCAAATATTCAAGATGGTCGCCATTTTTAAAGATGGCCACTGTTCCTGTCGAATATGAAGTATTTCAATTGTTCAAATGGTGATGCAAGCATAAAATTAGGCAGAAATACTCTTCAAGGAACACTCTTTTGGAAAAAGGTATGTGCCTTGGAAAAAGGTATGTGCCACTCAAAAATTCAGGATGGAGCCCATTTTCAAGATGGCCACCATTTTTTATTCACATTTGCAATTGCACAGTTCTGTGCAAGTGAAACCCAATCTAAAACATCTGCATCTTCCACGGCACTCTGATTTGCAGCCACACTTGGCTAGTTGTTCACAACTTTGTGCAACTGGTGCATTTGCTGTCCAGAAGATCCCCCATTGTTCACCAAGCTTTTTCCATCCCCAGTCAGCAGGACTCTCTGCTTCTGGCTGACACTGAGTTGCTTGACCCCATACTGCAGCTTTGTCTGTCCCTTCTTAAGGTGTGTCTGTAGGAGTTCAGCAGAGCTGGGATCCGCAATATCTCTTGTGTCTATAGAATACAGATCACGACTCTCTTCTTCAAATGGGTTGCCTAGGTCTTGCAGACAGTTAGACAGTTTCTTGACCCTCTCCAGGAATGTCTTTTGAGCTTGAGGAGTTTGCTCATGGTGGACTGTTTGCTCTTGTGCTTCTTTGGTTTGTACTTCAGTTTCATATAGTGACACCAGATGGCTAACCTCAGGGCCAGCGACCATCCATCTCCTCAGGGCAGATGGATTCTCTGTGAGACCAATAGCTCCACCGTCGGCCTTGATGATGGCATTTGCTTGCTCATGGGCTTGATCAAGGGCAAGTGCAGAGAAATTGCGACGGGTTTTGTGGACAACAAAGTTGCCACGCCTGAACTCCTGAGCCAGTTCTGGGTGTTTTTTGTCCAGAGATAACATTTCCCTGAGGTGGATGGGAAGCCAGCGAGCATAGTTGGTGTTGTTGTTGGCAAAGAAGTATAGAATCAGCTCACTCAGTGCCTCACAGTAAAGACTAAGGCTGCGTCCGAAATCGCATACTTTGTGAGTAGGTACTACATTTAAATTAGAACGTACTTCGCGACCGTTAAAAAAGTACGTTCTATATAGTATGAATACGGGTAGTATGAATGGAGTCCGGACGTACTACATGCGCCATGTTGGTATTGTCACGTAACATGCGCGGTCACATCAGCGCGAAAATTTAAAGAGCCCGTTCCACTGACTGCACCAACATAACATTTTTAGTTCTTCTTTCCGCTTTCGTCAGCGTTTTTACGTCGTTCGTGCTCACAATTCAGAGTCGTCGGTCAGTTGCTCGCACACACACAAACCTGTGAACAATGGCAGAGGTTGATTTTTGGTAAGGAAAAAGTAATTTATTTGCTTGTGATAGTGCCATCAATGAATAAACATGAATGAATATGCGTGTGTTTATCTCTGTCGATTCATTCATGGATGGCAATATCACAGTGTGTGTGTGTGTGTGTGTGTGTGTGTGTGTGTGTGTATATATATATATATATATATATATATATATGTATATATATACACACACACACACACACACACACACACAGTGAACAATAGGGTAACACACTGAGGTCAGATACAATACACACACACATTCATTCATGTATGAAGACTTAAGACGTAAAAGAAAAGGATTCTTCTAAAATGAGCATTTTTATCAAACTTGTATTATTTAGGTTCAGTAATTTCACTTTAATGACAATTAATAGGTCCTTTTCATTGCCATTAAAGTGAAATAACTGAACATAAACATACAAGCTTGATAAAAATAATCAAACTAAAAGAAAATTCCAGATGGCACTTAGAGGCTTTTACATCTTAAGTATTCATATATATATATGTGTGTGTGTGTGTATATATATATAATATATATATATACACACACATATAAGAAATGGATCATATACATATAATACATACATATAAATAATCCAACACAGAAAACAAGTGTCTTGTCGATTCAAATCGTATTTTAAAATAAACTATGAACACGTTACAGATTGTGAGCCCTACAACGCCAATTCTTCATCTATATTTTAAAGATGGAGCTGACCTCCACCCCTCACGGTAGTCCATCCAGTCACTGATTGCGACCATGGGTGGAAAAAAAAAGGACATCGAGGTGCTGGTGTTCTAGCTACATATCACATATTTGAGCTTAATTTTTTACAAATTATTTACTTTAAATTTAGGTAGGAAAAATTCAAGTGGAAATCCAAAAATTGCCCAGGGTGTAAAGTTCTCATCTTGTACACATGCTTTTAAAGAAACAGATTTTAAATTATTTTAAAGTGATGCCCAACAAATGAGACTGTTAGTAAGAAAGTCCCTTTAGATCTTTAGAAACCTGTGAAGGTTACCTTACTGAAGCTGCTGACGTTCATTTTCTTCCCTCAAGATGACACTTTAATAAAAAAAAGTTTTGCCAAAGTTTTGTGATTTTATTTTAAACTTTTGTATTCTGTATCCATTTAAAAGTTAAATAATATACAAAAATAAAGCAAATACATTTTAAAGGTGTCTGGGGTATGTGGATATTTCTCTTCAGTGTGGCACTCATATTTTTCAGATATACCTGCAATTTGCTTGTTTCAAAAAACATCTGGAATCTGTCACAAAATAAGTGCACACACAACACCCTTTAAAAATATTAATTACTCAATGCCACATATTAAACACTTTACAATTGACAATCTAACTACTGTAAATCCCTGGGAATTAAGTTTTTTGTAATAAAACTTGGTAAAACAGCATTACAAAATGAACTTATAACAAATAAATGGAAAGAGAGTGTGTAACATTTGTTTTCTTTATTATAATTTTTTTTAGCAATTTCTAAAAGCTGAAGGAATCTTTCCTCTCTCTCTCGTCGCTTTTTCTTTTCTTTCCTCTCTTCCATTAGCCATAAGAACACAGGTGTGGTCATCAGCCCCTGCAAAATCAACACAGAATTTAACATTAGTGATGAACCATGGTCAATCTATATTATTAAATTAATATTAATGTTGGACAAGTTGAGGTACACTTGATTACAGTAGCTTGCTTTGTAGCCAACACATATTACATATAAACACTGGTAAAGAAGAAATAAAATCGTTGTAAAATTAAAAAATAAAAGTTTTGTAACCCTATCATTTAACTGAGAAACAACGTCGTTGTTTAAATAAAACAGTGTTAACTGACAGACATTAGCTCGTTCTGTTCGGCAATAATAATATTGATAAAATTGTCATTTTGCAGCCAATTCACAAACTTGTACCCTCGATGTACATTATTTAAACTTTTAACAAGTCAATCGTTTACTTATATGATGTTAAAGGAATTCAATATAACCACAAATAAACAAAAAAGTGTGTTGTAAAGTACTTACACTTGAAAACAGCCGCGTCTCCGTTTTCCGCCATTTTCAAATATAACGACGACAACTCCTCTCCCGTGGCATCATGGGATAGTAAAGTGTCCATCGTATGCGCACTTCAGAATCTCGCCGGATGTAGTAGGTCATCCGGGTACTTCTCGCCTACTGTTTTTCGAATTCTATGATTTCGGACATACTACTCTGCTCGCGTACTGTTTTTCGCATACTATATAGTAGGGAAGTATTCGATTTCGGACGCAGCTTAAAATTAGCCTCACGGAATGACCTAATGAGCAAGAAGATCACCAGTTCCATGTAAAGAATCAAGTGCCAGTATTGAAACTGTGGACTTTCTTCTTTGCGTCTTTCACACCACTCTTCAAAGCCCAACCTTTCTTCACTGTTATCTGCCCTCTCTTGGCAGTAATCAGTGTATGCTGCATTCAAGAGCTTGTAGAGACTACATGCTGTTACCTGATGCATTTGACGTGTTCTGGTGACACTGGCAACTGACAGAAATGAACCTGCAGTGCCAGAAGAAGCCACTCCAGCTTCAACTAAGGCACCTGTCCATCCACTACCCTGAAGAAGAGTGCCAATGGACTTGAGTGCTGCCATTTCAATATGTAGACCCCCAAACATGACAAGATACTTGTCTTCTCCATATTGCTCTGGCCAGTGGTCAGAGGTTGGCTGGTCAGCTGTGATGACGGGTACTTGACCTGGGTTAAGGTATGCCACTATATCCTGCACTTTCTCCATCATGTGCTTGACGGTAGCAACAGAGTGGGCTTGGTCTCTGAGGAGTGGCAACAGTGATGTGATGCTTACATTAAATTCTGGGCTCCTCTTTAATGAAGCATGATGTGCTGACCATGTAAGGTTCACTACATCATCGATTTCTTCCACAACTGTTACTTTCTCTAGCCACTCATACTCAAGGGCAAGTTGTGGCCTGAAAACATTGGTGTCGGGGTTTGGCATTGGGGTATTTGGTGGTAAAGGATTCTTTTTCTTGAAAAAAGCAGGGTGGATGTTGGTGAAAGAGTCAGGAAGTTCTGGAACAGACTTGACTTTTTCTGGACCAAACCTAAGCTGCTGACGCCCTTCACCACTGCTGTCCTTTGTCGGATGCTGAAATACAGAGACACTGGTGCCATGGAATGATGTTGTAGCAGTTGTTGCAGAAGGATTATGGTCAATGTTGTCCATGACAGCAGTGGTGAACAGCCCTTTCCGGAGCACCGGTGGACAGACCACACCCTCCTCAACATACTTGCTTACTGTGGCATCTCCCAGTTGAGCTGATATCTCCAGCACCCGGTCATACGAGATACTCATACCATGTTCATGCAGCATTTCAACCAGGCTTCTCTTCCTGGTTTTGGCGAACACAGACATGCCAATGTATACTGGGAATGGAGTTTCTCTATCTTTGGAATGTCTGTGGGCAGCTGCTCCCTCTTTGTACCGGGAGAAGCAGTTGTACTGCAAAAGTTGTGCAATAGCCTGGGCAGTCTGTGAAGAGCCAAATCTCAGCCGCGATTTGATGTCGGCTCCATGTTCTACCATACCAACAAATTGCAGGAGAGTTGGGGGGAAGGCCTCTTTAATACATCCCTCATGGAATGTTCCATCAAATCTGGACTGATGATCCAGAATATGCCTTCTCAGGATTTTTGCAGCCTTGGCCATGATAAGTGCCTCTGAGTCTTCAGACGCTTGAGAGAGAGCCAAGCCAACATCTTTCTGGAAAGCCAGGAGCACATCTTTGCCCTGTTTGTGAGCCGTGAGTTCAGGGATCTCAGCCAACAGCTTTTCCTTTAGCCTAGTAGAGTTAACTGTAGGGGAATGTAAACCCAGTTGATCTAGACGCTGCTGGTACAGGTTGCACATATCTGTGAGACGGAATGCGGAAGGACCATCAGAATTGAGACTGGTTTCAACAATATAGGTGACCAGTTCAGAAAGAGCCATAGGAAAGATGGGTGGTTGAATCTGTGACTCTTTCTCAAGCCTTCTGAGGTGGAGTTTCTCTCTGTTGTAAAGATGAATGAGACATAAATGATGGTATTTCAGGTCCTGTGCAATGGCATCAGCACCACTTAGTTGAGACAATAATTTAGCATCATTCAGTGTTTGTGCACATTCATGTAGTCTGTCATTCAGGTGCATTGTCATTACCTGATGTAGGTCAGATTCAGGAGATATGTTTTCACAAAGAAAGCAAACCTGATCATCTAGGCTTATCTGCATCATGGTTCTTCAACGCTTTGTTTGGCCTTCATCTGTCTCACTACATTGAGCATCGGATTGTTGCTTCTGGGCACGAAGTAACTTCGTGTTGTTGAACCGAAGTCGACAATTGTAGTGATACTTCGCTTGGTTCCTTCTCAAAGTAGCATCTATACCACCACCTTCATCCAGTCGTTCCAGATCCAGGGTCATTGATATTTTGTTCATCTTGTGAAAGAGTGGAATGTTGGTGGCAATCATTTTATAGCCATCATGTTGGTGATTGGAGGGGTTCCTTTGTGTCTGTCTGACAAAGACAACATTTCATCCAATCAGTTGGCCTCTTGGCTGACATGGGATTTTCATTTACCATTTTGATCTGTACACCTTCCAGGTAAGTGTAGTACTCCCTTTAGCAATAAATGAGAGTGAGAGAGACGAAAACTGTGTTATTTCAGTGGTCCTCTCTGTGTTGTTTTTATTATTTAATCATAGTTTTCCATGTCATGAAACAAATGTAATTTTCTTAACTCTCAATAAATAAGTAAACAAATATACACACAAAGAAAACAACAAATATAATAATAATAATAAATACAATATTCCAGACCCTCTCACAGTTGTTTCACACAGTAGATGATTGATACACTAACAGATTTTCTATAATAGAACTAAACCAAAATCGTTAATAAAACGAACATCCAATTGAACTAAAATAGTAGATGCCAAAGCATCTGAATAACAGTTCTTTTTCTGAAATCTTATCATTTTTACCAACCTTTAGAAATAAATGAGCGTGAGAGAGATGAAAACTGTGTAATTTCAGTGGTCCTCTCTGTGTTGTTTGAGGATGCCACAGTCGTCATGGCAACTCTCAACTCCCAACTGCCACTCCGAATTCAGAAAATGCAATAGCTGGGTTTCAGTCACGTGATTATGATGACGC
>NC_138232.1:41692925-41722925 GCF_964197995.2 Scardinius erythrophthalmus
TTTTCCGGTTTACACTGTCATAGAACACATCGGATCTGTGTCACATATAAGTAAAAAAACGGAATTGGGTGACATTTCACTGACAGTGTAAACGAGACCTAAGTAAATGAGCATATAATGACAACCTAATGCTATATAAACACAGACACAAAAAAACATCTACTGCTAGCTAACATATCTCCGACGAAGTGGTCGTTGCAGACACAGACATTAACAGACTCTGCTCCTCCCGACCGCAGACGTAACTTACGTTAAAAATCCACTTTTCACGGTGGTGTTCTGTGAGCTTTTTACATTTCTCACCTTCATGAGTGACAATCTTCGGTACTCTATAAACCCTTTCCCTTTTCTCGATTAGAACGATTGGAGCAGTCATAAACTATACAAAACATTGCCATTTTTTCAGACGGCAGATCCTCAGCTATTTCACTTCCTGCCCTC
Source organism: Scardinius erythrophthalmus (assembly GCF_964197995.2). NCBI lineage: Eukaryota > Metazoa > Chordata > Actinopteri > Cypriniformes > Leuciscidae > Scardinius > Scardinius erythrophthalmus. Next base: position 41,693,367 of record NC_138232.1, read on the forward strand.
CATCTGAATTTCGCGCTCTCGCGATGCAGCAGCGTGACGTCACGTGAAACCAACCTATTGTCCAGTGCAAACTCATAATTAAAGTAGTTTAAATAAAACATACATAAACTTTATAAATTGAAATAGACATAAATAAATACAAAATAATATATATATATATATATATATATATATATATATATATATATATATATATATATTAGGGCTGGGGGAATTAACGCGTTAATTTTTGCGATTAATTTGAAATGTTTAACGTGTTAAAAAAAATAACGCAGCACCTTTTTTTTGCCTCGTTTTAATGATTTCCTGTTGCGTCTGCTATTAAACAGGCTGAAATATGCCGTCCCCCCGTGTTCGGCGATCAGGTTTCATTCTGCGCAGGTTTCATGAGCGGGTCTTTGTGTGTGTGTGTGTGTGTGTGTGTGTGTGTGTGTGTGTGTGTTGGCGCGCTCTGTCGTTAACGGCCCAGCAGCGGCGTGCTCTCCGTTCCGTGTGTATGTGTGTCGGCGGCTCTGTCGTTAACGGCCCACAGGCTTCAATCATGTACCAAGCACTGGAAAAGTAAATGACGTGCCATTTCTCTGTAGACTTCTGTTTGCTGAGCTCAGCTGGTATAGTCACAACAATGGTAAAATGACCTGCTCTGATCACATGCTCTGGTAATAATAGCTTTGTAGGACTATATTTTGTTTTGATAATTAGTAAAATTATAATAATAATAATAATAATCTGTTAAATTGATTATGTTGATTGATTATTGAAAAAGAATAATATATTGATATATTGATGTTTAATATTTTAATATAGGGCTATTTTCTGTTCCTTTTTTTTTCCCTGTGTTGTTTAATTAGGTGATTCTAAGTTTAAATATTGATGATTACAAGCTTGGGGGAAACGCAATTAATTGCAATTAATTACAGAAAATGTGCAATTAATTAGTTAATTTTTTTTATCGATACCCAGCCCTAATATATATATATATATATATATATATATAAACAATTAAATATTTTTGTGACCCAAATATACAGAAATGGTGGCCATCTTGAAAATGGTCGCCATCTTGAATTTTTGAGTGGCACACATCTTTTTTCCATGATAATGTTCCTTGAAGAATATTTGTACCAAATTTCATGATAGCATCACCATTTGAAAAAAAAAATGGAAGGATTCAAGAAAAATGGCGGCCATCTTGAAAAATGGTTGCCATCTTGAATTTTTGAGGGACAAGCACCTTTTTCCAAAAAAAACATTCTGAAGAGAGTATTTTCACAAAATGTTATGCCTACATCTAGTGCTGCACGATTAATCGTATCGCAATCGCAATCGCGATGTCAAGCCTACGCGATTATATGACGCAAAATGTTGCGATTTTATATTAAATAAACAAATTAGCGCTGTTAACGCACTTATTAATGCAAATGCTTTTAAACCATTCATGCACGATAATACATAAAAGAACGAGCAGCCTGTGAATGTCCTCCACACACACACACACACACACACACACACACACAGATAGACACGTGCCAGTATCAAGTTCTCTTTTGCGGTAGAACGAACAACACACATGTATATGCCAAAATGAACGCGCTGCCTGTGAATGTCTGACTGTGACACACAGAAAGACTCGCGCTAATATCGTGCGTGCGCACAAAACAGCATGACAGAATACAGTTCTCTTTCGAGCTTGAACGAACGATGACACACACAATTATGCCAAAATGTCTTATTGTCGAGTGTCTTCATAACATAAGAGTAGTCTTATGATGAACATGAAGAGTTGTGATGACTCGTTAAAGAATGATGCGCGTGTGAGATCCGCGTCTCTGACAGCGGCTGGTCTTAAAGGGACAGTACACAGCAGCCACATCTGTCGCTAAAGTTATTCTATTTTTTTTGTGTGTGCTTTTTTTTATTATTGTTTTTATTTACCCCTGACATGTATGGTTATATGTACTCTTGTATGTAAATTATGTTTTGTTCTTGTTAAAATGCAATAAAAAAAAAATCTGTCGCTAAAGTTAATCAAAGAACAAAGGGAACAGAGAAAAACACTCACTGCTCTTGACTAAAGAACTTTTTTCTTTAGGCTGATTATCACTAATCTGTGTGTGCATTTCTTTTCCTTGAGAACCAAGCAAGTTGACTCTTGAAACCATTTGTTTATTATATCGCATATCGCAATCGTAATCGCAATATTGACCTCAATTATCGCAATATGACATTTTCCCCAAATCGTGCAGCCCTACCTACATCACTGTTTGAACGATTAACATAATGAGCATTTGACAGAAATGGTGGCCATCTTGAAAAAATGGCCGCCATGTTGAATTTTTGGGTGGCCAACGCCTTTTTCCCAAAAAGTGACCCTTAGAGAGTATCTGTGCCAAATTTCATGCTTCTATACCAATTTGAACAATTTTCTTGAAATATGCCATTAATCTGCTGCACTATTAGCCTAGAAATCTAGACGCACCCTAGCGGCAGCAAAATGTATTTCGCAGCCAGGGGGGTCTAGCAACTCTCAATAGACCTTCTAGCTGCAAAAACCTAAATTGGGTCAGGCCAATCACATCGTGTATAGAGTAGGCGGGGGCGGGCTTAACATATGACGACAGAGTTGCGACGGCTGCCACTTGAAAACAAAGAATGGCGGCTGCTGCTGGAGAACAACGGTCTTTCGAATCGGCTTTGGCCGCGACTCTGGAGGACTTGGAGTTAAGTTTTTCTTTGAGAAAAGAGCAAAGAACGGCACTTAAGTCATTCTTAAAAAAAGGAAGATGTGTTCGTCGTTTTGCCGGCCAGATATGGCAAAAGTTGAATCTTTCAACTAAGCTCCACTGTTGGGAAAACGCTCTGGTTGGTTGAAGCGCTGTCATATTGCGTGCAGAGGGAATTTGAAAGACAGCCGTTTATCCCGCCCCTCGGATTGAGCCGTGACTATGGTGAGTTTCCAGACCTAACATCTTGATGTAGGTCTGGCTTGCCAGGCTACTGCACTATGTGATCAAAGCTGAATTTTCAGCAGCCATTCCTCTTCAGTGTCACATGATCCTTCCGAAATCATTCTAATATGCTGATTTGGTGCTCAAGAAACCTTTCTTATTATTATAAGAACTAGTGCAAAATGCCCATGCAAAATCAGTTTTTGTGTGTGTTTTTAGTAATTGTTGGTTTGGTGTGATTGAATGCTCATTGTTACAAAGCACACAGTGAACTCCAAGAAAACGCTATGCTTGAGCAGTTTGTGAATAGGCTACTACAAATGATGCCCGTGAAAGAGAGAGTTGGTGAATAGCATAGGCTACTATTACACAGTAGCGATAACGTTAAGCGCACCAGAATGAAATATAATATTCAGAAGTAAACAGCATAGCTGACTTATAGATTCAGTTTACATCCACAAATGAATAAGCGTGTTGATTCAGGGAGCAGTGCAAAGTGCCCGTGCAAAATCAGTTTTTGTGAGCTGATCGCCGTCAAAAAAGTTCTGGAGATATTTCTTAGCGATGGCTGATTTCAACAGTTTCAATATGATAAAAAATAACTTTTATATTGATTCAATGGATTAATTGCATTTTGAAAAAAAGTGCATGAATTTATTGCATTTTAGGGGAAAAATAATCAGTTTTTATAAGAAAATCTTTGAAAATCAAAATCTGGATTTGAATTATGTTATTATAACCTAAAGATGCTATGTGAACGTTTGAAACAGAAAATAGTGGTTTTCATAGTGTTTATGTCAGAATGTTTATTTTTAAATCACAACCTACTAAGTGCTTCTTTTACTTATATGTTTAACGATATCTTTAGTATTTCTCATCCAAACAACGTCAAACTTGGCACTGCACTTACTCGTGTCCATAGCGAGACACCTGTCGAATTTGAAATCCATCGGACAAACGGTTCGAGAGATATGCGAATAACACACACACACAGACAGACAGACAGACACACAGACAGACAGACAGACATATAGTACCCTATTTTATATGATCCTTATCTATCTATAAAAATATATTTTGAATGGTATGGATGAGTGTCATTGGATACATTGGATTGCTTAAATCTTCCCCATCACATATATGGGGTATCATATTATAATACACATCTGTGTGGGTTTATGTGTGTGTGCTGTGTCAGTCTGTACATGAATCCAGTTCATCTGTTCTTCCTCAGATACCTGTAGTTGGTCCTTCACTTTGAGGTATCCTCGCATTACGTTCTCTGCTTCATTATGTTTCAGATGCGTTTTCTGCAATCGGTTTTCCAGAATGCGCAATTTCTATAAAACAAGCACACAAGTTCATTCATTTTCTTGCTTGAACTAACATATTTGATTGTGCTCATCAGTACAGGGTGGGTAAACACTCTGCTTCCCACTAATCAAGACAGAGGGGAAGACGAAAGACTTGAGAGAAGGAAGAAGAGAATTTACATAGGAAGAATGACAGCTTAGGGAAACTTATGGCAGAGATCCCTTCTTTACTCTAATTCTCATTAAGATGTGCAAAAAAATCTGATTCTCGTGAATTGTTTAGATTGTATAATAATAAAGGTGATAATAAAACTGTGGGCATGGTTTTGGACAGGACCATTTTCAGTTTTTTTTAAATTACACTAAGGAGAAATTGGGACAAAAATGATTTGACTGGAAAAAAGGCTCAATATTCTTAACTGTTTTTTTTTTTTTCATTTTGATTTTGGGAGGAAACCTGGACGATTCTTAAACTGTAAGATTCACCAGTGTTCATTCACCGTTTCTACCTTTTCCTCGTCTAGTTCCTGGCTGTCAGTCAGAGGGCTTCTGCTCTGTGGCTTCATGCTCTCGTACTGGAGCTTCAACTCCTCCAAACGCTGCCTCTGTGTGTCAGTGGTGTGTTTCATAGCATTCAGCTTCTTCTTTTTATCACACACCTCCTTCTCCAGCACCGTCTGAGCTGCCTGCACAACAACAATTACTGTCAACCACAACTGATATGCAGGTGATTCTGTAACCACGGGCAATTTAACTGGGTAGTACAAGTGAAAGAAGTCAGTGACAAAATGTTTCTATTGATATAAAGGTTCATTAACCCCACCTCAACAGACATGTTCCTGAATGATGCATTCTCCATCCCACGGTCTTGAAAAACATCCTTGATTACTTGTTCCTCTCCCTGGACAACCATGACGAAGATATGCATCAAATACAGCTATAACGTGACTTAAATGATATGGATATGTTTTAACATTACATATGTGTGTGTGTGTGTGTTCATAATGCCTGACCTCAGCCAGTTTCTTGCGCATGTTTTCATTCTCATGTCTCAGCTGAAGGATGGTTTCTCTGTTCTTCTCCATGACAGACTGAGAGCTTTCGAAATACGCGATTCTGTCTCTCTCTAGTGGACAGAGAGAGAAACATTCAGCGGCCATGCGAATTTTACTGAGATCTTTATTCAATTTAAAAGTAATATAAATGTATTAAACAGCTATAGAAGCAACTTTGCTATATAAGTTAATAACTCCAGGCTGACATTACAACACAACATTGCCATCCTTGAGAATACATAATTAATAAGAACAATAATAAGAAAACAATTGAAATACTTATTATTCCACTACTGCCGCAATATTACTGACTATTTAAGCAGGTTTTAAGTTAGCGTTAACTGCGAAATCTGTGATAAAAAAAAATAAAAAAAAAACTTACCCAGAAGTTGAATTTTTCTCTGGAGCTCGGAAATAGGATTATGGGTAGCGTGCTTGATGACAGGCATTTTTGCGAATAGTTATTATTTTGAGGTTTAAATAAAGATTTCTGTCTCTAACTGTTACCGCCAGTAATTTGAAACTCGTTTGTTTGTGTCACTCTGAAACTCGTTGCTTAGCAACTGAACCACTGAGTAGCTGGACGTTGGCTCATGAATATAGGGCTTGGGCGTCGTGACGTCATACTTGGCGTGGCGGCCATGTTGATGGCCTCGCGAATGTAAACATACAGCAAGTCGAACGAGGAGAAGCAGAGTTGGGAGAAAGAAAAGAGATATTTAAGTCCCGAAAATGATGTGGAATTTACGGGGATACGTTAAATAGGGAAGCCAGGGACCAGTAACGTTATGTGGACAAAATCTGCAAAAAGTGTAGTTAGTAGCTGTCAACCCTCCCGTTTTTTCCGGGTTTCTCACGCATTTGAGCTCTTTTCCCGCTGTCTTCCCGTTTTAGTATTTTCCTGTAAAATATCCCGAAAAATGAGAATTTCAACATTCATTTTTCTGTTGCTATCCCTCTGCTGACAGCAAAAATTCGTACTACAAAACTGAAGCATTAACTAAGCGAGTTGTGAAGCTAGGCTAGGTCTAACGTGACTTTGCTTACAGATTGGCATGAAATCGTGCTCTCACAACAACCACGCTGTTATCTAAAAAAGGCCAATATCACGCTAAGGTTGCCTTCAAGTAAGCAAACCGATGCTTTGAAAACATCTGTTTCGCTGGAAGGGCAAGGGGGTAGCAACAGGACAGAGACTGACAGGTCCGATGGAAGGGCTAACATTAATGTTATGAGAGTAACGTATTAAAATACGGGATATTTTACAGGAAAATTTGTCCACATACTGGTCCCTGGTTTCCCTATTTAACGTATCCCGGTAAACTCCACATCCTTTACGGGATTTTAACATCTTTTTTCTTTCTCCCAACTCTGCTTCTCCTCGTTCGACTTGCTGTATGTTTACATTCGCGAGGCCATCAACATGGCCGCCACGCCAAGTATGACGTCACGACGCCCAAGCCCTATTAAGTTATGTATCTTTACGCTCGAGAAAGTGTACATTACGTGCATGCGCTAATTAATATTTATTATACTACAGGGCCGTTGAATGCTTGAATCTGATTGGTTGACGAACGTTCTAAGGTGTGCATTATTTTCAGGGAAACGCACAGCTAAAGTAGTTCCAGGCAGGTCTTGACCGCATTACAGTTCCATATCACTTCGCGTAGTTAACTGTAACGGAAAATAGGATACAATTCATAACAAGAAAAAGCATTTAGCCCCATGCGCTTGATCTGCAATTTTCAATGTCTAGCTTCACAATCAATGGGAACATGCAGTTTAATTTTAATAAATAAAGTATATAGTCCTATATAATCAATAGAAAATTAAACTGAATATAGGCTAAATAAATGGATAGTCCTGCAGAACGGATTTTTATTGCAGATAATTTAACAAATAAATAATTATTGATAGGCCTTACTTGTTTTAAGGGCTTTGTGTTTCATTTCCCAGATAGCACCGATTTGATGTGCATTTTACATCTGGAAGACGTATTTTTAAGAGTGTTTGCTCATCTGCAATACGTCTATAGGACGTTTCCTGTCAGATGTCAAATAGACGTTTAGAAGATGTCAGTTTAACATACATTCTAAATCATTACAGCTTAAAGACATCTTCTAAACGTCTATTTGACATCTGACAGGAAACGTCCTATAGACGTATTGCAGATGAGCAAACACTCTTAAAAATACGTCTTCCAGATGTATAATGCACATCAAATAGTCGGTGCTATCTGGGTTGGCTAGTCTAATGTCATCTGTCAATAATAGAAAAAAAAGAATGAACGAATTAATTAAAACGAATTGAATTAATAAATAAATAATAATATTGACGCAAATGCTTTTCTGTCTCATTATTGCAACATCTCTCTCTAATAACTGCATTAATAACTGCATAAAGCCGGGGACACACTTTAAGGCCGGTTATGAATGTAATTTGATGACTGATCATGCCCAAACACGTGTTCAGCGCGTTCAGTCTGTGTTCAAAGTCGGTGTTTAAAATAGTCTGCGATGAAAACAGTCAGAGAATGTGTCAGCTAGTCGTGTGTCCCCAGCATTAGTCTGCTATCAGCGGCTCAAACCTCCGTTACTAACTCTAAAATGACGTTTTGGAATTAGCAACGGAGGCATTGGATTAGATGCGTAAGAAATTAGTCCTATGAGCGTTTTAATGACAAAAAACTTTACAAATGTCTTGAAATACATAATCTGAACAATGTTTCGAGGTGTGGTAACTATAGTATAAGCGGAATAATTGAATTCAGGCCGTTGAATTATTAGAAAAATAATTAATAAACTCCGCTTCGCGTCGTGACCGCATTACCACCTCGGGTGTGCATTATTTTTCTAATAATTCAACGGCCTGTCGTCAATTATTCCTTACTTAATTTCTCAACCAGATCACATCACAGAATTATTTAATATTTTCACTCCGAAACAAACAAGTAGGCTACAAACTGAAAAATGGCTTCATCACATGGACGCATTGAAAAACACTGCAGAAAACTTTTTATTGTAATAAAACGAGTGGCTTCCGTTCTATTAAAATAAATAAATAAACGTTGTTAGATAGCAAATGGTTATCATTATTGTAACGAAATATCACAATTTTAAACACAAAACGTTATTCAGTAACAGAAAAGTATAGTTGTTAATATTATAATAAAGCATAATACTGTATACAAATGACAACAAAAAATACACAATAATCTTTTAGCAAAAACAAAATGAATATATTTGTAACACTTTTGGCTGTAATGACGTGGCATCATTTACTGGTGCATGAAATCAGTGCAATTAAGGCAGGTCTCTCTATTTTTCTCTCCCTACAAAATTCTTTCTATCTTTTCATCTTGTCCTACTGTTTTCAGCCCCTCACTGGACTTCTTGAGGATGGACAGTATCTCTGGCACGAAGTATGGTCTGTCCACTGTGCCATCATTGCGTTCAAGATCCTCCACTGTTGGAACAATTTAGGTTGAGACAAACAATAGCATGATCTTAACATGAAACATCTGCCAAATAGTATAAACGCTAACAATAGAAGCATCACCTTGAGTCTGAGAGCAAAGAAAGGCTTGAGATCTCAACAAAGAGAGTTCAGTTTATTATGGAGATCACATTAACAACATGCAAAGATTGAGAAAAGTGAAGCGATACAATAACCAGAGCAGACTAAAATATAGGGCAATACACATTTTTTTCTTTGATTGTTTTTTTTTTTAAAGTTCACTTTCTTTCTGTGCTTTTTTTCTGTTACACTGCACCATGAAATGACCACATTAGTCATATCATTTTCACATTTTTCAGATGCATTTCCACAAATTCTTACAAAATGACATTTTGGTCTTGGCTGGTAGACTATGACTGTAAACAGAATTTTTTTTTTTTTTAGTTGTTGCTGTAAACATAGCGATACTGCAAAATGTTTTTGCATTCTTCAAAATTATTAAGAGATCGATATGTAACAATAATTAGGCACAAGTCGAGCACCTACATTACACTTTTACATGTCCTTACATTAATAAAATGTTCTACATAAATCACAAACACAGTCACATTCTACAAGTGCTATGTAAGCATATCTAATGGGGTTAAGGTCCACGTAAACAATTGTCATTCGTTCAATCAGCTCATACTTTGAGTTTCTGTCCAATATGTGTCATGCCGTCCATTATGTGCGCCTCTTCAGTGTGCGTCTCTTGATTTAGTGGCGTCTCTTCTTCTTGCTCCTGCTTAAAGGAACACGCCGACTTTTTGGGACTTTATCTTATTCACCGTATCCCTCAGAGTTAGATGAGTCCACACACACCCTTCTCATCTCCGTGCGTGCCGTAACTCTGTCTGACGCACCCACAAAGACTGGAGGTAAACGGCTCCATAGCACACTGCTCCCAGTAAGTGACAAAATAACGGCAACATTTTCCTATTTACATGCTGTAATGTGTATAGTCACAGCGTGTGCGAATAACAAGGTCACATGAGACACAGCCATCTTCTAACCGTATACATACTGGGAACTATATTCTCAGAAAGCGAAGCACTGCTACTTCTGCAGAGTAAATATGAGCTTCAAACAGTGACTGGGTTGAAATAATACAACACTTTAGTGTTAATAATGATTAACAACTATAGTGATTTGCAGGAAAGACAGTTACTGTACCGTATAAATCTCAGTATACTGTCCAACACTAATGTGAATAATATACAGTATATTAACCCTGAGAATATATACCGTTTCCAGCAAAGTCCAGCATCTTTATTGATCTTTATTGTTCGAGAGTCTGAAGCTCAACAGACGCAAAGTGAACAAATGCAAATGAGTTGAGAGAAAGTTTGAGAAACTATGAGAAACTGCACAAATTGAGCTGTTGTAGATCTACACTCTGAGTGTGTGTGTGTGTGTGTGTGTGTGTGTGTGTGTGTGTGTGTGTGTGTGTGTGAGTGTACTAACTATCTTTGTGAGGACCAGTTTGAGTTTTAGACCATTGGAGTGAGGACAAAGAGAGTAAAGTGAGGACATTTTGGCAGGTGTTCTGACGGAACACCATACCATCAGAATGGGATACCTTCAGTTAATGCGCATGCGCAGCAGTGAAATCTGTGGAATTGCGCATGCGTTAAATTTAAACCATCATTTCAGCATAGCCTACCTAAGATTACAAGCGGTAAGTGTTGGTGTATTATATCGCATTACCTAATTGCATGCCTTGTACTTGTTGGTGTATTATGTATACACATTACCTAATTGCATGCCTTGTACAATCACAAGAAATGTTGACAGACGTTTTCAATATATTATTTTTAGCAAGTGGAGTCGTAAAGTCGCGTAATGTCGTGTTAAAACGTTAAATCTGGTGTTAACTCGATTCTGGTGTTAACCACTCAGCTTTTTGTCTTTATCTGATGTAAATCAATTCTGAAACACCCGACAATTGCAGAGTCGTCTGAGTATTTCTGCAGATGACAGGTCTCTGACTTAAACTGGAAGTCTGAGGTGTACAGAGTGAAAAGGAATGGTGAGAGTACGGTCCCCTGGGGTGCTCTTGTGCTGCTGACCACCTGGTTTGACACACAATCCTTCAGTCTCACAAACTGTGGTCTGTTTTTCAGGTAGTCATTGATCCAGGCGATTGTTGAGGGCTTCACCTATGTCATCTGGAGTTTCTGACAAAGCAAATCAGGCTGAATTGTGTTAAATGCACTGAAGAAATCAAAGAACATGATCCTCACAGTGCTGCCTGCTTTGTCCAGATGACAGTGGGTTGGTTGAAGCAGGTGGATGATGGCATCTTCAACGCCAACTCCACTATGATAAGCAAACTGCAGGGGGTCCTGATATGTTCTAGTTTGCTTACTCAGGTGGGGCAACAGGAGTCTCTCCAGGACCTTCATGATGAGGGATGTCAGAGCAACAGGTCTATAGTCGTTGATGACTGATGGGTGACTTTTCTTTTTACTGGAACAAGGTAGGATGTCTTCCACAACACTGGAACCTTCTGGGTTAGGCTAAGGTTAAAGAGGTGCTAGCCATCCATCTGGACCTGCAGCCTTGTTCCGGTGTTGTGCCGAATTTCGACCCCCTGCCAAATTATTACCTACCTAATCCTAACCCTTCCCCCACAACTAATCCTAAACCTACCAATACTAGGGGGGTAATAATTTGGCGGGGGTCGAAATTCGGCACAACACTGGTTCAGTCTCTCCAGCTGCCTCTTCACCCGACTTCTAGAGACAGACAAGTGGGAGGCGAAGACAAATGGAGCAGCAGCATCTCCTGGTTTGGTTCAACGATGCTGTGTCCTCTTTTTGCTTACCTGCAAGCATTTTAGTATAGTGTTGTGACATTTTCTTCATAAGGGATGGCAACAAAATCCTTTGGTCTTTTTATGAATTTATTTCAGCTTGTTAACAAGCAGAGCAGAACACAAAGCATTTTGTACGACTCTTCTCCCCCACACATATCCGCCCCTATAGGCAACAGTGGCAAGGAACCAAAACTCCATCAGTGACAGAATGGAGAACCCAGACTCAGTCGCTCAGTTCTCCTCTGGCCAACGAGCGAACAGTGTATGATTATGATCCAGGCAGCGTTACAGGTCAGAAGTCTGATTGGATCAGAACATTCAGAATATTTATACAGTCTACAGTCTAGAATATATCTACAGTCCCACAAACCTCCCAGAAGGTTTTAGATGCCGCCATATTCAACGCACTGGGAATATGATGGGTTAAATCAGGAAGTGATTTCAATTACTTGGTTATTTTCCATACGATTAGTAAACATAGCATTACCAACCCAAAATGGTTCTGCAAGTGTTTGAATTATAATATATGGAAGTCAATGGAAGTTAATATGGAAGTCAATTCATCCTCCATTTTTCCCACAGCTGCCCGAGGACACGTTATTCAGCGAGTCGTCTCACAACCCTTCTGCTTTAGAAAACAGAGCATAAATTCACGTACACACACACTGCGGACAGACCTCTAAACCCGTCTCCTCAGATAATGGCGAGCGCTTGCAGGCGGACGGCTGATTTATTACTTGTGGCATATCAATTACAGAACTCGCCTCTCAGATCTGGAGCGAGAATACACACAGAATACACTCCGGAAAAGACGAGATGCGGCTCACGTGTTGAAGACACACACAGAAGAAATATACTCATATAAACTCAGTAGTCTCAGGTGGGGAAAAAGCAGACACAAACTATATGGCACACTTTTAAAAAAGAATAAAGTAAAGTACCATACAATAAGTATTTTGTGCACAATGTGCATATCTTAAGTTAACTACAGTTAAAAAGGTTTATCACTGCATACAATACACTATTTAGGATTACGTGTTTTCATATATAATATTTGGGTGATTCTTCACTTTGACATTTGTGATGTTTTAAACTGTGAGCGATGGAGGATGGGAAGGCGAACACGAGTTCACAGGAAGTGGCGAGTCAGCAATGACACGGTCATTTCACAGCTCATTATCCCATTAATTTAACATGCTAAATAAGCCTCAGAGAAACGATCTGCATGCAAAACTCAACATGTGTGTGTATCCAGCAGAACACAGATGATACAGCGCTGACCTGTGCATGGAGGGGTATGGAAGTAAAATAATGCCAAACTTGAATAAATTTGCATTAACTGAAAAAAATATGCATTGCATGAATCGAATTTGAACCACTGAATTTGTAGACGTGAATTTGTAAAGCGAAATAATGGACTGAATATTGCCTGTCGAATATTATTGGTTGTATTTTTTGACATAATGAATATTTTGGAAGTGAAATCTGAAAGGTAAATACACAGATTTTTTTTTTTATAACAGATATGTGTGTGAAATGTTTTGAATTGAATTATTCACAGCTTAAATATACAACCATGTTGGATTTCAGCCCATAAAAATGCAAGCCCAAAAATACAAAAATACAACGCATTAAAATGCAAGCATGGTTAATGCAATGCAAAAAAATTCAAGTAGAGCAATTCAACAAGATTTTTTGTTTCAAAAACATTTGGCATTATTTTACTTCCATAGAGGGGAGTGAATATATCAATGTACACCATACTTGTGCATTACAGAGAATAATATTCTGAGTAATTTACAGTTGGTTTGATACCTTTAAGCCAAAGTTGAATGGATTTAAATGAGTTCAGTACTGTATATAAGAAACATCAACAATATAAACAATAATCTGAAAAATAAGACGTATAAAAAACCACCAGATTAATTACTTGAGAAACAAGTCTTGTGCTTTGTAGAGAATAATATTCTGAGTCATTTACAGTAGTTGATACTTTTAGGCCAAACGGTGTTGCAGTTTAATAGGTTTAGTACATATAAAAAACAGATTAATAATAAAAAAAATAAGCCTTATAAAAAAATATCAGATGAATAATCAAGAAAACAAACCTTGTGCATTACATTGAATAATATTCTGAGTAATGTACAGGTCGTTTGATACCTTCTGGCCAAACAGTGTTGTAGTTTATTGGATTTACAGGATTGCATACATTTAAATTTTTTTAAAATATTATAAAATATGTGTAAAGCTAATCCCAAAAACAGAGCCTTGTGCAATAAAAAGAGATATTTTTCTTACAATTTTAACATTAGTTTGATATCATAATGTCATACAGTTGTTTAATTGATAGGGATAATTCATATGTGTTGAAATTAAGCCTTGTGCAATGAAAAGGACATATGTTTATGCATATCTGAGTTGGTTTGGGCAGAAAACATGAAATGCGCAGAAAGTTTAATGGGTATAAAAAGTAACATCTAACGAATGTCAAACGTTAAACTAACTTTACCGCAGTTTGCATTTCTGACCATTTTACCGTTGGCAGTTTTGATAATCCCTTTGAAGTACTTACAGTAACACGTGTGATCCTTGGATGGCTGAAATATCCCGTTCCGTGGCGCGACAGGAATGCGTTCAGAGCGCGAGCCGCTTCGATCTGACTGAGCAGCGCGAGCACGGACTGCACTGGAAACGATCAATCACGCGCGGAGTGCGCGCCCGGTTACTCTATAGCGCCACCGCGCGGCGTGCAAAGACACGACACTCTACACTTTCTTGTGAGGTTGAAGTTTAGTGGTCAAATCAGTTTGATCCCAACATTAAACACAACACTGTAGTGGATTATAAAATGCAATAATATTTTATAATGCATATAATATAAACAATGCAAAACCACAATAGCCTACAGCACAACAAAATTATTATAAAAATTATTGAAAAAGTCAGAACCTCAGCAGTTTTTGTTTCATTTGACAGGACAGCAATCATATTGATGCTTCTGTATTATCAGTGGCATAAAACCATTGTAAACTCGGTTATGCTGAAAGCATTAATATATATAACATTAATGTTATGGAGTTAAGTGTGTGTTTGTGAGAGCATGATTACTTGAATAGAGAACAAAAGCTCTCTCAGGCCACAGAGTCGATTGATCCGCTGGTGGTGACATCTCTTCACTCCACAGACTCACAAACATTGTGTGAATGCAAGCAAGCATGCAATTATAAGCATTTGTCTATATAAATAGTTCATACAAAACAAATACAGAATCATACAAATGCTACAAAAAGGCTGGAGCTTCAACAAAGCCAGATCTTGATCGATATCACCTTTCATATGATTTATGTCTTCCCGACAGTCTTTTATTCTTTCATGTCTTTTTTTTTTTTTTTTTTTAAACCCTCGCCAAACCACATCAAAGCCTCTGTGTTCATATCGGCCAGAAAAAAAGGAAATCACTTTAATGATGTTCTTCTAGAGGCGAAGAAAAAATTCTATAAATCACCAGCGCGTTTCGGGTTAAGAGTCTTCTTTAGGATATACAACAGACACAATGCACGCTATGAACGTTGTGTGACGCCGGGAACACTTCCCATAACACCTGATGTACTCGTTACATTATACAGGGTTCCTTGAAATCCTTGAAAGTTTGTGAAATGTCAAGGCCCTGGAAAGTTCTGCTTTTAACAGTGCCACACCACAGCCCACAAACACAGTGCGCCACCGCCCCCTACTGGACAAACCCAATACCACCCTTAACATTAATCCTGAGAATAAAAATATTCCGTTTCAGGCTTTTTCACTATCATTATGTGATCATACAATTAATTTTATCACCCAGTAAAGTCAAGCATCTTTGTTGTTCCACATTCATAATGGCAGTCAATGAACTTGAGGTTAGGCTATATTACTGAATGAGAGCATCGGTTTCTTCAGTTGTACTGATGTTCACTCGATCTTATAGACTGTATCTGCATTTAAATGCCATTTGGATTAAACATGTTGATGTAATATCTGACATTTGAGACAGACAGCTGTTCTGCTGGAGATATTCATATATCATAGTTCATATATCGCTTATCTCCTCCATCATCATTTGAGCAGAGGAGGACTTTTATTTTATTACTCTCAGTATTATCAGTGAAACTGTCATTTCAACTGGATTTGATTTAATTTAATATGAGATTTTGATTCAATTTTGATAAAAAAAAATTTATTCAATTTGATCAGGTGCAAAATGCCTTCAAACCATGAGAAACTGCACAAATTGAGCTGTTGCAGATCTACACTCTGTCTGTGAGTGTGTGTGTGTGTGTGTCTGTGTGTGTGAGTGTAGATCTGCAACAGCTCAATTTGTGCAGTTTCTCATGGTTTGAAGGCATTTTGCACCTGCTGTGGAGAAACTTTCTCTCAACTCATTTGCATTTGTTCACTTTGCGTCTGTTGAGCTTCAGACTCTCGATCTCTCTTCAGGAACACACGACGGGTGTGTGAGACAAGTGCAAAAAAATGAATCAAAATCTCATATTAAATTAAATCAAATCCAGTTGAAATGACAGTTTCACTGATAATACTGAGAGTAATAAAATAAAAGTCCTCCTCTGCTCAAATGATGTTATGGAGGAGAAAAGCGATATATGATATATGAATATCTCCAGCAGAACAGCTGTCTGTCTCAAATGTCAGATATTACATCAACATGTTTAATCCAAATGGTATTTAAATGCAGATACAGTCTATAAGATCGAGTGAACATCAGTACAACTGAAGAAACTGATGCTCTCATTCAGTAATATATTCTCATAGGTTCATTGACTGCCATTATGAATGTGGAACAACAAAGATGCTGGACTTTGTTGGAAACTGTATATTTATATTCTCAGGGTTAATATACTGTATATTATTCACATTAGTGTTGGACAGTATACTGAGATTTAAACGGTACACTGTTAGAAAAATCTGTAGAAATTACAGTATTACTGGCAGCTACTTGCCAGTAACTTACTGTAGATTTAAATTGATGTTATTTACTGGCAATAATTTGTTTAAAATTAAATGAACATTAAACATTAACAAGTCTTTATCTTTACAGAATAAAACTAAAATAACATCCTCATGCAAAGCATTCTGGGAACCAAAATCTGAAGGAAAAAAACAGAAAAAGGTTGATGAAGATTTCTAATTCCCAGAATGCTTTGCATTAGATTGTTATTTTATAATTTTATTCTTTAAAGACAAAGACTTGTTAATGTATAATGTTCATTTAACTTTGAACAAACTGTTGCCAGTAAATAACATCAATTTAAATCTACAGTAAGTTACTGGCAAACAGCTGCAAAACTACAGCAATTTTTTTACAGTGTACAGTAACAGCCTTTCCTGCAAATCACTATAGTTGTTAATCATTATTAACACTAAAGCGTTGTATTATTTCAACCCAGTCACTGTATGTTTGAAGCTCATATCATTTGAATAAATCATGGTTTCCCAAACTGGGCTTCATGAGGGAACTGAAGGGCGTTTGTGAGTTTGTGTTTATGTGTCTATGTGGTGTTTTTAATATGCTTTAAGACAAACCATGTGTAAATTCATAAGTCGACACCATTGCTGAGTATTTCCTCCTTAAAACTGCAGTGAACCAAAGACAGTCTCAAAAACACGCTTTGAAATCGCTGGTGTTTCTGCGATTGTGACAAAATATGTCATTTTGGTGATCAAAGATGAGTTTTAAGGGATAAAATAATTGACTATAGGGGGACTTTAAAATTGGGGTTTTTAAAAACACTGCTTAAAATCTGTGGTTTACTGACAAAAACATTCGGGAATCCTTAATCATGTCACATAATATTTCTGTCAAAGTTGAAATTTTGAGTGTAAACACTAAGATTTTGTGCATCCATGATTTTCATCAGACATGAAACAAACGACAGCATTTACTGAGACTTACTTGCTCAGTGTTCCTGACCCTTATAATATTCCACTTCAAACAAAACACCAGTTTCAAACTGTCTCATACCCTGGTATTATTTTAATAAGGACTCAAACATAATGGTATTGAGTGTCAGAGATGCAGACACACACGTGTGAACTGTATTGCTTGAACTATATTGTTTGAATCAAGGTTTAACACTCTCTCTCTGTGATTCACACATGGATATGGTGATGGGAGATCAATACGGCACATGGAGAACGCCAGACTCGTTTTCTGACCCGTTATCTTCACCAGCGTTACCATGACGACAACCACACAGGCCACCGTCCTCTCCTCAGCATCCACTCCTCGTAAAACAAGTGTGAGTTTCAGAGAAGCAATGCATGACAATCCAGTCACACGCCACTCGAATCCCGGCGTCTCGATGGAGAGAGACGTTATTGATCCCTGAGGGATCATTTACTCGCTGATTTCACCTCTCGCAGGATGTGCATCTATTTCTGAGCTTCATGAAACACTCAATTATCAAAGCGCACGGATGTGTCATATTTCACTGGATCTCCGGATGCTTGAAGTCTCCCTGTGTCAAAAATCAAGCTTATAATGTTATTTATATGCTCATATAGGTGTTTTTAATATGCTTTAAGATAAACCATGTGTAAATTCATAAGTCAACACCAAATGAGGTGGGGCTCATTTGCATATTCATAGAACCGCGTATACTAAATGAGGCAAGGGTGTCGAGTTACATTCAAGACATTTAAAGGCATGAAGAATGAAAAAACTTTCAAATTTGTCATTTTGGTGATCAAAGATGAGTTTTAAGGGCTAAAAGTATTGACTACAGGGGGACTTTAAATGATGGAGAATCTCCAGAAATCAAACCTGTGTCTGTGCAGGTCAGAAAAAGCAACCAAAGGAGAGAAAAACACTGCTAACTGCTCAATTTGACAAGATCGCAGTGTTTCCATCCAACTATTTTTATGCAAAATTTGGGATATCGCATAAAAAACACTGGATGGAACGGCAAGATGCGCATAAACTCTGAAAATACACATACAGTAAAACTCACGCGCTCAATTAAGGCGGAACATTTTTTATCTGATAAGAAGACGCGCACATAAACTGTAAACTGTGATGGAAACACATTTACTGAATAAATCCCTCAATGTGCAACAATAAACTCATGTGACTTTCCCTCAGCGTCAGCTGTGATTGGATAACTGGAGTAGCCAGTGGACCAATGGCGTCGCAGCGTCTCTAATGTTGGTTTGGTGTTTCTGAAACGCCGGAGTCGAAGTGTGTGATCCGAATGATTTGGTGTAATTCCCTCCAGAAGCGTCTCACACACACGAGTGTGTTCCCGAACACCAGCATCCGAACGCTAGAGAACACGACAGCGGTTACTGTGTTTCGTCTGACGCTCTGAGACACTCGTTTATGACGGAGGGAAAAAGAGAAAGATTGCAGAAACTTACAGTTTATTACTGATAATTTGCACTAATTTCCCAGGAAGTGATGATTTTGTTCTCTTGAACACATGGGATGAAAACACTGCTTTATTCTTATATTGCTTATTCGCTGCTTTATTTAAATATTTTATGTGATATTCGAGCCCGATCTCACGGGAAAACGTACAAATTCTACGAGGTGGCTTATTCGTACGAATTCATACGACCTGACTCGTACGAATTAGTAAGTTTTTTGCAAAATCGTACATATTTTACGAATTGGCCAATTCGTATGAATTCATACGAATGACCTACCCCTGACCCCGCCCCTAAACCTACCCATCACGTGGGTTTAGACAAATCGTACAAATTCGTACGAGTGAGGTCGTACGAATTAGTACGAATTAGCCAACTTTTTATCATTCGTACGAATTGGTCGTGAGATAGCGTTGGATATTCCAATTGTGTGCATAAATTAAATTCACAACTTTGGAAACTGATGTCAGTGAAACACAGATTAAACATCTACTGTAGTGAAATATTAGTGATTTATATGTTTCTTGAGCAAAATGCATTTCCTCATAAACACGCTTTTTGTCTCGATAATGCAGAAACATCATATTCATCTTCACGGACCTTCAGAAAACACAGTTTCAGACGGATGAACATTTACTGTGTGGAGAGCTAACAGAGTAACGAGAGACTGAAGAGATAAACAGAAGAAGAGACTTTATTTGCTCACAGTAAATGAAGATCAGCTCAACAAACCAACACAATCCTGATAACATCGACACACACACACACACACACACACACACACACACACACACACACACACACACACACACACACACACATACACACACACACACACACACACACACACACACACACACACACACACACACACTCTCTCTCTCTCTCTCTCTCTCACACACAGTCACATGCACGCATCTAGATGGACACACACACACACACACACACACACACACACACACACACTCTCTCTCTCTCACACAGTCACATGCACGCATCTAGATGGACACACACACACACACACACACACACACACACACACACACACACACACACACACACACACACACACACACACACACACACTCTCTCTCTCACACACAGTCACATGCACGCATCTAGATGGACACACACACACACACACACACACACACACACACACACACACACACACACACACACTCTCTCTCTCACACAGTCACATGCACGCATCTAGATGGACACACACACACACACACACACACACACACACACACACACACACACACACACACACACACACACACACACTCATACAGACAAAGACACATACACACACACACACACACACACACACACACACACACACACACACACACACACACACACACACACACACACACACACACACTTATTTCCTGCAGAGATAATGACTCTGGCATGTTGTAATATGAACCAGCTCTCAGTTACACAATGGAGGGAAAAAATGAATAAAATGATCAGTATCGGTCAGTATTAACATATTGTTTGTGATCAGCATGAGTCTGATTACACTAAAACTGGCAATATCATCATGACTGATTTCTTACTTTTCAAACAGTAAACCAAATTACAATAATAAGGTAACACTTCACAATAAGTTAATGTTAGTTGTGTTCATATAACTACGGTGCAATAACTACGGTAATATTACAGTTTTTTACAATCACTTTGTTACTATTTTCAGAACCTTGATGTAATTTTTCACAACTCTAGACACAAAACTCACAACCAATGATCAAAATGCACATTTTTCAAAACTCTAACCCTTTTCTCAATTGCTTGGATACAATACACATAAAACTTAGATCATTTGTTCATTCAACAAAAATCACCTGTTCAATATGACACAACTTAACATCAGAGTACTGCTATTTCAAAAGGCAATTCACACATTACATTTCAAATGAGTGTCTATTCATTTCCTTACAATGATCTAACTATCAATTGATACAACTGCTCAAAATGATAAGTTACTGTTGCATTACTCTTAATGCATAGTTGTATGGAAACAGACAAACAATCTTTCATGTTTACAGTAAATCATGAGAGTTTCAAGATAACGAGATTCATTGTCACCAATTAGCATGGAGCATGAACCAATTAATATCCATGGATGTAGCCTAATATTTTGGCTAATGAAAACATCCATTGTGATGTAGATGAGAACCTGTGGCCAAATCCACAACACAGAGTTGATGACAGTGTAGAAGTACAGTAATCGCTCCTGTTTTGTTTCTTACAGTACAAGCAATTGAGGAACATTGCATTTGATGTTTTACAGTACTGTCTTTTCTATTTCATAGCTAATTATTTTTGCTTTGATTCAAATAAACCTATGTTGTGATTGTACTGTAGTGTTTTGCATCAATATATTACAAACTTTGTTCAATGATTCCACTGTGTCTGTAGTATTCTCTCTACTTTTACAGAGATGTATTTACTGTACATGTAGTGCCATAATGAAACCTGTATCAACTATTTTGTTCTACAATATTTAATGATTGTACGAGCAATGACACAGTGAAACTATCAGTTGCTTGTGTGTGGGTGATCTATAGTTATGTTTCAATGGTATTTCACAGTAAATTAGTTTTTTGAACCAATGATTGTGCAAGTGCAAGATTTCTTTAAAGATGTGAACGCACAATGCAGTGTTTTGAACATTAGATAGCCTGTGTTGCAAGTGATAACCGTTTTGAGTTTTGTGTCTAGAGTTTTGAAAAATGACATCAAGGTTCTGAAAATAGTAGCAAAGTGATTGTAAAAAACTGTAACAGATACAACTTTTGATCTTATACATGTTTTAGTAAATGCTGAGATTAAATGTATAGTGGAGGATTTTCCCGAATTTTAGAAAAGAACCGCCCTCTACACTTTTTGAAAAAATGCACATGCGCAACACTCTACCTGCTCCCGAGAGGGAACGCCTATTAAACGTGTGCAGGAGAGAGCATGCCCGAGCCTGTGTGACTTGTGCCAGGGCTAGCATCGCTAATCATAGCTTACATTAACTTTTACTAGCAGTGATTTTAAATGGATTTCTCCAAATAGCATGCCAAACTTTACCTGTCGAGTAGAAACTTCGTGACTGAGGCATCAGTGGGAAGCCCATCCTGTGCTTTTAGCGCACGCCAGCGTGTGAAATATTCTCCCAAAAACACTCTGGTCTTGTTTCTTTCTTCAGAGAAATATTTCTTCAAAATATATAAAAATTAAAGCGGACTCAAAATATTAATAAAAACTACTAGTATGATACTAAATCAGTTATGCTTAGTTATGACAACTACAACTAAAATCATAAAAAATATTATTAATATTATTAAAATTATTTAAAATAAAATAAAAATGTTAACTCAAATCAATTAAATATGAAAACACTTTATTTTTATTTTCTCATTTTCATTCAATTTAGCGTGATGTACTAAAATATAACAGAAACTATAACTATAACAGAAATAAAAATGAATAAAAATTCAATAGACACTAATAAAAATGAGAAAAACAGACAACAAAAGTACTAAAACTTTAACTCAAATGAAAACGGAAACTATGAACATAAAATCTGACTCAAAATATGAATAGAAACAATAATAGTATGAGAGTGAGCACACACACGCACACACACATCATTAATCATGCAAATTAAAAATCACAGATTTTGTTCTCCATCTCATGCTTCTGTTGCCTTCTCTAAACCAATCCCACAATGCATTTCTTTTGAAGTGTGTGTGTGTGAGAGCTCAGCATATTAGCGAGGTTAACTGTGCCTCTCAGGTTCAGTTAAAGCCGTGTCATTATTTTCCTGACTCTGTCAGCACATCTCTCAGCCAGACGTCATAACCTTTTACACGTTTTACAGGCATTCACACGACGATTACCACAATCACAAAACCCAGCGGCGCTGAACGCCACATTCACACGGATAACTCCCATAGTTCCTCCAGAAACAGCCTGGCATGTCGAGTTTATCAGTGTAATATCGGTTTCTTCCTTCAGCTCTCAGCTGTTAGATTACACGTGATTATAATCTATCAATGTAATTACAGTCTCAGCTGGAGTAATTACACTCTTATCTTATTAAATCTACAATTACCACACGAAGAGACGGAAGCATCAGAAATCTGAGAAATCAATAACAGAATAGTCATTTTTAGGAGAACTATCACTTTAAGGAGTTTGTTCGAATCACTCACTAACAGTGTAATAAGAGTTTCACAGATCCCATAATTCCCTCCTCTGGAGTCTAATGGGATAAACGAACTAAACTAAAGCTCAGATAATGTTCATGTCATTCTTTCTCCACGGTTTCTCTCTCAATCGCTCCATCTTGTGATTCTCAGCTCATTTTCTGGCTTCTCGCTTCATTAATGCCTGATGATTCGCAGCTCTGCTGAAACGCTTCTGTGTATTTTCATCTGTCTTTTCCAAGTCAGATTTATTTGAGTAGCTCTTCTCACAATTCACATTGTTTCAAATGTTTTTAGCAGATTGTAGTTCAGTTAAAGCAAACCAACCGGCTTCGAGGTGAACTGCAACATTACAAACACTGATTTGACCCGAAAAGTCTTTGAAAATCTGACAGAGCAAGATGGTGTACGTAACATTTAATGAGAGAAAGAACTACAATCCCATGATGCACTGCAAATGATAATCACAATAAAAAGTAAAGGAAAAAGCGTAAAGACTTGTCTGGATTATGGCATTTGCAGAGATTCATGGAGGAAAACGGGCGCAAAATAGTTTATTTGGTGCGATTTGCTCGTTTCGATTCCCTGATTGGTGGAGATTTAGTTTGCAGAATCATGGGTAATGTAGTTTTTCGTGACTGTTGAAGAAATAAGTGAACTAAAGTGCACTGATGAAGCCTATACCATCAGTTAACAACCTCGCAGCTCACAGTAGGTCTGTCTTTAATGATTGATACGTTATCATAAAAAATCAATTCTCCTTAGACAGTACATTTTTTGTTGGTTTAAATTAAAAAAGTAAGTTACCTGGTTCCCTTAACATTTTGAGTTCATTGAAATTAAACATTTGAGTTAATATAATGAAGGAGCTTTTGGTTTAATCAACAGAAACTCAATATATTATGTTATCTGAATTACATTAATTATCTAAGTTGATTTGACAAAAGAAAAAAGTTGTGATAAATCATGAAAATCATTTTTTTTACATTGTGTATTTTACATCCTGACTCCTCCTCTATTGCAGTGAAGCCCCGCCCACTCACCTGTCAATCAACAGTCTCTAACTCTGCCTGTTACAAGCAGCATTAGAGGAAATAACTGAACAACCACAACATGCTTTTACTGTACGGAAGATTAAAAACAAGTCAGAGACAGACTATATGAATAATAATGACTGTATGAATAATAATGACTGTATGAATAATAATGAGAGAAATTAGACGTTCTGTCCAGATATCAGTCTGATAACACGAGCAGCTGACTCAGTTTATTCTTGCAGAAGCACAAACCCTTTCTGAGATGAAGGACATGAATATTACATGACAGTGGAGTGTGTGTGCATGTGTGTGTGAGCGTGTGTGTGTGTGCATGTGTGTGTGAGTGTGTGTGTGTGTGTGTGTGTGTGCGCGTCACGCTCAGGATTTCTCTTTGAGAGCTTAACCAAAGCGTTTCAGATTAGTGTGTGTAGGCTGAGTCTTTAAAATGTGAGCTGTCATTTAAAGCATCACACACACAGAGACTGCAGCAGTGTAACACACACACACACACACACACACACACACACACACACACACACACACACACGACAGACCAGAGCCGATTACAGGTCTCACCTCAGTAGAGCAGGAGAGAGAGAAAGTTACAAAGAATGGAGGAGTGTGTGTCTGTGAGCAGAGCATCTCATCCACTCTGTCTGTGTGTGTGTGTGTGTGTGTGTGTGTGAGAGCAGAGCATCCACTCTGTGTGTGTGTGTGTGTGTATGTGTGTGTGTGTGTGTGTGTGTGTGTGTGTGTGTGAGCAGAGCATCTCATCCACTCTGTATGTGTATGTGTATGTGTGTGTGTGTGTGTGTGTGTGTGAGCAGAGCATCTTATCCACTCTGTCTGTGTGTGTGTGTGTGTGTGTGTGTGTGTGTGTGTGTGTGTGTGTGTGTCACCAGATGAAATGACCCCCAGCATGACTGTTTTCAGACAGGTTTCCTCGTCTGCCGTGGGTTAATGAACAGACCCAGGTTCAGTCAGAAGTTCATTTTTCCTAATTAATGTTTTAATTTAAACAAATTAAGCAATTAAGCACAAAAATATGAGGCTGCTGAAAATTCAGCTTTATCGTCACAGGAATACATTATATTTTATATGCATTCAAATAGAAAACGGTTATTTTAAATTGTAATAATATTTTACAATATTACTGTATTTCTGATTATTAAATACAGCCTTGATGAGCAGAAGAGACTCTTTCACAAACACTGACAAAGATCGATTAAACGTTTACATTATTTCTTTTCTTTTTTAGGGGACATCTTGTGTGTTTTCTGCTCAGATGGTGTGAGCACTGCAGATAGTGTGTATATTATATTTGTGTGTAATTGTTCAGACACACACACACACACACACACACACACACACACACACACACACACACACACACACAGCTAAAGCGTAACGCTGAACACACACTGCTCTGTAAACGCCACAGGAATGATGATCATCTCCTCAACTTCATCACTGATATGAAACACACTGATCTCCTGACTGTAATGCACATATCATGAACTGCATTCTTTTATTGTTTTATGTTTCCTGTGGTGCACTTATAATGTTAGTATGATTTCTACATACAATTTTTTCATTATTTAGAAATAAAAGGCATTTTTCTCCTGATTTTAGCCTCAGTTGAAACTGGAAACGCCCACTGCTCTGATTGGCTAACAGATTTGCATATGAAATATGTATTACATGAGGAACTCTCTCGAAAACTTTTAGCACTTTTTTTTATTACAGCTGTCGAGATTATTAATAATTGTGAAAGTGTTTATTATAGCATTATGTTTAGATCTACTCCCGTTGAATGATGAGCGTTGTGGACAATGACCTCGATGATTCGTCGATTTCTGCTCGCTCACCAACGCTTTCATCAGAACTAACAGTTCAATCAGGATGTAAATAAGAGTGTAGACAGCGGCAGTGATTATAGTTTGTAACGAGAGTTTTGGCGAGAGTCGCTGATAAACAGAGACGATCATGTGACGTCATAATGTGACAAAATTCCAAACGATCAAGAAAATTGATTTTTCAATTCATGACCCATTTAACAAAACATTTCTGAGTTTGTATGAATCATATCAGCTGAGAGATCACATAATATTTATACTCTGTCAAACCACAGGACATTTAAGATGAACTAGTGAGTGATTAAAAATAGTGACGCTTTTAACTGCTTCATTTTTTACAGCGCTGAATAAATGTGTTCTTCTACAGCGATCGGCTCACTGTTCATGGTTTACGAGTTCATAGATTTCTTTGATATAAAATAAATATATTCTTTTAGATTTCATATTTTTATATATTATATATTTTATATTTCTTATAAAACTCAATTTTATCTTCAGTTGCTGTGATTTCTGCTGGAGTCACATTAAATAAACACAAGTTTAAACTTTCTTTCCTTCTTCAAGCAGTTAATATTAATACATGACACACACACACACACACACACACACACACACACACTAAAGTGGCGTATCGCTAATCAGATGAAGCCGTATAATCACCACCTCTGTTATCGAGTTCATGCAAACAGTTGTATTTATAAATGCTATATTTAATATGAGCATGAAGACATCAGAGAGAACAAACATCTTCAGCCTGAAGCGCGTACAGTAACATCAAAGACACGAGTGTGTGTGTGTGTGGAAATGTTTCAGACTCAGTGTGTTTGGTGGATAAAGCGTCTCAGTGTTTGTGAAGGACACACACCTTCTTCTCCATCAGTGTTTGTGAAGGACACACACCTTCTTCTCCATCGGTGTTTGTGAAGGACACACACCTTCTTCTCCATCAGTGTTTGTGAAGGACACACACCTTCTTCTCCATCAGTGTTTGTGAAGGACACACACCTTCTTCTCCATCAGTGTTTGTGAAGGACACACACCTTCTTCTCCATCGGTGTTTGTGAAGGACACACACCTTCTTCTCCATCGGTGTTTGTGAAGGACACACACCTTCTTCTCCATCGGTGTTTGTGAAGGACACACACCTTCTTCTCCATCGGTGTTTGTGAAGGACACACACCTTCTTCTCCATCAGTGTTTGTGAAGGACACACACCTTCTTCTCCATCGGTGTTTGTGAAGGACACACACCTTCTTCTCCATCAGTGTTTGTGAAGGACACACACCTTCTTCTCCATCGGTGTTTGTGAAGGACACACACCTTCTTCTCCATCAGTGTTTGTGAAGGACACACACCTTCTTCTCCATCAGTGTTTGTGAAGGACACACACCTTCTTCTCCATCGGTGTTTGTGAAGGACACACACCTTCTTCTCCATCAGTGTTTGTGAAGGACACACACCTTCTTCTCCATCGGTGTTTGTGAAGGACACACACCTTCTTCTCCATCAGTGTTTGTGAAGGACACACACCTTCTTCTCCATCAGTGTTTGTGAAGGACACACACCTTCTTCTCCATCAGTGTTTGTGAAGGACACACACCTTCTTCTCCATCAGTGTTTGTGAAGGACACACACCTTCTTCTCCATCAGTGTTTGTGAAGGACACACACCTTCTTCTCCATCGGTGTTTGTGAAGGACACACACCTTCTTCTCCATCAGTGTTTGTGAAGGACACACACCTTCTTCTCCATCAGTGTTTGTGAAGGACACACACCTTCTTCTCCATCAGTGTTTGTGAAGGACACACACCTTCTTCTCCATCGGTGTTTGTGAAGGACACACACCTTCTTCTCCATCGGTGTTTGTGAAGGACACACACCTTCTTCTCCATCAGTGTTTGTGAAGGACACACACCTTCTTCTCCATCGGTGTTTGTGAAGGACACACACCTTCTTCTCCATCGGTGTTTGTGAAGGACACACACCTTCTTCATCTGTGTTTGTGAAGGACACACACCTTCTTCTCCATCGGTGTTTGTGAAGGACACACACCTTCTTCTCCATCAGTGTTTGTGAAGGACACACACCTTCTTCTCCATCGGTGTTTGTGAAGGACACACACCTTCTTCTCCATCAGTGTTTGTGAAGGACACACACCTTCTTCTCCATCAGTGTTTGTGAAGGACACACACCTTCTTCTCCATCGGTGTTTGTGAAGGACACACACCTTCTTCTCCATCGGTGTTTGTGAAGGACACACACCTTCTTCTCCATCGGTGTTTGTGAAGGACACACACCTTCTTCTCCATCGGTGTTTGTGAAGGAAACACACCTTCTTCTCCATCGGTGTTTGTGAAGGACACACACCTTCTTCTCCATCAGTGTTTGTGAAGGACACACACCTTCTTCTCCATCAGTGTTTGTGAAGGACACACACCTTCTTCTCCATCAGTGTTTGTGAAGGACACACACCTTCTTCTCCATCGGTGTTTGTGAAGGACACACACCTTCTTCTCCATCGGTGTTTGTGAAGGACACACACCTTCTTCTCCATCAGTGTTTGTGAAGGACACACACCTTCTTCTCCATCAGTGTTTGTGAAGGACACACACCTTCTTCTCCATCAGTGTTTGTGAAGGACACACACCTTCTTCTCCATCAGTGTTTGTGAAGGACACACACCTTCTCCATCGGTGTTTGTGAAGGACACACACCTTCTTCTCCATCGGTGTTTGTGAAGGACACACACCTTCTTCTCCATCAGTGTTTGTGAAGGACACACACCTTCTTCTCCATCAGTGTTTGTGAAGGACACACACCTTCTTCTCCATCAGTGTTTGTGAAGGAAACACACCTTCTTCTCCATCAGTGTTTGTGAAGGACACACACCTTCTTCTCCATCAGTGTTTGTGAAGGATACACACCTTCTTCTCCATCGGTGTTTGTGAAGGACACACACCTTCTTCTCCAACGGTGTTTGTGAAGGAGACACACCTTCTTCTCCATCAGTGTTTGTGAAGGACACACACCTTCTTCTCCATCAGTGTTTGTGAAGGACACACACCTTCTTCTCCATCAGTGTTTGTGAAGGACACACACCTTCTTCTCCATCAGTGTTTGTGAAGGAAACACACCTTCTTCTCCATCAGTGTTTGTGAAGGTGTTTGTGAAGGACACACACCTTCTTCTCCATCAGTGTTTGTGAAGGACACACACCTTCTTCTCCATCAGTGTTTGTGAAGGTGTTTGTGAAGGACACACACCTTCTTCTCCACCAGTGTTTGTGAAGGACACACACCTTCTTCTCCATCAGTGTTTGTGAAGGACACACACCTTCTTCTCCATCAGTGTTTGTGAAGGTGTTTGTGAAGGACACACACCTTCTTCTCCATCAGTGTTTGTGAAGGACA
>NC_138232.1:41727925-41732925 GCF_964197995.2 Scardinius erythrophthalmus
TCATAAAGGTTCCTAAGTGTCAAGACTAGGTCTCAGCTCCTAAATTATTTAAGAGAGCTGAAGAGGTCTCTTAACCTAGTTAGGAGTAACAAGATGACAGCAGAGAGGAGGAGGCCACACACATTTCAATGAAAATATGATGTATTGGAGTTACAGTAAATGATGACGGAGTTGATTTTATAGCAATGAAATGAAAGGAAACTAATAATTATATTGTTGCTGACTGGAAAAAAGCAGCAGTACTGACTTGAGCTCATCATTCCACAGTAAGCAGGGTCTTACAGTTTTTCTCGATTGCTTAAACACTATAACCAGGCTTTTGAACTAAAATTTCAAAACCATATTCCATTTATCAAAAAGCACACTCATTTACTAAACTATAAACACTATTCCCTGTTTTGACATATGAGTCAGATTTGTTGAACTGTCACTGCAAAACTCTACACACAAATCCCTTAATTTCTCATTGCTTAGACAATGTTGTCATGTATAAAGCACTAGCATTCAATATAGTTCACTCAAGTCAGCACAGCTTCAGCTCAGTTAGCACACAATTACCCAAGTGGAAACACTAAGAGTCAAAATTTAACACATCAATCAGAACCTTCAATAAGTATGTAAAAGGGCCTAAATCAGTTTATTGCGTTTTGGAACAATGGATCCAGAAAGACATGAAGGAAGAGGGATAAGAATGAGGAGGAGGAAGGGCAAGGACAAGAAGCAGTCTCAGGTGAAATTCAAGACACTCTAGTTGCCCATGTCATTGTCAATGGTGTGACTGAGGGAGGCTCGGCTACGAGTAAGGACAAATTTGAGTCGCTTCACCGTCGCCTCGAGAACCTTCAGGGAGGTGTGGTGGCAAACAAAATTCTATCACTGAATAAGAGACAAACATTTCCAATAGTCTTTGATAAAGTTTTATTTTCTTGCAAGAAAAGACCAGCAGTCGTACAGTCACAAAGAGTGGCAGAAGAGTGTGACAGTGAAGGGAGGGCATCCTTTCTCCTTTATAGTCTTGACTCCCAGAATGTTGTCTTTATAGGCCAATGATGGTATTTCAACCATATGTGGAACATTCTTAGACGTGTTCATCATATTGTATCCTTGAGTGGAGACCCTCCTGTCACGTCCAACACTCTTTACCATTCCAATACAATTCGAATTCCATATTAGAATATGGTTTGTGTGTGCTCTTTTACTGTCATATGTTTGTCACACACATCTTACTGTAAGTAAATATAAAAAAAATAGAGGAGAGAGTAAAAAAAAAAACAGGAAAAAAAATATTTTGTGAGTGTGTTTTCTATGTATGAATAAAAATGTGCCAATGTATCCACTGGTTGTGTATTTTGTGTTCATCATGTGAAAATGTTTTTGAGGGGGGAACCACAAGCGATATAACTGGCCAGTTTTGGAAATGTTGTTTTGAATTTATTGCAATATTGAATATGTTGAAGTGTGTGTGATTTTGAGGGCTTGTGTGTCCAGTCTGAGGGCAAAGTTTGGTTTTTCAGCAGAAGTGAATGGTTTTGAGTGTAGAGCTTCATTTTGACCTGAAAATAGGATGTTTGGGGAATTGGGTGAGACGTTATGGATTTGTGTTTATAGTTTTGAGAATACGAGGCATAGTTTCAAGAAATGTGTTTAAACAATCGAGAAAAACTGTGATAGCACTATTGTGGCACTGACCACACCAAACACATTAGTGGCTAAAAGTGATGTGCAGACTTTTTTTTTTATGACCCTACAAGTTTGCTTAAACCATCAAAATATAAGGAAAATAAAACTTAGTGAAGATATTTATCTGACAAAATTATTTCAAGTCAAGTCACTTTTTACAGTACAGATTGTTTCAAAACAGCTTTACAGTGATAGCATGAAAATAATGCAACAAAGTTAGTTTGGGCTGTACAGCAGCTCTAGAAGACAATAGTGTCATTGTGCAGCTTAAGTTAGTTCAATGATGATTAATTTCCATTGTAAAAGATTTCCATTGCTCAGCTCAGTTCAGTTCTCAGACAATGGTGTCAATCCAGGAAGATCAATAATATTGTTGAAAAAAGGGCAAACTACAGCTACAGTTTAAAAAAAAAAAAAAACTAAAAAGCTCAAAGGAGAAGAAAAAATTCATACATTGTCTGCAACATAGTCAGTTATTAATATTTCATTGTCCTCTCTTGTTCATTTGTTTGACAGCCTTGGCTAAAAATGATGTCTGTACAGTTTGACATGTTTCATTGTGTTATCACAAATAAACAATTGACTCCAAGCACAACTACACAATACGCATACAAAATCTTTAACACATTTTTAATACTATTTGAATAAAGGGTGAGTGTCAATTTTCCTTGGCCTCACTTTTGGCCAATACTATATGGCAGTTCTTTGACTTTCCAATTGATCTTCAAATCTCGCAGTAAAATAAAGCCACTTTACTGAGTATTTCGGGCTTTCCTGAGTTGTTGGATCCATTGATGGAACTCATGTTTGCATAATTGCTCCAACTATAAATGAGGAGACACGCATCAATAGAAAAGGGCTTCCACAGCATAAATACTAATTTGTGATAATTTTGCACAATGCACTGCAAAGCATTTTTTAAATAAATTTAAATATTAAAGCTTCAGTGTCTTAATTAAATGATTTTATTATAATTAGTTTAAATGATTGGTGTCATGCTGCAGTGACCTCACCCTTGCAGGCTCACTATTGGCTGATTCAGTGGTTGAGGGCGGCCATTTTGGGTTGACATCACTGTAGTCCTTAGTTCACAACACTTAAGTCCCACTTCAGTAAGCACTTAGAAATCAGTCTTATACTTTACTGAAATTTGCTTTTAGCTGCTTTATAAAAGTCTCCTACTCTTAGAAAAGTCCTACTCTTTACTAAGTATTTTCTGACACTTAAGTCAAAGCTTAAAACTATTCTTAAGAGCATTTCTTAGAAGTGTTATACATACGGGCCCAGATCTCCACTGCACTTCTATAGCTTTAGAAAGCTGTTTGAGGATCATCTCCACACCTCCAGGTGTAAACAGATCTGAACCCCAGGTAAGGCTCATCATGCTGGCCTAAGAGCCTCAAGAGACACGGATTTGGTTTTTGAGTCAGTTTTCATGCTTGAATGTTCAAAAACAGCTTATTTTCCCCATATTTTACATTAGTTATGTTTCCTTCCACCAATTTTTTAAGCACATTTTGGGATGTCACATAAAAAAAAACGCTGGATGGAAACACCAAAATGCGCATAAATTATAAAAACCCCTATGTGCTCAATTGAGTCGGATAAACTTTCTATTTGAAATAAAAAGAAAACATGCACATAAACTACGATGGAAACGCATTTACTGAATAAATTCCTCGATGCGCATCAAAAAAGTCACGTGACTTTGAGACGGCATAACTGGACTAACCAGCGGGCCGATCTCGTGGCACAGAATCTGAAACGCCTGAGCAAAAGTCTGTCATTTAAGTTGTTCGGTATAATTCCCTCCAGAACTGTCTTACACGCATCCTTCTCCGAAAGCTTCGTCTGCACAAGGTTCAAGCAATTTTTTATAAACCCAATTATTATATATAGTGGCTTCTCCTTCTGCACCAAATCTTTCTTAGTGATATTTAGTGCCAGTTTATCAGGAAGTAACGATTTTGTTCACTTTGGCTCAATGGATGGAAATGGCTTTATTCGTGTTTTCTGCGATATTCCAATTTTGTGCACAAGTTATATTCGCAACTTTGTTGCAGCTCCTCTCTTCCCAGTCTGTCAGTAACGCTCTGTTTAGTTCCTGTCTCTATGAAGCCCCTCCTTCTGAAAAACACACTGTGCTCTGATTGGTCAGCTGGATCAGTGTGTTGTGATTGGTCAGAGCTTCGAGTGTGTTTGGTAAATGTCCCGCTCTTACCATAACCACCAGTTTAACACACTACTAACTAACTCAACCAGGCCCCGCCCCTTTATTCTGCGTATGAATTATTATAATGAGGAATATTGTGACGTGTTCGTTCCCGGAAGAAACTCAAGACTACAATGGAGGCGTTTCAGGAGTTCAGAAACACTGACACTGATATAGAGGATAACTGGAGCTTTTTCATGCTCAAACAGCAACATCACACACTAAAGAAAGCTGAACATGGAAAAAAGCATAATAGATCCTCATTAAAAGCACATGGACAGTGACTGATTGGTGTTAAGTGTATATGTGTGTGTGTGTGTGTGTGTGTGTGTGTGTGTGTGAGAGTGATGTTTCTCTGTGCTCCTCTCTAAATTGTATTTCTGTCTCTGTTGTATGACAGAGATGAATGGATCTGATGGTTTGTTTGTGGAGGAGTGTGTGTGTGCGTGTGTGTGTGTGTGCTTGTGTGTGTGTGTGTGTGTGTGTGTGTGTGGCAAGGTTAATTTCGTAAACGAAAACTGAAACTAAGACTAAAACTATTGGTTAAAAATACATTTTCGTAAACTGAAATAAATGAGAAATTTTAACAAAAATGAAAAAACTAAAACTAAACGAAACTAACAACAGTTACTGAAAAACTAACCGAAATGAAATAATAATTATATAATAATAATAATAAGTATTTCCATCATTTCTAGACCTTATGCAAACACAACTGTACTTTAACACCAAGTAAGATAAGCATCATATATGAAACTAAACAAGATACCAGATATTAGACAGGATACCACACAAAGCAAATAGCCGAGCATGTCAACACACAAACAGACGTGCATTTGTCAGAGTAGAAGTAAACTAAATGTCTGGTCTGAAGAGAACACATCAATAGGAGTATAACTATGAGTATATGATATTAAAAGATGCAATAGACTAAAAGCATAAATGGATCAATACAAGAATAATGTGTGAAAGGATTAATCATAGAAATAACCATAAAAGAATAATCATTATAATCCTACTATACGCATATTTTTTTTCTTCTTCTTATACACCAAGATTAACAAGATTTAATTTTTAATATGAATGAGTATTGAATGAATAATTTGTA
>NC_138232.1:41737925-41760425 GCF_964197995.2 Scardinius erythrophthalmus
TATGTGTTTAGTGTCATGCGCGTTTGAATGCGTATGAGCGTAGTCTGTCTTTACGAAGTGATATTGCCATATTCCTTGTCTGGCCTGCATAATAGAGCGTTTTTAGTCGTTTCCGCGAATCCATGTGATAAAGTTTTTATCTGTACTGAGGGAAAGGGAAGAGGATAGTCTAGTAGACACGGTCTCTGCTGACACTTCAGGGCTGCGTTGTGGTCGTGTTTAGGCACATCCAGCCCGGATCCGGCAGACTACGGTAAACCTCAGGATAAACAGAGACTAATAGTGTAGATGCCATTCTTCTTATGATGTAATGAGTACATCGGGTGTTATGGGAAGTGTTCAAGCTCCACTCAAGACGTCACACAACGTTCATAGCGTGCATTGTGTCTGTTGTAAAGAAGACTCTGAACCCGAAACGCGCTGGTGATTTATGGAATTTATTAAAGTTCCCCTTTCCACATGTGTTGCTGGATTCCACTTTGGTACTTTTTAAATTGTGCTTTGTAAGTCGCTCCAGATCTAACCTTACTTGTCTGCAATAACCACTCCCTGTACTCCTCATACTGAAGATCTTCTGTATGAGATTCATCCCTGAGCTCGTCCATGGTAAATAAATGACTCCTCTGCCTCTGGATGTCCATATGACACCTGTGCAGAAAACAGAGTTGTTAATCTCCTTATGGCTGAAGTCTTTAAGTTGTGGAATGTGGAGGATGGCTGTACTAACCTGGTCTGGTGTGTGTGTGTGTGTGTGTGTGTTTTAATAGCTTGTCTAATCTCATCCCAGCAGGGTTGCCAATCCTTGCCATGTGGCTTCGCCTCTAACAGGATTCAGAAGAACAGAGACTGAACACTTTATTGAGGGATGACCAGTCAGTTAGTGCATGTGCTGAGGTACATTATATTACAAAATAAAAAAAACCTGTTGTTGTGCTGTCATTTATCAAGTGCCCTGATTAAATGAACTCATGCATATTAATGTTGTTTTATTAAGTGATTATGAGCAGCACGGACTGAGAACCAGATGCTGGCCAGATATGACCTATATACTTAGACATGTCATTAAAGTGATTTCCTTTTTTTCTGGCCGATATGAACACAGAGGCTTTGATGTGGTTTGGCGAGGGTTTTTAAAAAAAAAGACATGAAAGAATAAAAGACTGTCAGGAAGACATAAATCATATGAAAGGTGATATCGATCAAGATCTGGCTTTGTTGCAGCTCCAGCCTTTTTGTAGCATTTGTATGATTCTGTATTTGTTTTGTATGAACTATTTATATAGACAAATGCTTATAATTGCATGCTTGCTTGCATTCACACAATGTTTGTGAGTCTGTGGAGTGAAGAGATGTCACCACCAGCGGATCAATCGACTCTGTGGCCTGAGAGAGCTTTTGTTCTCTATTCAAGTAATCATGCTCTCACAAACACACACTTAACTCCATAACATTAATGTTATATATATTAATGCTTTCAGCATAACCGAGTTTACAATGGTTTTATGCCACTGATAATACAGAAGCATCAATATGATTGCTGTCCTGTCAAATGAAACAAAAACTGCTGAGGTTCTGACTTTTTCAATAATTTTGTTTTGCTTTGTGCTTTTGCATTGTTTATATCATATGCATTGTTTATAAAATATTATTGCATTTTCTGTATTTCATATTATAATGTACTATACAGTGTTGTGTTTAATGTTGGGATCAAACTGATTTGACCACTAAACTTCAACTTCACAAGAAAGTTGTGCGAAAAGGCATGATTGTTTATAAAATATTATTGCATTTTCTGTAAGTCAAGTTTTATTTATAGAGCACAAGTTTAACACAACCGTAGTTGATCCTAAGTGCTTTCCAATACAATAGAATAAATCAATCAAATTAAAATAAAGAGAAAAGGAGTAGAGGAAAAAAAACTGAAATGGAGATAAAAATGATAAAAATCATTCAAGGTGTATACAAACATAACGTAGAACACCAACTAATTTAAAATACATACACAACATCACTCGGACCAAGTGAAGAGAGTAAAAATGGGTCTTTAAACTGGATTTAAAAGCGTCCAGTGATGGAGTGATATTTAAAGAGCAACTTGCAGGTTAGAAGACCCAACAAGTCAATGTATAGAAAAATAATGTAGGAACTAGATTTTCTTTAAAAAAAATTATAAATATGCTACAGTGGCTTCTGGAGTCGTTTTTGTGAGAAAATTTTACTTCCGCATCTGAAAATGGGCGTGACGGGCGAGAGTCGTGACGTAGCACGAGGGAGAGCGGTCGATTCACACAACAGGGAAATATGGATTGCAATGACATTTCGGACGCTGAGGAAATTGTTTACGGACCACAGCCATACAATTATGAGCCTGCTAGGCTGCCAAGAGAGCAGGGACAGGCCAGGATTAATGTTAGACAGAACATATTGGAACTTACAATAACAGAAACTAAGCTTTGATCAGGCGTTTGTCATGCTCATTAATATCCGCCCAGACTAACGTTACGTGATATAACTTAGCAGTTTCTCATGGAGAGACAGAGAGATATTTATTCATGATACATTTTTTGTTCCATAGGTGCTTGTGTGGGAAATGCGAGGCAATGTTTACAGCTGAGGAAAGTCAGTGTTACAGGGAGGTGGATGCATACTGGGCCTTAGTGGAAAATGCCAAACTTCCATGGTTGCAGTTAGTGTTACTACAGTAAAGCCATGGTGAATGTTGCTGATCTGTGGACACTGGATAGTTCGTTCATTCATTGCACAATGTTTATTCCTGGTTTTCACGTCAGCGCTGTTTGATTCGTTAATAACGGAGAAATGTGAATATTTCTCACTAGATCTCGCAGCGATGTTATTACTTCAGTGGCGAACTCTTTATTTACCTCGCAGTTAGGCTACAGTGTTGCTTGATCAGGCTCGCGCTGCACTGGTCCAAACTGATAAACGGTCCACACAAACACAATAACGAGTAACTGTTAGCTCAGTTTCGTTCCGCTTACATTGCGTTTGCCAGTTGATGTTGTGCTCGCGCCTACATCCAGCGGGAGAACCCGAAGATGCGTACACTGAAGGAACCGCACTAGCTCTGAGTCTCACCCGGTTCTTACTTCGGTATCCCATGTTGAACTCCTTCATATCGCCGGGACGATAATCATCCGATCTGAAGTGAACGCTACACACGACCGCGTTTTCCGAAGCCGACGCGGAAGAGAAATCCCGTCTCTTCACCTGCACAACCCGCACCCAGGCACAAAAGATAGCACCGTCCTTTTTCCTGTTAGGAAACCGGTGGACTCGATGTCCTGACAGGCTGGAGTTTTTGCAAGCTCCACAAACACATACATTTACCATGACGATGATAAATTGAAATACAAAAACTACTGAAAACACACTGTCTCACGACCGCTCTTACTGAATACCAACCTACTCTGCACTGAGCTGCGGCAGAGCACAGCACACGTCTCCCTCGTGTGACGTAAAATGACGCGATGTTGAAAAAAAAGCGGCTTGTACGAGCAGTCAAAGAAACGCTCACTTTATCTACTAAATTGGTGTCATTATGTCGTTTTAAAACATTTTAAATCCTGCATTATCTTTTCATATGGTATTTTCATACACGGTTATATATTCATTTAGATTTTTTTTTTACCTGCAAGTTGCTCTTTAAAGGTAAACTTAAAGGTATTGCATTTTATAATGCACTATACAGTGTTGTGTTTAATGTCGTGATCAAACTGATTTGACCACTAAACTTCAACTTCACAGTGTAGAGTGTCGTGTCTTTGCACGCCGCGCGGTGGCGCTATAGAGTAACCGGGCGCGCACTCCGCGCGTGATTGATCGTTTCCAGTGCAGTCCGTGCTCGCGCTGCTCAGTCAGATCGAAGCTGCTCGCGCTCTGAACGCATTCCTGTCGCGCCACGGAACGGGATATTTCAGCGAGTTTGGGAATTTAACTATGACTAGGACATGCCATCCAAGGATCCCTCGAACGTGTAAGTACCACAAAGGGATTATCAAAACTGTCAACGGTAAAACAGTCAGAAATGCGAGTAGTTTTGGAAAGCTGTGTTGAGACTAGACTCGTGTAGTGTGTAATTTAAGCATTGCTGTGGTGTTTAAGTGCGGAAACCAGCATTCGGCTTTTACACTATCCAAAGACCACGTAGAAAACTTTAAGCACCAAGCGTTCGACTTGTTCTCGATTTTGAGTATTGATCACATTTAGAGGCTTTGCGAACATTTGGATGTCGTTTGTTTGCTGGCTGTTTGAAGTACATTTTTACAAGCGCGTATCCTGGAATGTAAGGCTTGGGAATGGGAATTTATTACCGATTACATTTCCTCGAGCGCTCCGGCTGAATGGAAGTGTTACAGTATCAAATGTATCGGTTTTGTTTCGGCTACTTGATCCGGTTTGATTACTTTCCAAACACGTTGTGGAGTTGAACAAACTCGGGTCGTGGTGGTCAACTGCTTTGTGTCAAAGCATTTAGATCCCAAAGAACAACAGCAAGCGGCATGGTGACGGGTTGTGCTGGTAGGGTTAGGTCAAAGTTACCGAGACCGATAAGAAACGGACATTACAAAGGCGTTTTGGAGAAATTCACACACAATTAAAAACGCGATTTGAAAACGGTCTCGGAACCCTATGTTGTAAAAGGGGCTATTTTTAAACTACCCCTCCTGTTTCTCCATCCAGCTTTAAGAGGCACCCTCATCTCACAGGACCACATGTTGCTTTTGGTAACAATCGATAGGCTAATTGATTTATAAATGATTAGTCTCGATGTGTTGTGTTAAAAGGGCGTTAACAGCAGAACTGGTTATGGAAGCTGTTGCTGCGGTGCATCTGAAGGTTTCTGCTGTCCGTGGGTGTGTGCGAACGCGTCTACACATACTGTCCATTTTCTTGGTCTTCATTCATTCAGTATCTATGTATGCATGTATGTATGTGATCCAGTGCAGCATGAAAACCATGTATAAACCATTGTAAGAAGTTGGCAGACGTCATCTGCCCCTACATGACCACTGAGCTCGCGCAGGCTTTTTAATGATCGTGGACTGGTGGGATTTTGGTTAGGCTACTGATGGTTCTTCTGGGGTTTAAGAAATAGACCTTAGAAAAACGATTGGTCTCGACATATCAGACGACTATTCATGATCCTTGTCTTTCCCATTGTTATCACGACGTGACGGTTAGGAGCGTGACGGACATTCAGATGGAAATTGGGAATGTTTCATCAGGCGTGAGGGAATCGTTTGTTTAGAAAGAGGACTCCCAACACAACCCTAACGGGAATAATCTCACGGTTTGCCTATAAAAACGACTTCGGGCCCCGTGGGTCAGCGAGTTAAAGCCATTATCCTCCTTTTAGGATGTGTATTGTAGGCTAAATAAAATTCACATCGATTGCTATTGTTGTCATGTACGATTGTAGTCCCAGATCCTGCGTGTAAAATTATTTCAAACCGTCAAAGGACTTTTGAAACGTGTTATCAAGCTATAAATTAAAATTAGCTAGAGTTTGAGGTTTCTTAGACCACACACAGTCTAGAATATTTACCTGATGTAGTGTCGAGCAAACAGTACCCCGGAAAAGACCTGTAACACTGCAACATACCTGTTTTACCGTGAAAATCCGTTACACAGATTCGCGCCTTTCACAGACTGTGATGACGCGTTTTAACGGTCATCAGCATCGTAAATCCTGCAAAGTATATATATATATAATTTTTTTATTTTTAAATGTATGTACATTTAGATCACTTTTGTATTATAGCCTATTACCTTTGCTTCAAAAAACAAAACAAAAACAAAAAACTGGTTACGGTGCTACTGTGAAGGTGTTTCTAATAAGGTACAGTTGTCATCTTTCTCTCATCTGACTACCGTTATCAATCTCTTTATTTTGTCCTTTTTATGAAAGTTGTGTAACCATTAGGCCTACTGTGGAGTTTTTCTTTTGCTGTTTGAGCAAATCTGAACACGAAAAATATATTTAATGTAGTCTCTTGTTCACCACTGTAGAAGTTTACCCAACTATGAAGACTTCCGCTTCTGACAAACGTGAAATGTTCACAAATGTGAAAAGGGTCGAATGTGTAGAGTTTGGCATGCTAACTGCCCGCTAGCTGCTGTAGAACATATGTGCATACTGGCTTCCCCTCCCCACTAGCATGACTGGTTTTGCTCAGACCCACAGCAAAAAATAATGACCAAGATTATCTCCTTTACCAAAATAATTTATCTCAGCAAGACAAAAATGATTGGAAATAAATCGCTTGAGTGGGGACATAATTATGGAGCGTATGATACAAGCACTGCAGTAAATTGGGCGCAAAGGGAGAGAGTCAGGCTATTGTTTTTGTTATAGATAGTGGAAATGTGAAATAAATTTGGCCACATGGAAGATTAACAAATGTGTGGGTGAGAGAGATACAATCTTGGCAAGATTGCTGCTTTACAATTTACACCACCATGACACTGATTGTATCAAATGGTAATGGATTTAATAGGGTACTGGACAATTATCCATGGTGTTTACATGGATAATACACTCAGATGCCCCAAAACCAATGGCGGTACCATGCATTATTTGCTGGTATTCAACTACAAGAAACTCCCCTTTGTATATTTTGTGCTGCTCTTGCGTTGTCAACATCCCAGGCTCCAGCATGAGAGCTCATAATTGTGGCATTCTGTGGCCCATAGCTCACCCTCTGTTTGACTTCTATTTATAATCTCTCTCTCTCTGCTAGTTTCTCAAATGGTGCTGGGTAAACGTTTGTGTACCGCCTTGCCAGTCTATTACGCAATGGTTTCAAGTCCCAAAATATGACTGAAAGAAGTCTCTATGCCTGCATTTACACTGCAGGTCTTGGTGCCAAATTCCAATTTGTTGACACTATCCACATTTTTTGATGACCAGTTCACATCTTTTAAAAGTGACCCATATTTGATATCTGCATTTACACTGTACACTTGGCAAAACAACCCAATGTAAAGATACTGACAAACCCTTATGGATATTAACCATGGATTTACTACTAATAAAACCAAAAAACAACAACATGGTTACTATAAATGGCATCCCACATTAACTATGGTTTTGCAACACTAACCATAGTTTAACCATGGTTTTTGTAGTAAAACTCTGGTTATACAAATGGTAATCAGTCCACCGAAAAAACATGATTCCTACACTTTTACTATAATTAATTTTCATGGGGACGAAAGGCCAAAAAGGAAGTAAATATGGTGCGATTAGAAATGGACGCAGATGAAATGATAATACAAGCTTTGGCTTTCTGCATCATCTTTAAAGGTCAGTAAAACATCGGTCTCTTTAGGTGGAGAAAAAAGAGGAGAGCCCTTGTTGTCATGTGTCCACCGGAGTTGACGTCATTCGCCACGTTGCTTTTTCAATGACGTGCGATTCGCATTGACAGGAGAATATCCCGTATTTCCGCTTACATGGCAGACGCAAACGCACGTATATCATGCAGAATGTAAATATGAATGAGGCCTGAAACTGATCTGAGAATATCTGGATCCATGTGCTTTTTTCCTGCTTACAGTATATGTTCATGGGTCATTTCCAATCTATGCCACATGGGAGGAAAAAATCTGAACTGGGTCACTTGAACCATGTAATGTAAATGCGGTCTATGTCTCCTGAAGATCTATTGGTCTCTTATGCTCTATAATAGGAAAGGTATATGTTGTGTTAGTGTGATGTAAAGTATGATATCTGATCAGAGAATGTGACTCCAGAGACATATCAAGGCTCTCAAGCAAATCAAAGTAAACTTTAGCTGTTATATAGTTTTAACTGCATTTCATAAATAAGCATGTTCTGATTGAGCTGATTACATGGTAAATCCCACGTGAAAAAGGGAAAATATAGGGATTCCTTAAGCTTAAAGAAAGAAGAAAAAGTATGCATACATTGTTCTCTCTCTCTCTCTCTCTCTCTCTCTCTCTCTCTCTCTCCGTCTTGCCCTCAGGCCAGTGGTGATATTAAAAAGCATTTAAGAGGTCTAGCTGTTACTGTGTTTGTTAAAGAGCAAACAGTGAGAGGTCTTCCTCACACACAGACACTGCTAACTCTGTCCAACCTTCAGGCAGACGTCGCACAGTTTGACCGGCGTGAAATGACACGTTCACTTGCGTCCTTACTAGTGATAGACTGATAAATCGGATATTATTTGCCCATTTTGAGATCACTGACATTGGCTGAAAACTTAACCACTAGACTTGTT
This sequence comes from Scardinius erythrophthalmus, assembly GCF_964197995.2. NCBI lineage: Eukaryota > Metazoa > Chordata > Actinopteri > Cypriniformes > Leuciscidae > Scardinius > Scardinius erythrophthalmus. The sequence continues at coordinate 41,746,190 of NC_138232.1, forward strand.
GATGGATAATGGCCAGTTTCTGTTTTTAAATATTATTAGTAAACTTCTGCATGCATGTTTACATCTTAATTGTTGACATTGGCTGCCTCGTTCTGTATTTATCATCTCATATGGTCAACACACCGTACAGGAGACTCTCAGGACACTGATATCATGCTTTAAAATGCAGACAGATGTTCCACAAACTCCAGTCAAGACTCACGAGGTAGACACAACAAACATTCACTGTGACCTTTGCAGTCGAGCATTCAGTCTTTGTAAATTACTCCTAACATTTGAGTTCTGTTGATATGTGGCGTTGCTTCGAAATGCATAATGTTACGTTTTAAAGTGCTTTGAATCAAGAATGGCACGAGAAAAACTGTTTCAGAACAAGAAAAACAAGCATTTCCAAAGTTTCATTTGTTTGAAAATGTTATCACCTTTAGCAAAACTCTGCAACGGAAACTAGCTTTCAGTTTTTCTTTGGATGGCATTGAACACTTTGAGTTGACAGTTATAAATTATTAATATCCAGCTTTTTCCAGTTTTATTTTCATCTGCAACACTTTCAACTGTTTTACAAAGGGCCTCTGCTCTCTCTGTCTCTCTCTCTCTCTCTCTCTCTCTCTCTCTCTCTCTCTCTCTCTCTCTCTCTCCCTCTCCCTCTCTCTCCCCGTCTCCTGTGTGACATCTGTTATTTAGGATGAGCTGTTTTTCAGGAATGGCCGACGATTGCTGCGGTCACACCCTGCAAGCAAACCGCTCTCCAGATTACACTTGAGTGCATATAAATGTGAACAGGTCCAACTCTTCTCTTCAGACAGGAGCTTGTTCTCTTGTGTTAAAGACTCACAGCTTCGTATTTCTAACGCTGGTGACTTTTTCGCACAAGTTTACGCTGCTAATCGTAGAGTAGGTGCGTCCGTGACGAGATTATCCTCCTGTAATTCCAGTCTTAAACTATTCGAGAGTTGACTCATAACTACATGTCAACAAACAACTTAGAGGAAGGACGTTCTGTCGGTTTGCTCAGAAATGGAAAAAGAGCCAACAAAATTCCAGATGAGACAGCGGCTGAAAGACGTGGGAAGCGGATCACTGCCACTTTGGCTTGTTCATTTGTTTGTTTGTATTCTGGCTCCAGCTTAGCACTCTTTCATTGGCAGTCGCTCATTTCTGGCTTTCTTGTTGTTGATAGTGTGTGTTTGTTTCTCAGCATCTGTGATCTCTGACACATGCGGTGAGTCGGCTGCTATTTGGGTTTACAGTAGTTGCAAACTTAAAGGGATAGTCCACTTAAAAATGAAAATTCATTTACTCGCCCTCAAGTTGTTTGAAACCTGTACGAGTTTCTTTCTTCTGCTGAACACGATAGAAGATATTTTGAAGAATATTTTGAAGAATATTTTTTTTTCCTACAATGGAAGTCAATGGGGTCCAAAAACTGTCTGGCTACAGACATTCTTCAAAATATCTTCTATTGTGTTCAGCAGAAGAAAGAAACTCATCCAGGTTTCAAACAACTTGAGGGCGAGTAAATGATGAAAGAATTTTCATTTTTAAGTGAACTATTCCTTTAAAGCTGAAGTGTGTGACTTATGCGCCACTAAACGTAATCGCTCATTAACGAGTGTTTTGAGACGTATCCTCACGCCATTGGCCGAGTCGGTCTTGCGGCGTCAGACTGGATGGGCGGCTCAAACACACAGAGCGCCGTGTTTACACGTCTCAGGGAAATCAAATCAAACGGTTTACTTTACGTCGTCTATGTTTATTAAGCTGGAATTGAGTGAAAAATGTTACTCACTTCAGCTTTCAAACACAAAACGACGTGTTCTTTCTGTCGTATGGAGTTGAGACTTAAACTAGTCCTTTATGCTTTCAAGTGTGTTTAAACAGCACGCAGATTGAAAAGCTGGAGGACTGACTGAATCTTCCTGCAGTGTGGGATTGTGTTTGTGTGTTTTGCAGCATGTGACGTGGCGATACTTTTTGTGTTGTTTCGACAAAATCAAACGATTGCACTGGAGTTTACTGCTGTGTGAGTCATTTTTGGGTCACACAAATAATGGAAATTGTCATACATCCCTACATACTGTCTCTCTCTCTCTCTCTCTCTCTCTCTCTCTCTCTCTCTCTCTCTCAGTCGGTCAACTTGACTTCTCTCATTCCTCCCACTCGCTCTGCTTTTTCTCCCCCTTGTTTTCTTCTGCACTCCTCGCATTGCTTATCTCCTGTGTGTGTGTGTGTGCGCTCAGCGTTTGGATGTGTTTCTGGTAGATGTTTCTCCTTTAAATGCAGTCGGCCACTAAAGCAGCAATCAGGAGGACTGACCTCTCCAAGATGTTTTCTTTTCTACTCAGTATTTTCTGCCTGTTTTTGCTCTTAGATTGTTGACTGAATTGAGATGCGAATTTCAATCTGCGACTGATCACAAGATCAGAGGTTCTCAACTCAACTAGTGTGTTGTGACCCATACACTCCTATAAATAAAGCTTCCAAAAATGTTTTTTTTTTTCACAGCGTTGCCAAAAACCCTTCCTCTAAAGAACCATTTTTTTTGTCTTGTCTACTCTAAAGAAACTTTTTCCACTTTAAAGAACCTTTTGTGCAATGGAAAAGTTCCACATATGTTAAAGTCCCCCATTTTATCCCTTAAAACTCATCTTTGATCACCAAAATGACATATTTAAATGTTTTTTCCTTAAAAAAAGTTCTTTATGCCTTAAAATATCTTGAATGTAACTCGACGCCCTTGCCTCATTTAGTATGCGCGGTTTTATGAATATGCAAATTAGCCCCGCCTCCACCCACTCAGCCCAGAGATCCACTGGTTGACGATCACACGTTGATCTGATTGGTTACAAGGTAGTTTGTGACGTCAGAAACACCAGCGATTTCAAAGCGTGTTTTTGAGACTGTCTTTGGTTCACTGCAGTTTTAATGGTTTTAACATCCATTTACACATGGTTTGTCTTAAAGCATATTAAAAACGACACATAGACATATAAATAACATTAAAAGCTGGATTTTTTTATTTATTTTTATTTTTAGGAGTGTATGGGTAGTGGACAGCATGAAATATGAGTCTATTTCATGTTTAAAAGTCATGTGTGTTGTCAGACCTCTGCAGTTCATGGTAAAACGGTTGCATTTCACTTCTTTAAAGATGTTTACCTTTTGATGTTCGATGCAAAATCAGGGTCCTGAAGCAGAACCGGTCGAGAATCCCAATCGCAGCACTGTTCTCCCCTGCGACTTCACACAGCGCTGCGGCATTGCTTTCTCTGCATGTTGCACACACACACGCGCATTCACTCAAACACACATTTCTCTTTCCTCAGTATTGTGGCTGCGCTCCTCCTGCAGTTTTAACTGCACAGACGTTTAAATAATTCAGTATCTTAAGCTCAGCTTGTAAATAATGCGAGCACACGTATTGCACTGCAGTAAACTCGCTTTAATTTAATATAACTCAGTGCGTTTATAATTGCTAAAAAGCACGAAACAAACCTCTAATGCGAATGTTTCAATTATAAATGACATATGTACACACACTGCAACACGTAGTTTTAATTATAACGTGCTCCAGTGAGAACTAATGAGATTTATTTCCTTTGCTGAGTTATGGCATTGCTCAAACAGTTTTCTTCCCATGAGCCACTGCGTTTGTGCTCTCCATACTGTGTTTGTCTTGTTTGATTGCACTAAGTGGTTGTATATCTAGTGGTGCTTTATTACAGGGCTCGCAAGCCAGCACTGTATACAAATTCCTTTTCTGTTTTCTGCGATTAATTCAGCCCCAAACGCTTTGCAATAATTCACCCAAAACATTTCAATTCTGTCATCATATTATTTTTTTCACCAATAGGAGATTTTACAATGTACAAGCTTCTGTTTTCCATACAAGGAATGTTAATGCCAAGCTCCAAAAATGACAAAAACACCATAATTAGTCTGTACAACAATATTCCAAGTCTTTTTTGTGGCTAAAATCTAAACTTATCTAAAACGGTGAGCCTTGTGAGCAAGCTACACGTGTTCTGCTGCTTGAAAGGAGAACTGAGGATTATAAATGCATGCAAATGTGTGCATTAATGTTGTTTGCATGTTGGCTGTGTGTTTGAACGGCTTTCTCCTCACTTATTTATTTGCTTTGCTCTAGTGAGCCTTCTATAGCCTACAATGGCAGTTGTTTCTGTGAAAGATGCATGTGATGACGATAAGAACGGATGCTTAAACGTTTGGCGTATGACACACCTGTAAAGATTTGAAATGCTGCTTCAGAACAGAGCGTTTGTGTGGGTGTGTGTGTGTGTGTGTGTGTGTGTGTGTGTGTGATGGCCAAAACTACATTACAGTTCATGCTTTCTTTAATCCTTCAATGAGTGTATCAGATGTCAGAGAGGCTGTTGTGTGCGTTGATAGTGTAATTTCTGGACTGTGTTAATGTTGTCATTTCACACTTCATTGCACCTTTTAAGGAGCCTGATTTCACATTCCTAACATTCCAGAAGCATGTGATGCTGAGACAGGCATGCGTGTTTGACCAAAGTCATATTCCCATGTCTATAAATATATACTCTGTGAGAGAATGGTTGTGAGGAGCATGAAGAATCATTTTCACACATGAATTGATGCTCCTCTGAGTTCACTGACAGTCTTCTGGATGTGCTGGAGGAGACTTTACAGAGTGCTGGACTCTTAACATGGTTACGGCATATGTAATAATATAGCTTTTTGTCAGAAAATTCAACAACATAAGTTTTTTTTTTTTTTTTTTTTGTTAAATGTCACAAGACAAGCTAGATATGAAAACTTTTTTCCGCCACAGAATAAAACATTTTAAAAGATAATTGTGACTTTATTTCTCACAATTGCGAGATATAAAGTCAGAATTGCATGATATAAACTCACAGTTGCGAGAAATAAACGTGTAATTTTGACACTTTTTCTTGCAATTCTGACTTTATATCTCACAATTCTGACATCTTTTCTCAGAATTGTGAGATATGAACTCGCAATTGCGTCTTATAAAGTCCAATTCTAATGAAAAAGACTGACTTTATTCCTCAGAATTGTGAGTTTATATCACGCAATTCTGACTTTATAACACGCAATTGCGACTTTATATCTCCCAATTGTGTGAAATAAAGACAGAATTGCGAGATATGAACATGCAATTCCGCGAAAGTCATAATTGCAAGTTTATTTCTCGCAATTCTGACTTTATATCACGCAATTCTGACTTTATATCACGCAATTCTGACTTTATATCACGCAATTCTGACTTTATAACACAATTGCAACTTTGTCACGCAATTCTGACTTTATAACACAATTGCAACTTTGTCACGCAATTCTGACTTTATAACTCGCAATTCTGACTTTATATCACGCAATTCTGACTTTATAACTCGCAATTCTGACTTTATATCACGCAATTCTGACTTTATAACTCGCAATTCTGACTTTATATCACGCAATTCTGACTTTATAACTCGCAATTCTGACTTTATATCACGCAATTCTGACTTTATAACACAATTGCAACTTTGTCACGCAATTCTGACTTTATAACTCGCAATTGTGACTTTTAATCAATATAAAGTGTCAATATTGACTTTATATGTAAACTCTAAATTGTGAGAAAAAAAGTCCGAATTGTGAGATAAAAAGTGGCAATTTCCTTATCTTTTTTATTCTGTGGCGGAAACGAGCCTCCACATCTAGAAGCTTTTCTTCTGAGAGTGTTTGTTGTGCTAGGTTGGCCTATTGGATTTTTTATTTTATTGCCAAGTTTATATTGTGGTATAAACTATTGCAGAGTCTCTTCACACTGCCCAGCTCTGGTGTGTTTCCATGGTGCCGGTCAGTGATGCGTGATGCGGTCCAGTGTCCGTCAGGAACGCGGCGATACACACACACACACACACACACACACGCCTCCCCCCGACCCCTTCAAAAGCCCCGCATTCATCCATCTATCTGCCTCTCATTCTCTCTCTCTCACTCTTTGTCTGCTCTGCTTTTGTGTTTGTCAGAGAGTCAGCAGCGCATTGTTTGCTGCGAGTGAAATGTACTGGCGTTGTGCTCTCGGGTCGGACCGTGACATACGCTGAAGGGAAATGTTTATCCCACGTGACGTGAGCGACTCATGCAAATGAACGCAGGGGTCGAGCTACAACAACGGTGTTAATTTGGGCTTCACCCGTTCAGCTGAATGAGAGGCTGTTCATCTTGTCAAAGAGGTTCATGGAAATTTGTTCGTTATTGTGTTTTTTGTGGGAAATGGGATGTTGGTGGACAGTTGCTCCTCATCAGGTGCTAGGGCTGCACAATATCGAAGTTATCGAAATATCGCAAATGTATATATTGCGAAATGCATATCGCAACAGCTTGCAATAATGGGGTCATGAACAAAAGACGAAGAGAAAATCACTCACTGCTCTCGGCTGAATAACTTTTGTAGCTTTAATAAAAATCAGGATATATTTAATTCATACAGTGGAAAACTAAGCAGTGTTTATTTTTACATTTGATTATTGAGTTTCTGTTGTTTAATAACCCTAATGTAGGATAACCTGAACCCCGAGGTTTACACTGATGCTAAAATAACACTTCTGATGCGACAGTAAAACGCTGATTTTCACTTTCAGAAGTTTAGGGATGTTTTCTTGTCACAAAAAGAATGTGAAACACGTATGTAGGTTATATAATTTTAAATATATTTTGAAGATAATTTAAGTTTATGTTACACACTTTAAGCATTATCGTATCGCATTATTTAATGAGTTATCGCATTTTTCTTCAATATCGTGCAGTTCTATGATCAGACGCAAATCCTTTTATAGATGTGCAGTTTTGAGGAAAACAAATGGGAAAAGTTATTTTGAAAATGTTTTAATTAGGATGCCCAGATGATATATACACATGGAGGTTGTGTGAGTTGATTAGGATTTGTATGTCAGTCAGGTTTTACATCACACTTATATTCTGATTTGATTGAACCATGAAAAGGCTGTTATTAATATTATTATTGGTTAATATATTTTCTGGCCACATGGCCTTGGTTATGGCCGCAGAAAAGTTAATTTAAATGGTGGGAAGAGGATTTTCTCTATATCTTTAAAATAAAGATGTAATGTAAAATAAAATAAAGATATAACATAAAATAAAATAAAGATATAATATAATATAAAGATATAAAATAAAATAAATATATAACATAAAATATAATACAATAAAAAATAAAATAAAATGTTATATTATATAAAATAAAATAATTTAATATAAAATAAAATACAAAATATAATTTAAAATAGAAATAAAAAATAGAAATAAATATATAAAATAAAATAATGAATAAAATGAAATAAAAATGTAATCTAAGCAAGTTTTATATATATTTTGATAGTAAACGTAATATTTAATATAATTTAATGTTTAATTAATTTCTTTTGTATAATAAAGTTTGTAGAATTATTAAATATTGTAAATTGTTTTCTGTTTAATTATTGCATTTAATTTAAAGTTTTGTTACACTTAAATGTGAAAACTTTTTAAAAACCCTTTTAAAACCTTTTTCTGCTTTAGAAAGTTGGTGTCATGGAAATAATGAAGACGTGGAATATAATAGAGTTTGATTGGTCAGGGTTGTGTTCTGTTCTCTCCAGATCTTTTATTCCAAGTCATTGATGAGTAATCAAATTTCATTCTGCTTATTACACATGAAGAATGTTAACAGGAAGATCTTCCACCCTGTTGTTTTCTCTCGCTCTGTTTCTCACGGCCGGGGAATGTCATACATCTGGTCGGATGATCTGATGTGGGATCGTCCCGGTTTACAACGGAACATGTTTCTCTCGCCGTGACCCGCTCGCTCCCTCGGCTCTCGTCATCTGACGCTCTCGGGAGATCGGAGAAACGGGCAGAGCCAGACGGAAACAAAGAACCAGGCCAAATCTGTCAGTCTTTGGCGGCTGCTCTACAAACACACAAACACACACACACACACCCACAGAAACACGGTTCGTGAGGAGAGCTGGGAAGTCTCGGTCAACACTCCTGTGGTTGTTTGCATACAGTGAGATCAGCTTATTATTGATTCTGAATAAACTGACTTTGTCTGCGGTGTTGTTCAGTCCAGACAGAATAATGTTGAGCTGCTGTGGTTAAAGTCAACATGAAATCTACATGGAAAATTCTTGTTGTTTTATGGAATATTGCAGCATTCATTATAAATGATTAATACGTGCACATCATTATCAGAATAACTTCTCTTCTCTAACTCTTCTCTTCTCTGATGACGAGGGCGGGGCAACCTGTCACTCACGTGAGATCAGCCAATAGCAAACCACACCCATCCAATCAAGCCCCGCCCACATTTGTTCTTGTTCCAGAAGTGTTTCTCTCAGATATACGTCACAATAGAGAAGTAAGAGGGTTTCATGCCGACTTTACAGATGAAGTAGCAGTGCTTCGCCTTCTGAGAATATATTTCCCAGTGTGTTTACGGTTAGAAGATGGCTGTGTCTCACGTGACCTTGTTATTCATACACGCTGTGACTATACACATCACAGCATGTAAATAGGAAAATGTTGGCGTTATGTTGTCACTCATTGGGAGCAGTGTGCTAGCTGGAGCCATTTACCTCCAGTCTTTGTGCTAAGCTAGGCTAGCGGTGGGTGCGTCAGACAGAGTTACGGCACGCACGGAGATGAGAAGGGTGTGTGTGGACTTATCTAACTCTGGGGGGGATACGGGGAAGAAGATAAAGCCCCAAAAAGTCGGCGTGTTCCTTTTAACGTCAAACATTGTCCTAACAATTTGAACTTTATCACGACACCCGTTTGAAAGTGTAATCCTGAAAGCCCTTCCCTGTGTGTGAGTGTGTGTGTGTGAGTGTGTGTGTGTGTGTGTGCGCGCTCACACCTGCCGCCAGCTCTCAGACGTGTGGACTGCCGTTGGCAGGATCTCTGGGTTTTTCAGCTCGTGATTTGAGAGTTTGGCTCTGCTCGTATCAGAGCAACAGTGATCGGCTCGAAGGAAAGAATGCAGGGAATTTAACTGAGCCAGACTCTGGTGATGAGGGAGAATGTGCTGAGATAGTTTTGTTACTTCTAGTACATTTTAAACACAACTTTGTTTTCCATTTGTGTACGCTGAATCCTGAAAAGCGTTGAGTTTCGTGCTGATTGTTTGAGGTTTGCATGGATTTTGCATGTTGTTATTTTTGTCATATCATTGTCATATCATATTTGATACATCAGGCTTTTATGGCTCATATAGTAATGATGTTGTGAGAATATTGAGGAAGAAACAGCTCAGTTTTATTCCGAGGCTCAAAATGAGCAACAATATGGAATTGGTGCAGATGCTGATATTTATATGGCCTTTATATGGATTACATAAATCTTTATAACAGACTGCTCACAATAAATGCATATAAACATCTGTCATCACTCTGTATCTGCCAATAATAGTAAGATTATTTTTAAATGCTTAGTTTTATGATCAAAGCTGTAGTTTTAAAACATAAAATACAATGCAATACAGTGATGATTGAGAGATAAATAAATATAATAATAAACCTTCCTCAAAAGCCTGATGATCATATGAATTTTCTAATAAATGATGTCTGGATAATCAAGTAAACCTCAGCTGCTTCAGTCCAGTTGAAGTATTACTAACAATATTAAAGTTACTCTTATGTTTACTTGATAAAAATCAGTATGTTTTCTTGGTAAAGAGACGTGAACCACGAGCTGAAGGAGGACGTTTGTACAGTTAAAAAGGCTTTTACTTGATAAAATGTTTAAACTACATTATGACAATGTTTTTACATTGCTTTAACTCGTCAAAATAAGTTAAGCAATTTTGAACTTTTTTTAATGTTATACAAGATTCAACTCATTTTTTAAAGTCAGTTTAATGTAATTTAAGTTCAAATGACTCAAACATCCAAGTTGATTGTACTTAATTTATTGACTGAGATTGTGTGCAACAGGTTCTTCAGCACATTTTTGGCCTATTAAATATGATAAAGTGAGCGGTTTATGCAGTGCTGGTTCAGCTGGATCTCTCTTCTTCTCCAGGTTGTGAGTGTGCGGTTTCTTTGTATTAGTTGCATGAGTTTTTCTGATCGCGAGGCGTCAGCCAATCGCATCGCAGCCGGCTTGATTTCACCGCAGGAGGTTAGGATGAGAAATCAGTGTGTTGATGAGAAATCAGTGTGTTGATTGTGCTGGGATCAGGAAACTGATTGCCGAGAGCGTCGTGAAGAACGAGACACACTGCAAACTTTGATCATGAATGCGTCTGATTGAATGATATCAGCAGACGGAGATGACGAGAGAGGAAAGAAGAGTTATTGAAGACCAAAAATACATTCTGATGGATGAAATCAAGTCTCACTCTGCGTTTGAATGGCGTGTGTGTTGTGTTTGTGTGTTATCAGATTTGTTTTCGAAGTGCTTGGACGTTTGTTTGATTGTCCGTTAATAAGATCAGGTTTGACGTGTCTGATGGATGGATACTATTTAAGACTTTTATTGCATTAAAGCGTCCAGTTATTGTCTGGGAAGTTAAATGTTGTTTAGTATTTTTAATGTAATCCTGTGTATCTTAACGATCAATTCAGTCAGGAAACAGATCTTGGTTAAATATAGGCTTTTTTATCACAAAGTTTGTGGTCTGTAAGATTGTTTATGTTTCTGAAAGCTCACCAAAAGCTGCATTTGATCAGAAATACAGTAAAAAGAGTAATATTGTGAAATATTATGGCAATTTAAAATAGCTGTTTTCTATGTGAATATACAGTAAAGTGTAATTTATTCCTGTGATCAAAGCTGTATTTCCAGCATCATTACTCCAGTCTTCAGTGTCACATGATCCTTCAGATTCAGTATAAATGCTTCTGTTCAAGTTTAATAATGACACACTAATTTGAGATATTCATTGTCTTGTGCCAAAGAATACATATTTGAAAATATTGTGTTGCCTGAGTTGCTTTGGGTTTGTAGCTTGTAGAGTTGCTTGACTTATTTAAATCGAGTGGCTTGTAGTTTGAGAAAATACAGTTTTAAAGTAGCAAACAAACTGTATGTTTACACATGCTACCTGTATCTCATGTAGATGTTGAGGTTTGAGAGGAGAAAACCACACACTGATGTCACTGATGCAAATTAAAAACTGTCTGTGTGTGTGTGTGTTAGCGGTAAAGTCGTCGAGCTGGTCTGTCCTGTTGAGTCACTGTTTGGAGGTTTATGAACCGGTTGGTGGTTTTGTCTCTCGCTGAGCTGCAGATTGAAGTTTGATCCACACACACAGATCTGCAGGACACACACACACACACACACACACACACACACACACAGATCTGCAGGACACACACACACACACACACACACACACACACACCCACACACACAGATCTGCAGCATACACACACACACACACACACACACACACACACACACACACACACACACACACACACACACACACACACACACACACACAGATCTGCAGGACACACACACACACACACACACACACACACAAAGAAAACAGAGACACACACACAGAGACACACACACACACACACACACACACACACACACACATCTGCAACACACACACACACACACACACACACACACACACACACACACATCTGCAACACACACACACACACACACACACACACACACACACACACACACACACACACACACACACACACACACACACACACACACACATATCTGCAGGACACACACACAAACACACAGAGACACACACAGACACACACAGACACACACAGACACACACACACACACACACACACACACACACACACACACACACACACACACACAGATCTGCAGGACACACACACTCTTTCTCACGGTCCGCTCTTGTAAACTGTACTGTTAGCAAGTCAGTTGTCTCTAGTGCTCTCAGTGTGATTGAAGTGTTAAAGTTTCGTATGTGTGTGTCGTCTTGCTAACATGAGTTATCCAAAATGCATATTACCATGGTACTTTTTTAGAAATATAGTAGCCTACTTACTTTGTGTCATGTGTAATGCAGTAGCATGCTATATGGGCATTGATGGTTCCATGAAGAATCTTTAAAGGGATAATTCACCGCTGGAAAGATGAGTGTGTATTTAAATTGTTCATTTATGTAGTAGAAATGTGAAATTATTTTAGAAGTTGGTGCCTTCTATACTGAGGAAAGCCTGAAAATGTATTTTTGGCTCATGTGGATGAAAGACAACAACTCCCAGAATGCACTTGCTTCGCTGCCCTACGAGGACACGCCCAAGCCACGCCTACCGGTTACAGAGGGCAGTATCGGGAGAAATGATAGAGCTAGGCTACTCGTCGACTCGAAACTGAAAAGACGGCGTTTTATGGTGAGATCCCCCTATGGGCGGGTTGAAGACATGCAGAACTAGCGCCTCCTACTGACTGGAGTCTCTCGCCTCTGATGAGCTAAATAAAGATTTTTGCGTCATCTGAGGTTTTTTCCAGACACACAATCCAGAAATCTCTGGTCTCAGGGGGACACGAGGGAGGGAAGCACGGTCACTCGAAAATACTACCGGGTTTCTACTGATACAAAGCTTAATGCTAATCGGTGAAGTATCCCTTTAACATCCATGATGGAACCTCTTTATTGCACAAAAGGTTCTTTTATATATATATTTTAAATTTTCTTCACACTAAGAAACGTTCTTTTAAAGAACTGAAAGGATGGTTCTACTATGGCGTCATTGCAAAAACATACTTTTCGTATTTTTTTTTTGTTCTATAAGACAACTGCATTCGTGTGAGTTCAGGTGTTCATAATAACACCAATTTAATGTCTGTTAGACATTATCTTAATCATAATTTTCCACTTTTAAAGTTTGCAAGCATCTAATTGTGTGACATAATCACCTTTACCTGATGTTGCAATCAGCACCTGGGTGGTTCTTCAACTACGGGCACTTTTGGCCTTGTGAACTTGATGTAAAAAAAATTGTTCAAATCAAAATGGTCACAGTCTAACAGTTAAATATAACTAGTCTAGTTTAATGATCCATAAGAGAACGCACTTACATTATAAGACAAATTGGTGTTTTTTGACATATTTTCCGATCCGCACTGAACAAATGTCATTTCCATCACATGCAAATATTTGATTATTATTTAAAATTCTTATGATATCCATAATTTCTTAACAGTGTAAAACCACTTCCACACATAGTTTTACCAATTTATACCTATATTGCAATTACCATAGATTTGTGGATTAAGTAAATTAATTGTCATGAGGCCCAAACACAAAGCTTACATCCACCACAACCTGAAATATAATATTGCATTGGTTAGATACATTTCAGAAAAATAACTACTTGTGTTATTACATTAAGTGGAACATTATCCCATAAAATATGCAGAATTTTTTAATGAGTGATTAGAATTTTGTACATATTTTTAAAAAAGTTATGAGGTGGTGGAAATGACTGGGTGTTGTGGAAATGACAATGAATGGACGTCCATGTAGAAAAACAGAAAACATTTAGTTGAAACCCATTTAACAAATCATTAGTCATTAGTCTGTTTGGTTCCATAACCAGATGAACAGTTACAGTCTTACTGTAAACAACTTTAAGCACAAATAGTGAGACCTTTATCCAGATGACCTCCGCAGCATCTTAAAAATAGATGAAAAGGCATTTAAACAAATATATATTTGAATAAATACATTAGTGTTGTACATTTCAATAAATAAAATATTCATATGTAGCCACTCAATCTAAGAATTCCACCTTGTAAGCATAAATGTCATTTCCACCACACCTTTGTCATTTCCACCCAAGAAGGTAATGTGGAGGAAATGTGGTGGAAATGACTGTGGTGGAAATGATAATCCTACAGTATTTTGTAAAAAAATCCAAGCTAGTATTACATATTAGCTATGAATTGGTAGTTAGCATTGCATGCATGCAAAATACATCTATTTGTGTTAAAAAATCTATTTATTTACAAACTCATTTATTGTTACGCCATGTTTGGAAATGACATACAATAAAAATATTTTCATTTTAAGCAACATTTACCTTGAGTTTTCTTATCCAAGTTGCTGAAGAAATTTAAAATCTCCTCCATGTCAGACATGTGCTGTGATGTCATTGTTCATCTCCATAGAAACTACCCAAACAATCTTTCAAAAAAACTTTTTAAAGGGACATTACAG
>NC_138232.1:41765425-41780425 GCF_964197995.2 Scardinius erythrophthalmus
AGGCATTAAAGGGACGAGTGTAAACAACATCTGTTTATTCCCCTGCCTTATTTCAGGTATTACTACTGTAAATGCTCACATAGTTTTAGATTATAAATCTACTTATAATGTTTGAAGATGACCATTTAAATTTTTTATGATTTCACTGTGGTATTTTGGGGTAAATGTTATGCATACAGTTCATAATTGTTGGATTATGGTGTGCATTGATATATTCATGGAAGTAAAATAATGCCAAATGTTTTTGAAACAAAAAAGCTTCTTGAATTGCACTACTTGAAAAACCATGCTTGCATTTTAATGCGTTGTATTTTTAGGGCTTGCATTTTTACGAGCTGAAATTCAACATGGTTGTATATTTAAGCTGTGAATAATTCAATTCATAACATTTCACAAACGTTTTCATTATTAAAAAGTTAATAATCCATATTCACCTTTCCGATTTCACTTCCAAAATATACATTCTGTTTAAAAATATATAATATAGCCTAATATTCAACAGGCAGTTTTCGGTCCATTATATTTCGCTCTACAAATTCACTTATACAAATTCAGTGGTTCAGATTCGATTCATGCAATCCATATTTTTTTCAGTTAGTGCAAATTTAACAAGCGTTTTTGTTTCAAAAACATATTTGCCATTATTTTACTTCCATACCCCTCCATGCACAGGTCAGCGCTGTATCATCTGTGTTCTGCTGGATACACACACATGTTGAGTTTTGCATGCAGATCGTTTCTCTGAGGCTTATTTAGCATGTTAAATTAATGGGATAATGAGCTGTGAAATGACCGTGTCATTGCTGACTCGCCACTTCCTGTGAACTCGTGTTCGCCTTCCCATCCTCCATCGCTCACAGTTTAAAACATCACAAATGTCAAAGTGAAGAATCACCCAAATATTATGTATGAAAACACGTAATCCTAAATAGTGTATTGTATGCAGTGATAAGCCTTTTTAACTGTAGTTTTTAAACTTTAAACTTAGTTGTTTAAAGCCGTAAGTGCTGTCCAGTTAGTTCGTCACCCTGCGAATGTAAAGTCATGTAAAGCACATTACATGGGATTCAGGATCCACGGTTTGCTCCGTTCTGGCAAATACAGAACATAATTCAGAAATGCACATTGTGCACAAAATGCTTCTGGTATAGTACTTTCTTCTTCTATTTTATAAGTTTCTTATAGTTTGTGTCTGCTTTTTTCCCCACCTGAGACTACCTGAGTATATTGCTTCTGTGTGTGTCTTCAACACGTGAGCCGCATCTCGTCTTTTCCGGAGTGTATTCTGTGTGTATTCTCGCTCCAGATCTGAGAGGCGAGTTCTGTAATTGATATGCCACAAGTAATAAATCAGCCGTCCGCCTGCAAGCGCTCGCCATTATCTGAGGAGACGGGTTTAGAGGTCTGTCCGCAGTGTGTGTGTACGTGAATTTATGCTCTGTTTTCTAAAGCAGAAGGGTTGTGAGACGACTCGCTGAATAACGTGTCCTCGGGCAGCTGTGGGAAAAATGGAGGATGAATTGACTTCCATATTAACTGTCTCATGTTCCTCATGCTGAAATGTGCTCCAGCGTTTGTGTGTGGCGGGTGAATCTCACCAGGAACGTCTTTTGCCCAAAGCAAAAAAGCAAAAAAAGACATTTTATATGTTGCTTACAGTAAAATTAAGAATGAACCATTTTTTTGTTTTGCACTGCAAAGACATTTGTGCATTGCATTTCCATGGTGTTGTTGTTAATCTTGTGGTAGATGTGCCTACAGGTTCTAGGATTGTATTGTTTGCTCAGTAGTCTGTGGTTTTCTGGTAGGATGTGTGCGAACGGCTCATTTGACTGACACAAGTAGAAACTGATACCACTGATAACATTGAGCTAGGCTGAGATCTGTGATATAAACAAGGGCATCTATGATAACAGCACTATGCACACACAGATAAATATTCAGTGGCAGATTCAGGCACTTGCAGATTCATTGATTGGCGTCATTTAAGCGCTTACTGATGTCTGAAGTGCAGGTACTCGTGGGAAATTGGCGTATCTAAAAGTGGAAGATGAGAACACAAGATGAAAGAAAGCATTCAGGGATGTTAGGCAAGAATTTCTTTTATCTCTTGATGAGATTGATAATTCTCTTAAGATGTCGGTCCTTTCTGAGGCATTCTGGCTTACATTTTTTATCATTTAGCCTAAAGTTTCATTTTCATTCCCTTTCATTCTTAGACTTTATCTCTAAAATCACTACAAATACTTCCATTGCCAGATAGCAATATGAGGGGATACAGATGCAATTTGGTTTGATATTTACAGTTGACTCTGTCACGGCCGCACCGCTCAAATGAAGAGAAATGAGGTTTGGGAATCTACTACAGGTTTCTGCCTCTTTCTTTTTTTCTTTTGCTCTGGTTTGCACGCAAGTGCACACACAGTAACTCAGAGAGATCTTATGACTTCCCTTACAGTACAGTGGTGGTACCATAGTACAGTAATGGAAATTGCAGAGTACTGAATGGTTACCATATTGTGGTACTTAAAATAATACATAATGCTACTATGGCACATGTCCAAAAACATGGTAGTAGGATACATTTTTGATAGTTTTAAAGAGCCAACTGGCTCTACGTTTTATGGCTTCCTATAAAATGTATGAATACAGTAATAAAATAACCACTTGCTATTAGCCACTACTATCATAGAAATAAAAAATAACAGATTCTGAAAGCTTCTTTATGCTGTTTGAAGAAGAGCTATATTAATTTACTATGGTTTTACAGTAGTAATAGTGATTGTATGAACCATTTTGGGTTACACTGGTAATGCTATGGTTACTAATTGTATGGAAAAATAACAAAGTATTTGAAATTTCCTGTAAAAAATATGATAGTAGCTCATCTCTAAAATTGAATTTGAGTTAGTTTTGGTTGGTTGGTCCTCTGCTGATAGACAGAGGAATAATTTCCTTTCTCTGGTCCATTTTTGCGCATGTTTCTGGAGATCTGTGGAATGACGCCACTTCCCATCATCTCGTCCTTGGGGAATGATGGACAGATAAGAAGACCATCAGTTCACTGCAAACAGGAAAAAAGCAATGGAGATAAGAAATGGGCAAAGAAAAGGATAGAGAAAGGAAACCATTCCTCCTATTTTCCCTCTTCACTATCTCCTCTTTTTATTTCCTTTATCTTTCACAGTTTTCGCTTGCCTCCGGCTTTCTCCTGTTGCTGAGATTTTCCTGTTTTTGTAGTTCTGTCGTCTCATTTTATCCAGTGGAAATGGTGGTGAACTCAGATTGGTTTGTTTGGATTTATTTTCTGTCATCAGCACAATTGCAATTTGTTTTCCTAACAATTAATTTCCTAACAATTAACTTTTATCCCAAACAACTACAGGTGTAGTTTCTCTGGAGTAACCTGTGGTTTTAATGGTTGGTCACCCTTTTGAGTTTCCAGTCCAGATCTTAATTCACTGTGATATCAGTCCTGAGTTTGTTGATCTGTTGACTAAATGGCAACATCTAAACCAGGGCTGGATTTGAAGCCATTGCCCTGCAGAGTTTAGCTCAAACCCTGATCAAACACACCTTCCTGTCATTTTCTAGTAACTCCAAAGACCTTAATTAGCTTGTTCATGTGTCTTCTATCTGAACACTGGGCAGTGACTCTCCAGAACTGGATTTGAGGAGATCTGATCTAAACAGGACCTAGTTACTACAAATAATTGTATAGCATATTTTAGTGCTGTTTACCACAGTTTTCTCAATGGTCTGTCACCATTCTGAAAGAATTGTGGATCATATAATCATGGTGAACAGATATAATCGTTAAAATGCATATATGAATCATATATGCATAATGCATTGTGGAACTCTTAATGGTTTTATACTGAAATGTGTGTTCTCAGGGCTGTAAATTAGAATAGAAAAAGCTGTATGAATCATTTCATGTTGACTTGAAACAGGACAATGTAATTTTCTTGCCCTTGTAAAATTTAGAACAACTTCAAGCATTTCAGACCTCAAAGACTTTAGACTTGTTTGTTGTTCAGGGCCCTTTTAGAGGTACACCGTTATTTGCATACTTGATCTACACAAAGCTGCTGTCAGACACTTTGTGATGATGGATGTCTTGTGCCAGTGCTGAAGCGGGTCCAACTCTGCAGCTGTGGTGTTGAGATTATTTACAGTACATCTCTAATCCATCTTCACCCTCTGAGCTATCAGTCTTAGTAATTAAAAGTTGACACGGTTCGCCTCATTCGACCACGGTTCTAAATGATTGGTTGCAAACTGAAAGATATTGTCTTGACTCTCTTTCCCCACTGTTTGACTTTGAGAAATGATGCATAATGAATCAGATATGTTACATTTGCACTCCATAATGTGTATTTTTTTTGCCCTGCAGGATTCCCGGACGAGGAACTGAGGTGGATGTTGGAGTGGATGACGGTTGTGTGAGAAGGCAAGGAAGCATTGAATCAATAAGGCTTGTCCTGCCTTCCTTTCTTATTTGTTGAGTTCGTTTAAAAGTCCCAGATTGAAGACTAATAGCGTGGATCACCGCAGCTTTCACTTGTGAGGACCAGCGCAAATATGTGGCCTCAGCAGGGGCCGCAATGCATTATTAGCCCAAGGACTGTAATGCTCCTTGGGCTGCTGACAATCTGCATTTCCCCCCACCTTTCTGGAGGAGCACCAGAGCCATTTAAGTCCTTCTTGCCCCCTGAATGGGGTCTGACGCATTTAGCCATCCATAACAAGACAGGAGATGTTTACGTTGGTGCAGTAAACTGGATCTACAAGCTCTCTAGCAACTTGACCAAGTTGAGGAGTCATGAGACGGGTCCAGTAGTAGACAATGAGAAATGCTATCCACCTCCGAGTGTACAGTTATGCCCCCATGACCTTTCCCCAAATAGTAATGTGAACAAACTGCTGCTAATAGACTATCCCCAAAACAGACTCATTGCTTGTGGAAGCACCTCACAAGGCATCTGTCAGTTTCTGCGCCTGGATAACCTTTTCAAGCTTGGCGAGCCACAACACCGCAAGGAACACTACCTCTCCAGCGTCGTTGAGTCGGGAACCATGTCCGGCGTCATCATCTCTGAGGGTGATATCAGCAAGCTTTTCATTGGGACGCCCATCGATGGGAAATCGGAGTACTTCCCAACACTTTCCAGCCGTAAGTTGATGGCCAATGAGGAAGATGCTGACATGTTCAGCTTTGTCCACCAGGACGAGTTTGTCTCATCGCAGCTGAAGATCCCGTCAGATACACTTTCCAAATTCCCGGCGTTTGACATCTACTACATATACAGCTTTAGCAGTGAGCAGTTTGTCTACTACTTGACCTTGCAGCTGGATACCCAACTAACTTCTCCTGATGCCAGCGGGGAACAGTTCTTCACCTCTAAGATCGTCCGACTCTGTATCGATGATCCCAGGTTCTATTCCTACGTGGAGTTCCCAATCGGATGCACCAAAGATGGTGTAGAGTATCGGCTGATCCAGGACGCCTACTTGAGCAAACCCGGAAGGCAACTTGCAAACTCTTTGGGAGTGTCTGAGCAAGAGGACATATTGTTTACGGTCTTCTCCCAAGGCCAGAAGAACCGAGCCAAACCCCCAAAAGAGTCAGCACTCTGCCTGTTCACGCTAACCAAAATAAAGGAGAAGATCAAGGAAAGGATTCAATCGTGCTATAGAGGAGAGGGCAGGCTGTCTTTGCCCTGGCTACTCAACAAGGAGCTACCATGCATCAACTCGGTAAGTCTCTGATGGCAGGCCATTAAGACACACTGCATGGCTATGACGATTGATTTGTTGGGTTGGATGAATGGGTGTGCTTCAGTAATGTCCTCTGCTAGAGTTCAGCTTCCATTATCTTGGTGCAAAGGGTGATTGTGATTAGATATAAGTGGAGAAATTGTATATCAGACTAGGGTCGTACGGGTAGGACAACTGGGAACTTTGAGGAGTGGCCTAGTAAAGTCCTCTATAGAAGTGTTTCTCAACTCCAGTCCTGGAGACCCACCTACTAGAATGCTTTAGATGTCTTACTACCTGATTTAACTCATCATATTCCTAGGAGCAGATTTACTAAACAGGGCAAATTAGTGTGAGAGCGCAATTCCAAAACAGCACTGATGGGTTCTGCACGTGATCTTCTGACAACGTGCAAATTAAAGTACACAGATGCAGTCAGATCATTTCTATAATGACCAACGCAATCTACCAGGTAGCGTCTGGTTTAAGACATGCTTTCGGGCGGTAAATAATGGCGTAAACACCAGTACATTGGCGAGCACAAACCTTAGTAAATCACCTTGCGTGATTCATTTAAATACTCTCCTCCCATAAATTTTGTGCCTGAAAGGCAAACTCCTACAAATGCAAATGCATTAAGGTAAGCCGCAAAAATAACTGTCTCCACGCCTTTTCAGCATTATTTTTTCACTGTGTGTCTTTAGTAAGTCCTGACAGTACTTTTTTAACGCCAAAAGAGGGTTTGCGCTGGCGCAAGCTGTTAGTAAATCTGGCCCCTAGTGTGTTTGAATATGGAGGCATCTAAAACATTCTGTGAGGTTGTTGGGACTGGAGTTGAGAAACACTGCTCTTTAGTAGAGTCTTCTTATTGGGCTGGGATGCAAATTTAAGAACGACACTGGACAAGACTACAGTGCAACTATTGTCAAGTACCTCGACTACACTATTAGCTTGTGTCTAACTTCATTAAAACGTTGTAGAATATAAATATCACAAGCACTCTTCCTGTCACCCACCTCCTGTTTCCTTTTGCGTCCGTTCTCTCTTGCTGTCTTTCTCCCAAGTGCTTCCATTATTCAGTCAGACAGGAACATCATTAGGGGAGTTGAGTAAATTTCATGAGTTGCTCTCTCGCTCATGCTTTCTAATTCATTTAGCGAGGCTTGATCCCATCTACTCTGCCATCACGGTCCTCTGGGACCAGGGCTTGCTTTTCGTCCTCTCGTTCGCTCACTCTTAATCTCTCTCTCCTCATTCGTCTCTTTTCGTCTCACTCGCTCTGTCTTTCTTGGGGCTTTCAATGGCAAAGAATGGCTTTCATTTAACCAAGCACTCAGAGATAAAGATCCCCATTTTTATTTTTCTGACTCGTTCCAAATCGGTTTGATCTTTTTCCCTTTCTTTATATTTAAAGTCTATCTGTAGCTCTAAGCGGGTGGATTAATAGAGAATGAAAGACGTTTTGGGGAAGCAAAACTGATACAGAGTGGCTGAACGTGTGACGTCTAAATACTTCAGCACTAGAAACCGTTCAAGACTCTTAAAACTCTCTCAAAACTCAAGTTATTTATTATTATTTTTTACACTTTCAGGATTTATAGAGTCAAAATAAATTATAATAGGCTCTTCACACTGTGCTGACCACTGACTTAATGTATTTTTATCTTGTCTTATTTTTAATCATGGATAAACCTGGCCTTTATACAACTGACCCCAAATTTCAGTGTGAAACAATTAGAGAACATCCAAGATGGTTGACTAGTCATCCAACAACTAACTAGGCAATTAGTGATGTTGATCAGTGAGTTACATTTGTTTTAAATGGAGGCTCATATGACAAATAATTATTGCCCAGTGAGTCCAAAAGTTGAATTTGAAGTACTTAAACCTGCATCCAAAATGTGTAGGCCTATAGGGTGTTTTTTGGAGCCTTTCTTAACATATTCAATTTAAAATCAGGGTTTATGCTAGTTTAGAACAAATCTAAATGGATTTTAAATTGCAATCTAAATGGAAATCAAAGTTTCTGCTTATCTTTGGTGCAGTCCATGGTGAATTTTTTTTTTAAATAATGCTTAAAAATATTGTTTCCAAATAAATGTTCTTTTAATTTGATATAATCTATCAGATTAAAAACGTATTACGGTTTTTGAAACCACAAGACAAATAAATTTGACAACGTGACATTAATTCTTTATTATTGTGGTTGTTGGCATCCTGCCTGTCAGAGATTGAGTACACTGCTAATTAACCTATTTACTGCCGTCTGTCTGACAGAAACACCTGTGGGCTCTTACTCACAGAAACACAGAAATCAGCCGTTTAAACCTCATCAGAACAGAATGTTGAAAATCTAGTGCTGCTTGAATGATTCACACTGATCCGATCAGGGCAGTGCGTTTAATAACTCGTTTAACGCATGAAATTGTTAGAATGTAGTTTACATAGTCACATGTGTCTCTCTCTCTGTCTGGAATGTGGTGTGTTGAGTTTGGTTTCGCCTCTGCCCTGGGCAGACACATAATCAGCAGTCTGAAAACCACACACACACACACACACACACACACACACACACACACACACACACACACACACTGTGAGTTATGTTTGTGTGTGTTTTTTTGGTTTGTCAACCTGTTTAGTCCTGTATTAGTTTTCACCTCACTAGTAAAGTGTGAATGTGTGTTTGTGTGTGTGAGAGAATGTAATTACTTCAGCACACACACTTTTGAGTGAATGTAATGCTCATCTTCTCTGCGTGACCCATGAGGATTGAGAGAATACTGCATCACATCAGCATCAGTCAAGTGTGAAATAGCAGTGTGACTCGAGCTCTGTTTCAGGCAGAATAAGGTCTTTGTGTCATGAACACCTGAGATGCATCATACATTACCATTCAAAAGTTTGGAGTCTGTAAGATGTGTTGTTGAAGAAATAATTCAGCATAATTCAACATTAAATGAACCACAGTAAAGGCATTTATAATGCTATAAAATATTGCTATTTACAACAATGATAAATAATAATCATAAATATTTCTTGAGCATCGAATCATCATATTAGAATGATTTCTGAAGGATCATGTGACACTGAAGACTGGAGTAATGATGCTGATAATTCAGCTTTGATCACATGGTAGATCATAGGATCACAGTTTATCATATATTCACATAGAAAACAGCTAAATTTTAGATTTTATTAATATTTCATAGTATTACTGCCTTTACTGTATTTTTGGTCAAATAAATAAACCTTGGTGAGCAGACACTTCTTTTTTAAAAACATAAAATAAATCCTTCAAACTGCAAACATTTGGAATGGTAGAGCATCGCTTTAGAGAAGACAGACCCATAATGCATTGCATCAAACTTGGTAAAAATCTCTCCAGTACCAATTTCCATTTATTTTTTGTGTTCTGGGGTTTTCACAGGGATTTGCCTTTATGCTAATAGTTAAAAGTCTGACTACACAAGACTGATATTTAAATAAGCTCAGCTCATGATGGCATAAATATGGTGAATTAAATTACTTTTGATGTTTTCAAAGCCATAAATCCTCCAGCCAGGCTGTGTGTGTGTGTGTGTGTGTGTGTGTGTGTGTGTGTGTGTGTGTGTGTGTGTCTGAAGTGTGACTGCTAGACATCAGGTTTTTAGCTCAGAGGAGAAAAAGTGAGTTTGCTAAGTGAATTGATGCCCATCATCCTCTTCTTTTCTTCTGTTTCCTTTCTTCCTGCTGTGAGGTAGAGACTCTTCTGGATGGATTAAGACAGAAAGAAAAACAAAGAGAAAAGGGGAGGTGAAGAGAGAAAAGACAGAGAGAAAGAAAGAAAGGTTATTGATGTGTGCCTGGGCGGCTTTAGAGGACACACACACACACACACACACACACACACACACACACACACACACACACACACACACACACACACACACACACACACACACACACACACACACACACACACACACTTAGCTTTCTGAATGAGCACATACCACAGACTATTGTTTATATATAAAGCAAAGTCTAACCTAAACTCTAACCCTAGGTAGATATATAATTCTTAAAGTCTACAGCTCTAAAGTATGGCAAGTTAGCCAAATATATTTAACCTTTTATTCGAAAGCTTTTTTCGAAATACGGGGTGGAGAATGTATGGAATTTTGTGAATGGATGACATTCACATTCTGTGGAATTATCAGTGCTTTCATTGGAGTTCTGTGGGCGCAGAAACAGAGTTCTCTCTCTCTCTCTCTCTCTCTCTCTCTCTCTCTCTCTCTCTTTCTCTCTCGAAAATAACAGGATGAGTACATTGGTTTTATAAGTATTGTATATATGTATCAGCCTTTTCTCACTCACTAACTTTCGTGTCCTTATGTCACCTTTCCAGGGTTTCCTGCAATACAGTGACCTTGCTTTCCCGTTTTGGCATCCATGTAATAATAAATGACCTTAACTGCTGTGTGTGTTTGTGAGTGTGTGTGTGTGTGTGTGTGTGTGTGTGTGTGTGACATCCGCTGATACTGTTTTTAGGAAAACCCACCCATACCCAGTCATTGACCCTTTTGGCGGAGTCTCTTTCTCTAACTCTCTCTCTGTTCCTCTGTTTCAGCCTCTCCAGATCGATGATAATTTCTGCGGGCAGGATTTTAACCAGCCTCTAGGGGGCACCAGCACCATCGAGGGCTCTCCCCTCTTCATCGACAAAGATGACGGAATGACTTCAGTCGCTGCGTACGATTATCGCGGGAACACGGTGGTCTTCGCAGGAACACGCAACGGCCGATTGAAGAAGGTAAGAGACGAGGTTAGATTTGATTTTTTTTGTTCTCCTAACACAGTGTGGAATGGAAGAAGGGAGTTTGAAGACGTTTATGATGCAACTCTTGGTGTTTTCTGTTGTAAATTTGCTACGATGAGGAAAAAAAATTGGGTTATAAGAAATGGACACCATTAACCAAATCAAAACTGGCCCGGTTTAGTTTCTTAATGCATGTTCTTGGTCATATTGTGAATGATTTATTGGTGCAAATTATTCTAAAGAAAAAGAAAATTGCTCAATTTTCTCGTTATTATTCAGTGTTTAATGCTGATTAGATACAGGTGTTGTGCTTGGGAATGTTTGTAACTGTTCATTACCTACAAATAGCCAAGTGTTTTAAACAGTCTAGATGTGTTAAGAAGAGATTTGGAGAGGATTGTTGCGCTGTGGTTCTCATGCATTGTTTATAGTTGATCGTTTCTACTGTTCTGGTTTAGGCATTGATGAGCTGCGGAAAGTGGTTTATCAAACCTCCGACATCAACCACTGATGTTGACGTATAATTTGCATGTTTTCACGCTATATCGGCTGATATTTGAATTATCGGCACCGGCCAATTGAGGACTATTTCAATCGAGCACTCTTTGTAATGCGTTCTCCACTAGATTAATTACTTATGCTTGTGTTATTCTCATTTTTTAGGTCTTTTGTTGGTGTTTTAGATGCTTGAGGAACTGTGCGAATTAGCTGAAGTGTTCAAAAGTAAATGGGAGTTTTGTAACATGACTTATTTTTGCTGTTTTGTGGTGTGAATGTGTAGTAGTATGCATCAGGTGTGTCTGTGTGTGTGTGTGTGTGTGTGTGTGTGTGTGTGTGTGTGTGTATGATGAGCTCAGAATTCATTGTGTGTGTGAGAGTGTGTGTGTGTGAATGAGTGTGTTAGAGGCTCGCAGGAGTGTAAGGACTCACTGGAGCATCACATGATGGATTCACTGAGATGTGAAATGGAGGACAGACTCTGTCCATCCCTGAGAGATGGACTGAAGATGTGAATGAAATATCCAGCAGCTTTATGTGATGTGTGTGTGACAGTCAGGCACTGAAGTGCTCTTATCATACAACGTCTTTCATTTTTGTTACTTTCAGGTTCTTCTGTTTGTAGCATTTAGACCCATTTCACATTTAAATGGAATGGAAAGTATAAAAACTAAAAACTAAGGCTCTGGTATTAATACGCGTTTTGGTCGATCGGATCACAAGTAGGTTCTAAATACAGGTGTAAAACATTTTGAGCTTGTCTACTTTTGACCACTTCCAGATGTAGAAGAAAACACATTCAACCGGATTGATCTCGTAATGTAAACGCTCATGTGGTCGAACGTGTTCAAACAGCCACTAAAGATCGTCTTCTCTCCTTCTACTGATCTAATGCGTGAACATTATTGGGAAGAGCGCTAGCCAGATGGGTTTTAAACTTTGTCAGCTGAAGACCCAAGTTTGGTTTGAAGATGAAAAACGTACCCAGCACAATGTTCTCTTTCCATTCCTGATTTCTAACACACACTCACAGCGTTCGGCTGATCTTGAGGCTTCAGGGCAGAAACTAAAGCTGATGCTCACCGTGTGTTTTTCCGTCATGAGTTTATTTTGAGCATTATATCAAAAGATCTGAAAAAACACAAACATTCAACCGCCCACAGACCCTCCCCTCGAAGAAATCAGGACAGAAGTGGTTACTCCGTTACAAGTGAAAGTTTTAAAGACATATTTTTTCTTAAGTAAAAATACAGAAGTACTTGCTTTTAAAAGTAAATTTCCTTTTTTTATGTCAAAGCATTGTTTTATTGTTGTATGTACGCTGTGCCATCATCCACATGCACCATTCACCAGAAATTAAAAGAAAATATAGCTGCAAGCAGCAGTTAGCGGGGTTCAAGCATTTAAGACCTTCATGCCAACTATGCTGTTGGGCTCTAGGCCGAACCGAAATGTTGGCCTGAAACTATAAAATATCCATGTTGGAGAATACGCAAATTCTATAAATCTATAGTACCAGTGCACCCTAATTCTTTAAAAAAAATAATGGCTTTAAACATGTTTCTTCAAAATCAGTTGTTCTCTATATCTACACAGTTTTGTGAAGTTTCTACGTCGTGCACACAATATATAGACATGTTACTCACAATGGGCCATAACAGAAATATATTAAAAAAATTATCTGCTAAATGGTTTCATCGATTGAAATTCTTTTGACAACTTTTTGCCATGAGGGTCCCTAGATGATGCATGTGAAGGTTCGAGCAAATCGGACAAACGGTCAATGAGGAGTGCGAAAAAGTAGAGTTTTCAAATAATCTCAAATATTCAACAAATTATTTGATTTGACAGCAGTAGTTCTTGAGACAAAGTTGTTCAGTATGAGGAGATCTATCAAATGATATGTATATTGTGTGGATGTGTGAAACACCACATGATTACTGAGACATAAAACTCGTTAGTGCCAACTAGTGGCCGATTTCTTTCAAAATTCTGACCGACCTCTAGGGCCATGAGTCGAACATGCCCACCAAGTTTTGTTCTGATAGGCCTCGGTTAACCTTGTCTGATAGGTGCTCAAATTTCACGGGCTAATGGCGGCCATGTTTTTCGAGATAAGCCAACGTCCTCATAGACCTGGACAAAGACACTGCATACCAATTTTCAAGTCAATCGGACTAACGTACTTCATTTCTGTCCACCTCGGCTGTTTTTTCTGGATCATTTAAAATAAGAGTTTAGTTAGTCAGTCCTAACCAGACACAACGACATCAAGCAATTCTATGCATTTCCTTCCGTTTAAATTCTTGAGAGATCGTCTTTACGGCGAGACCGTTTTCTTTAGCTCCACATATTAAACATCAATGCGATGTTGTTTTTCCACCTGGTTAGTGCTATTTTAGATGTTGGGGTGTGTGTGGAGGTGGTAAACCTGGATTAATCCTGATCTAAAGCGTCTGGGCACCAGTAACCCGTCTTGAGCTCTTCCCGTCTGGGTTTGCCTCGCTAGACCATTCAGTCTGGTCAAATCAACAACAGATGGACGAGCGAACAGGGACACACACACACACACACACACACACACACACACACACACACACACACACACACACACACACACACACACACACACACACACACACTGCGGTCTGAACTCACAGTAAAGCCCTCTCTCTCTCTGAGTGATAATGTTGTTAATTATGGCTCCTCCGTTGAGCTTATTCTGGCCTTGAGTGTCAATAGCGTGTGTGTGTGTGTGTGTGTGTGTGTGTGTGTGTGTGTGTTTGTCCTCGTTTACGACAGACCCTGAACTCAGTGTCAAATATAAAGCAAAACTATTCTAAATGATTTTGACAGAACTGATGCACATTGAGGTTTAGCATCTGATGACACAGAGTTCATTTGAGCTGTTTTTAGAAGTTAAAGTTGCTGTAAGCTCTGGATTGACCCACTGACCTCTTGACCTCTGTGACCTCAACAGATGACAGTTTATTGAGACACTTGATCTCTCGCTCTCGCTCTCTCGCTCTCTCGCTCTCGCTCTCTCTCTCTCTCTCTCTCTCTCTCTCTCTCGCTCTCTCTCTCTCTCTCTCTCTCTCTCTCTCTCTCTCTCTCTCTCTCTCTCTCTCTCTCTCTCTCTCTCTCTCTCTCTCTCTCTCTCTCTCTCTCTCTCTCTCTCTCTCTCTCTCTCTCTCTCTCTCTCTCTCTCTCTCTCTCTCTCTCTCTCTCTCTCTATCTTTCTGGGCTTAGTGATATACATTTAAATGTGACGACACCAGCACTTCCCTCTAGCATTTTGAGCGCTGTTTAACGGATCCGTAAACGCCTCTGATTGGCTATTGTGTTCATGCACTCAACACACAGTCAAACCTAAATGTATTCAGACACCTTCAACATTTCTCACATTATCACAGTTTATTCGCGATAGTTTAGAAAATGGTAATAAAATATGACAATTTCACTGGTTTTGTCCGTCCTTCTGTTAGACTGTCTCACACATGAATTATGTTGAATATCTGTCAGCTGTTAAATTTAACTACACAATTAGATGATACCAGTTTAGCTCAACCAATCACCAAGCAATGCTTCATTTTGTTCAGTCTGTGTGTAAAAGAGCATTAGCAATTAAAGACAAAACACACTTCAGCAAAACATGATCAGCTCAAAGTGTCTGAATCATTTTTGGTCCCAAATTTGTATAATTTTACTGTTATTCAACAGTATGAAGATTTTTTGCTCTCCTCGCTTCCATAAATCAACTATAGAGTCCTGCACACACTAGTAAAAAAATATCAAAAATCATATCGGGTGTCTGAATAATTTTTGGTTTGACTGTCTGTGATTGGCCGCAACACTCGCTCACTCTTTATAATAATGTGGTTGAATACTTGCAAAATTTAAATCACTGTTATTAGTGCCAGTTATGACTTCTATTCCTCATATTG
>NC_138232.1:41785425-41797925 GCF_964197995.2 Scardinius erythrophthalmus
TGTGTGTGTGTGTGTGTGTGTGTGTGTGTGTGTGTGTGTGTGTGTGTGTGTGTGTGTGTGTGTGTGTGTGTGTGTCTCCTGGGGCTGATAGTGCTGCAGTCGCACTGGATTCTGAACACAAGCGCTTATTAGACTGAGTCAAACTCTAGATCTACAGATACACGAGGGCTTTTACAAGTGCATGTGAATTCGAGCTTTCTAATCCCATCCCATAAACATCCCATAGATGACAAGCACAGTAAAGACACACACACACACTCCTTTCCCTGCAGTCTCAACGCTCCATAAACGGGTCACTGAACTGACTTTAATCATAATGAATGTGTCTTGCCCAGCGAGAGGTTTATATTTCAGGATTAACCTTAATTAAATATTAATGCATAAGTGTGTGTGTTACTGAGCTTCACCTCAATCGATATCTGGATCTGAAACCGGAACCGCAGTCGAATTATCGTGCGGCATTTTTATTTCTGAATGATGTGTGTGTAGGCAGGAATACAGAGGTTGTGATTCACAGCTGTTAAAGATGGATGAAGATTTCAGAGGAACAATAACACACAATGCCATTCTTGTATGTTCAGTGACTGATAGGGGTGTGACTCCAAGACGTATGGTAAAAGGTTAACAATAAATGAACTGTTGATTAAAATGCTAAATTTGGTTTTACATTGTGTGTGTAAATGAATAGACTTGGACTCGGTGCTGAAACCCCAAAGCACAGGACAATAGAGACGCCAGAATAACAATATTCATCATTCTGAAGCTGAAAACAGAATTATTTTAGAGAAATATGCTTTACTCTGACACTGACTAGATATATTTAAAATAATGTAGGACACTTTTTACTGGTAACATCAGACATTTGATTATCAGACCCCACAAATATGCATTATTATACATTATATTCAACATTATATACTGTAGTTTAATGCAGTACTGACACTGAAACTCTGAAAACTTGAATTTTTTTCTCACACAGTAATTTTGGGTGAACTATCCACAATGCATATTGTTGCATTTTTGTATTTTTGTGTTAGTGTGTTTTGCTACTGTGCTTTAATATACAGTCAAACCTAAATGTATTCAGACACCTTCAACATTCCTCACATTATCACAGTTTATTCGCTATAGTTTAGAAAACGGTAATAAAATATGACAATTTGACTGGTTTTGTCCGTCCTTCTGTTAGACTGTCTCACACATGAATTATGTTGAATATCTGTCAGCTGTTAAATTTAACTACACAATTAGATAATACCAGTTTAGCTCAACCAATCACCAAGCAATGCTTCATTCTGTTCAGTCTGTTAATTTTTGGTCCCAAATTTTTATAAATGTTACTGGTTGTATGAAGAATTTTTGGGTATAATATGTCACAGTTTACTTTATTTTGCTCTCCTCACTTACATAAATTAACTATAGAGTCCTGCACACACTAGTAAAAAAATATCAAAAATTGTATCTGGTGTCTGAATATTTTTTTTTGGTTTGACTGTAGAATTCAGCTCATCCAAATCATATTTTAGCGGCAGAACTCTGAAGGGTTGAGGATGTGAAGCTCCTCTTTCAGATGCGTTGATGGTGTGTGTGTGTGTGTTCATCTGAAGCTCCTCTTTCAGATGCATTGATGGTGTGTATGTGTGTGTGTGTGTGTTCATCTGAAGCTCCTCTTTCAGATGCGTTGATGGTGTGTGTGTGAGAGTGTGTGTGTGTGTGTGTGTGTTCATCTGAAGCTCCTCTTTCAGATGAAGTGCTCTCATGAAGTCCACTGACGAGTGACTCTCTCTGTTGGAGAGCGCAGTACATCACGTGAAGGACTGTATAAGCACGCTCAGCATGTTCAAACATCGAGCGACGGCTCATTTCTCTGGCGTGATTATGGAGGCTCTGCCGGCGATGGATGAGTTTCTGCGCTGGCAGACCATCGGACTCGTACATCAGGCCAAGAGGAGCGTCGGACCAGCCCAGAGAAAGAGTTCAGTGAGGAGAAAAGAGGGTTTACTGTGTGTGTGTGTGTGTGTGTGTGTGTGTGTGTGTGTGCGCCTACTTAACTATTTTGGGGACAAATTTGTACCCAGAAGTGACCAAAACCTTCCTTTAGGGACGTCCTCATTTGTAAATCTGGTATTAAAATAAAGTAATTTAAAGTTTTGTTTTTTATGTAAAAATGCAGAAAGTTGTGTGTGATGGATAGGGTTAGTGTGTGTGTCTTTGATGGGTAGGTTTAGGGGTAGGGTTAGTGTGTGTGTCTTTGATGGGTAGGTTTAAGGGTAGGGTTAGTGTGTGTGTCTTTGATGGGTAGGTTTAGGGGTAGGGTTAGTGTGTGTGTCTTTGATGGGTAGGTTTAGGGGTAGGGTTAGTGTGTGTGTCTTTGATGGGTAGGTTTAGGGGTAGGGTTAGTGTGTGTGTGTATGTGTGTGTGAGATGGGTAGGTTTAGGGGTCGGGTTAGTGTGTGTGTGTGTGTGAGATGGGTAGGTTTAGGGGTCGGGTTAGTGTGTGTGTGTGTGTGAGATGGGTAGGTTTAGGGGTCGAGTTAGTGTGTGTGTGATGGGTATGTTTAGGGGTAGGGTTAGTGTGTGTGTGATGGGTAGGTTTAGGGGTAGGGTTAGTGTGTGTGTGTATGTGTGTGTGAGATGGGTAGGTTTAGGGGCTGGGTCAGTGTGTGTGTGTGTGTGATGGGTAGGTTTAGGGGTAGGATTAGTGTGTGAGATGGGTAGGTTTAGGGGCTGGGTTAGTGTGTGAGTGTGTGATGGGTAGGTTTAGGGGTAGGATTAGTGTGTGTGATGGGTAGGTTTAGGGGCCGGGTTAGTGTGTGTGTGTGTGTGTGTGTGTGTGTGTGTGTGTGTGTGTGTGTGTGTGTGTGTGTGTGTGTGTGTGTGTGTGTGTGTGTTGTAGGTTTAGGGGTCGGGTTAGTGTAAGGGGATAAAATACACCGTTTTTACAGTATAAAAACCATTACTTATATGGAATGTCCCCATTTAGATTAAGTGTGTGTGTGTTTGTTGTTGGAAGGTGATTCTTCATCTCGCTGTGTTTGAAGAGGGGAAGATAGAAGAAGAGGAGTGTGAAAACTAGCCTAAATGATTAAAGGAATCATTTCACCCAAAAATGTCATTTGCTGCGATTCAAACAGAATAAAGGATATTTGAATGACAGTTTGTCTGGTTTTAAGTATATACTGATTGAGATTGAGATCATTGTAGATTAGACTAAGATGTCTATCTTTGCAGAAGGGTATGAAACCCACTGAAATAAACACGACTTGCACATGTGATAAGACGATAATGATATACTTAGTGTCCGTTCTGCACAAATCTTTATTGACTTTATGATTTTATTCTGTTTTTATGACTGGTGTATCTAGCATCACTTGATCCACCAGCTGCTGTTTTACCCAGATAGTTTGCAGGTGCACCGCTGGAAATATTGCTGTAGTTACAGTGTTTAGAGGTGTAAATGAATGCAGTGTTGATGAGGAAAATGCAAAAAAGGATAGTTTCTACATCAGTTGTCTGAGGAAAAACACAGTCAGTTAGGATGTAATTTGAAATCGTGTTTGAAAAACACAAATTTACCCGAGCACCTCCGAGAAAACTAGTCCTTTCTGAATGTTAAAGTCCAGTGTTGTTATTGTTAACTAAAACCAATGCTTAATTAAATATTCAGTTAGGCCATGTCCACACTAATATGTTTTCGTTTGAAAACGTATATTTTTCTCTCCGTTTTGGCCTTCCGTCCACACTGAGACGGCGTTTTTACTAATGAAAACGCTCTCCAAAGTGGATACATTTTAAAACGCCGTTTTCTCGTTGTAGTGTGGACTGTGAAACCGGTGGTATTTAAAAACAACGACGTAAATTTAGTCATGTGACGCATATTGTACAATAGATATTCATGTTTATACCAGTATTGTGGATGTTATGTGTTATTCACTTTCACACTGTTGCTAAAAATATTCTACACTGCACACTCTTCATATCACAGTCCTGCAAAGATGACAGAATTTACTCACATTTGCTGCAATACATGAGAGCAGTCGCGTTTTAGACCAAACATGGCGACTGTGTGCGGCCTGGACTAAATAAATGTATCTAAATAAAATTTATCTAAAATGTTTTACTAAATAAAATGATCCTGTCAGAAGAAGTGCGCGATAACTTCATTATTTATTTTTCCATCTGAATCATATCAGTGATCTTTTGTGGGGTTTTACGCATGCGCAGTAAGGTGAATTTAGCGTTTTCAGGCGTTTTTCAAAAGTTTCTCATCCACACTGAAACGTCCGAAAACGCCAGGGTGGACGGAGAGCGTGTATAAGCAAAAAAGCTGTTTTCAAATGTATCCGGATTAAAGGAACACTCCACCGTTTTTTCATATTAAACTATGTTATTCCCTTAAAGGGACACTTCACCCATTTGCATTAAGCTTTGCATTGTTAGAAACCCAGTCATACTATTGAATGGTCGTGCAACACTCTCTCATTTTCCCCTGAGATGGGAGAAATCCGTTATTTACCTCTTACACTTCCTCCTACAATGACGCAAAAATCGTCATTTTGCGTCATTGTAGGAGGAAGTGTAAGAGGGGGGGATTTCTGGTAAGACTACAGACACTCGTTCCTCATCTTTCCCAGGGGGCGGGACCCGCTCACGCTACAGACCTATTACAGATCAGTGGGTGGGACTTTACTCTCTGAATCTGAAAGCAATATCCTCCATCTTGTTTGAAGCTAAGCTAACAAGCGCTGTGGAGACAGATGTAAAGTTATGACAATAGCGGAGGAGAGTGCTCAATATGATATAGACTAGAGGAAGAGGATTTCGGAATTCTGATGCTTGAATCAGGTGTTTGTGGCTACCTTTACAAGCCGCATTATAGCGAAGAGCAGCCGAGGCAGAAGACCTGCCTGCCGCGGACGAGGAGCCCGGACTGGCTCGAGTTAGGGCGGACTGGTGGCGCCGGTGATCTCACTATGCAACTACGAACCGCTACGAACACAGAGATAGAGTCCGTCTGCGGAAAAGAATTTCAACGATGACAATTTCTCCTGGACGAAATCTCTGAATCAGACGAGGACACGGACGTTTGTGTTGAGAACTATCCTAGTTTCGCACCGCATATGTTCTGACTGAACATCCAGGTACCATGCAATAATTCACCTTTTCGAAAGAAATACAAACGAGGAGTAATACACTATTGAGTTCGCCAACTAACTAGACATGTTGTGTGAATGTGAAATTAATTTCAAGCTCTGGTGGTAGCTAGCCTTGTAGACGGAAGAGGGATTCTCTTATAGGCAGATATGCGCTTTCTGGATTAGTGGGAGTGGCTTGCGGAGCTGTGCAATGTGGTGCATTGTGGGAGTTGTTGTCTTTCATACAAATGCGTCCTGAAGTTATTTTTTGTCTTTTCTCGGTCACGAAGGCACCAAATTCAAAAATTATTTTACATTTCGACTACATATATGACCCACTTTAAATAAAAAACAATGTTCAAATGGGTGAAATGACCCTTTAACTAAGACGAGTTGATGCATATCTCTCTCATCTCAATCGCTCTAGCGCGCGGAGACACTTTGATAGCGCTTAGCTTAGCTCAGTTCATTCATTAGGATCCAGAGATGAAGACCAAACACCTCCACGTTTTCCCTATTTAAATACAGTTACACGAGTAGTTACACGACCAAGTATGGTGACACAAAATAAAACGTGGCGCTTTTCTAAGCGGGTAAAAAGGATAACTATAATGTATGGTGGAATAGCACTCGGGAGCACTTCGACTCTGCGCAGTAAAATCGATTTGAGTTAGAAAAGCGCCACGTTTTATTTTGTGTCACCATACTTGGTCGTGTAACTACTCGTGTAACTGTATTTAAATAGGGAAAACGTGGAGGTGTTTGGTCGCTTCTAACTTCATCTCTGGATCCTAATGAATGAACTGGGCTAAGCTAAGTGCTATCAAAGTGTCGCCGCGCGCCAGAGCGATTAAGACGAGAGAGACATGCATCAACTTGTCTTAGTTAAGGGAATAACATAGTTTAATATGAAAAAACGGTGGAGTGTTCCTTTTAATGTAGACGTAGCCTTGGATATTGTTACGCTGCCAACACTTTCAGACGCAGTCGGCTGCACGATATATCGAAATATTGCGATGTGCACATCACAACGACTTGCTAAAACTGCATGATTTTAATACTCCAAACATTTACAGAAGTCCAAGTTTTAGGTCGATGCAGACAACAGAGAGTAGACTGGACGGAAGCATGACTAATACATGCGTGTGACATGCTTAATGTTATTAAATGCGATAAGCGAAGTACTCAAGCTCACAGAAAGTGATCCTGATTTCAGTTCTCTTCCCAGCTTATTTGGCCATATACACAAAAAATTGTCAAAATGTCCGTCTTGGTGAGTATTCACGTAAACAACACAGTCAGTTATTTCTTGTGCATTTAAACAGTTGAGAAGGAAAGTGTGTGTGTAACAGTGTATTGGATCCGTCCAGCTCTTAAAGTGACAGCAGCCTAATAAACCTCTGTGTGTGTGTGTGTGTGTGTGTGTGTGTGTGTTTAATGTTAATCAAAACATCATAAACACAGAGAAAATCACTCACTGCTCTTGACCGAATAACTTATGTAGCTTTAATAAGAATCAATATATATTTAATTCATACAGTGAAGACTAAACAGTGTTTTATTTGTCCATTTCATTATTCAAATTCTGTTGTTAAATAAACCTAATGCAGGCCTGTACCTAAAACCCCAAACCCTGGTTAAAATTACACGTACTACAGTGAAAGAGTGTGAAACGTGTATGTTGATTATATCATTTTCAGTTTTTAAATATAATTAAAATATTTTTTTCATACTTTATACAGCATTATTGTATCGAATATTGCATTGTTTAACAAGTCATCGCATTTTTCTCCAATATCGTGCAGCACTAGTGTATGAGTGTGTGTGTGTGTGTGTGTGTGTGAATATCTGTGGTTAAGAAGCGTCTCTCAAACACACTCTTGACTTACCCTGCGTATGTGTGCGTGTCGCTCTCATAATAGCATGTGTGTATTGTGCTGTTTAGTGGGCCAATAACTGCAGATGGAGGCTGTGTGTGTGTGTGTGTGTTTGTGTGTGTGTGTGTGTGTGTGTGTGTGTGTCGGATGAATGGATTTTCAATTGCTCTGCTCTTAGCAGAAAAGGCTTGTAATAGTTTGTGGCCCTCCATCAGGCGAGGTCAAACCCCTCAGCGGCGGCGAGCCGTGTGTGTGTGTGTGTGTGTGTGTGTGTGTGTGTGTGTGTGTGTGTGTGTGTGTGTGTGTGTGTGTGTGTGTGTGTGTGTGTGTGTGTGTGTGTGTGTGTGTGTGATTATTACAATCATTGGCGCTGCCGCTGGCGTACGAGACGTGTGTTCTGACCGCCTCTGTGAAACGTGAAGTACACTGGAACACAATGAATGTAATGATAATCATGTCAAATCACTCTGAATGTATAAAATCAATATGAACTCAACATTGACCCTGTTTGCTTTTTAAAACCCATTTCTGTTCGATTCATCAGTGCATTAATACCAAAGAACAATGTGCAGAGACCTTTTCCCCTTCCCATCCATTCCTGATGGATAACATCAAGAGATTTGGCCACACGAAGAGATGCACGACTACGCAAACGAAGCTGAATGAAATCAGCTCGTGGTTTTAGATGCTTGATGCCGCATTTGACGAACGCCATTGGTTCTGGTGTGTCATGTGACCTGAGCGTGTGCTGAACCAGTGTTAAATAGTGAATCTGTTTAACCAAATTATTGAGCTGCATGAAAAATACAATTGCTATATATTTATAGCAATTAGAAATGTATAAATATTCTGTAACACTTTACAATAAGGTTCATTAGTTAACATTAGTTATACCATGGTCTGGGTGAATACTCGATTCTGATTGGCTGCAGGGTGTCCGTTAAAA
Organism: Scardinius erythrophthalmus; assembly: GCF_964197995.2. Classification (NCBI taxonomy): domain Eukaryota; kingdom Metazoa; phylum Chordata; class Actinopteri; order Cypriniformes; family Leuciscidae; genus Scardinius; species Scardinius erythrophthalmus. The sequence goes on from NC_138232.1 coordinate 41,793,384, forward strand.
AGTGATAATGTACACCTAGGAAAGGCGTCCCCTCATTAATACCTGATAATGGACACCTCGAAGGGCATTAACCCTTACTTAATGTATTGACTAACATGAACTAAGATGAGCAACACATTTGTTACTGTATTTGTTAATCTTTGTTAATGTTAGTTCATGGAAACACAGCTGTTCATTGTTTATGTTAGTTCACAGTGCATTAATTAATGTTAACAACTATAATGTATTAGTAAATGTTGAAATTAATATTAACTAAGATTTATAAATGATGTAGAAGTATTGTTCATTCTTAGTTCACGTTAACAAAGGTAGTTAACTAATGAACCTTATTGTAAATTGTTACCAAATATTCTTTTAAAAATATTTAATTAAAAAGTGAATTTTTTTAATGCTGTGTTTGTTTTTAGGGCTGAATTTTTTTTATTGTGATTTATATATCAATATGACTATTTAAAAAAAATATATATATATAAATAAATACCGTACAACTGTGAACAAGGCCGACACTGAAAGCACTGGATCATGAACTGTTTGTGTGTAAATGAACACAGTGTCGCGCTTTACTCTGAAATATTTAGCATATATTTATTGTGATTTGATGATGGCTCTAATATGGCCATATTGAACGTTTATTTCTATGAATCCTGCAGCTCTACTAATGCGTGTGTTTGGTTTGTTTGGGTTCACGCTGAGTTTAGAGACTTTAATTGTGGCCCAAACTTCAATAATTTGCCTTCCGGCGGAGGTTTTTTCCTTCTTCTTTTACTCTTGTCCGTCGGGAACAATGCTTTCCTGAGAGGAAGAAGCATCGATCATCATAGCTGAAGTACTGAGAGAAGGTTGTGTGTTGTGTTCATAAGGAAGCTTAGTTCAGAGGGCCTGTAAACAGCCTGAGGAGAGAGAGAGCGAGCGAGCGGGAGTCAGTGTGTGCAGCTTTGGGGAATGGCATGAGATATAGACTGATAAAACATGCTAACACACATTTCACAGCGAGTAAATGAAGATGTCTGTGAGTGTGTGTCTGTATTGTGTCTGTATAATGAGGTGAGACAGGTCATCTGTGTTACACATGCAACCATCTGCTCTTCACGATAGGGGACGTGTGGGATTCATCCCTCTTTTCATGTTGTAAATAAAGGCAGGGATTCCCTTTTTTTTGTCAGCTGAAGCCCTTGAGCTCAAATATTTACTTGAAGCCCCCCTGAGATATTAATATTTCAATAATTTATCAACACATTCACATGTTCACAGTTCTCTGATGATGTTTAACGGTCACATGACATGCAGCTTAACTCATAATATTCTTTTTGTTTAGTAAGTGATTTATTCTGATACTTTAAATACTAGCTTTTCATCATCTAACGAAACCCCAATTATATTCCAATTTAGGGCCCTATGAAATACTTTTTATTTTTTATATAGTTTTTATATTTTTCCAAGTTTCATTTCGCTTTAATTTTTCTGCATTTCTTATTTTGTAAAATTTTTAAATGGTTAAATTATATTTTATTAATCCGAAAGCAAGTCTAATTATTTAAAATCATGAAACTTATACAATTTATTAAAAATTAAAAAATGTTGGGCACTATGAAATGCATTTTATTTTTACTGAAACTCTGTTTTATTTATTTTTTACCAAATTCTGTGTTTTCCATAAAAAAATTCTGGATTCCATTTAAATGGTTTAATTAAATTTTAATAAATGAAAGCGTGTCTAAGTAATTGAGTTTAGAAAAAAAATAAAATCTTAATAATTTTTTTTTTTTAACAATGATAGGGCTCTATGAAATGTATTGTAATGTTTATAGTATTTTAATACAAAAATGTAATCAAATCATATTTTGGCAAAGCGCTGCAGAGGTTTACTGTAAAAATTAAAACATGCAAGAAAAATTGTGATTATTCTATAAATGTTTTAATAATTGTATTACTGCTCCTACATTAAGACTTGCATTCTACTGTACAATAGTAATATATATTTCTGTCACAATTTCTTCAAGTTAAGCCAGACTTTTATTTTGACGGGTTGCCGTGATGACCTTAAAGTTTCTCTATGTTTATGATATGACGATATTTTTATCAAATGAAACGCTGAAATGCTGCCTGTTCTCCTGGGGTCATGTGATGCTTCATGTGAGGAACCAGACACCGTTTCACTGTCAATATTCACGTGACTCAGAAGGCTTTTATTCTGCTGATGTTTATTTGGATCATCTCCGAATCCTTCAGTAAATGTGAAAAGAGCATCTCTGTGTGTGTTCTGTGGAAGAAAATCAAACCGGTTTGGAAAGACATGAGGGTGAAGAGATGATGACAGGATTTAATTTTTAAATGAACTATCCTTTTAATCTTTTGTGTGTGTGTGTGTGTGTGTGTGTGTGTGTGTGTGTGTGTGTGTGTGTGTGTGTGTGTGTGTGTGTGTGTGTGTGTGTGTGTGTGTGTGTGTGTGTGTGTGTGTGTGTGTGTGTGTGTGTGTGTGTGTGTGTGTGTGTGTGTGTGTGTGTGTGTGTGTGTGTGTGTGTGTGTGTGTGTGTGTGTGTGTGTGTGTGTGTGTGTGTGTGTGTGTGTGTGTGTGTGTGTGTGTGTGTGTGTGTGTGTGTGTGTGCTGATGCCAAAAATAAGCATGTCCTCATTTCGGCTGTTAATTAGCTAATAGAAACTGTTGCCAGGAGACGGATGTCTTATTAGGAAAGCGCTATGAATCCCCGGAGGACACACAATAACACTGTGTCTCTATCATATTATATACCTGCATTTCACCAGTGCAATAATCACAAAATGTCCATGTATCGTCTGATCAGAGTGTGTGTCTGTGTGTGTGTTCCTGTATTCATCAGTAATTGCTCCGTCACTCATCTGTGTGTTCTGCTGTGTAATGGTTGCAGATCGATCTCAGTGTGTATTAGCTGTGATCTTCCCGCCGTACTCAAGCTAATCATTTTGATTGATCTCTTCATTGGCCGTGTTCTGCAGCGATCAGCGCTTAACGCTTCAGGAGGGGTTACCATAGCAACCTGTTGCATTAGACACACACACACACACACACACACACACACACACACACACACACGTGTGCGCACACTGCACACCTGTCCCCAAACACACACATTACTTGATCATGTGCAGTTAGTGGAGTGAGATATAAGATAGAACAGTATAAATCACACACACACACACACACACACACACACACACACACACACACACACACACACACACACTCTGCACACTTGTCCCCAAACACACACATTACTTGATCATGTGCAGTTAGTGGAGTGAGATATGAGATAGAGCAGCATAAATGACACACACACACACACACACACACACACACACACACACACACACACACACACACACACACACACACACACACACACACACACACACACACACATTTTATTTAATACTGTGAAGCTGCTTTGATACAATCTGTATTGTGAAAAGCGCTATATAAATAAAGCTGACTTGACACACACACACACACACACACACACACACACACACACATATTACTTGGTCATGTGCAGTTAATGGAGTGGGATATGAGATAGAACAGCATAAATGACACACACACACACACACACACACACACACACACACACACACACACACACACACACACGTACACACACACACACACACACACACACACGTACACACGTGTGAAGCACATGAGATAATTCACTCTCTGTTGATGTCGCTATTGACATCTCTGATGCTTATAACAGCACTTTTTAGTTTTGTTTTATCATTTTTTATATTTATATTATTTTATTTATTGTTTTATATTTTGTAATTTATTTATTTTATATTTTATTATATTTGTAATATTTCTATTATTTTATTTGATATTTTAATTACTTTATTATACATTATATATATATATATATATATATATATATATATATATATATATATATTTATTTATTTATTTATTTATTTATTTAAAAATTCCCTGTATGTTTCAGTAGAGGATCTGCTGAGTGTGTGTGACTGTATTTGTGTTAGTGTGACGGTGGAGATTTGAGGATTGCTGAGAGAGGAAATGTGTCGACCACCTGTGGAAGTGAATGAACATCTTCCTGTGTGTAATGAGCCAGCGCCGTCTCCTTCCTGTCATCCTGTGTGTGTGTGTGTGTGTGTGTGTGTGTGTGTGTGTGTGTGTGGCTGTCCTGGCCTCTGAAACCTTTGATCGATCTCTGCCACGACTTCAAGCCTCTTTATGTGCCAGTGGTTTTCTCTGACACACTCCTTTCCCAGAACAACGTTCCCATGATTCAGTTCTGTTGTTTCGATCGGATCTGTTTACTCTCGACGCCTCGGACAGAAATGTGCTGTGGTGAATGTGTCACATGGTTATATGGTGCTTTGCAATCCATAAACTCAATTATGAAAATAGTTTAAATTAATTTCATCAATATTTTGTTGTGTTTGTTCTCTTATTTAATTGAGTATTAAAGCTTTTGTTTAGGAGTTTGAAGAAAAGCATTTCACAAAATCCATGAATCTATCTAATAATCAGTGGCTTGAATGCCTTCA
>NC_138232.1:41802925-41842925 GCF_964197995.2 Scardinius erythrophthalmus
CGTGGAGGTGGAAAAACAAGTTCCTTGTGACATGCAAGATTTATTGTATAAAGATTTAAATTATGCAAAAGAAAGGCAAGGGTATGAGTCTGCTGTTTTTGTCAATTTTAAGTTTTAATTTAAAATGTAGGCTATGCGATTTTAATATAAGTAGCCTACATGGTAAAATATTTTTACCACTTGCTTGAGCAACAATATATAATGATATAGAAGTAATGCATTTAATAATATGTTGTTTAAATTGTGTTTAAACGTGAATACGTCTATTAAACAGTGTATATGTGTACAAAGAGAATCGCAATGCTGACAAACAACTTTTTTTAAATAAAAGTTGCTGATAACTTCTCGATTTGAAATACAAATAGTGAGTATGTATTTGTGGTACAGCTTACAGCAGCGGATCAGGTACGCACTGCAAACGCAGCATATGTGAAAGCACTATTGCGTGTGCTGCTCCTGCACTGCATACGCACTGCAACACGCACCGCATATGCACTGCACACGGAGTATGTGTGAAACGGGCGTAACACTTTATTGTGATGCTCCCCGACTGTCATTCTACTGACTATAAGTAACTTTGCAAGTGCATCTCCACTTATTCTACTAACCCTAACCCTAACAGTCTACTAATACTCTAATGAGAGTTAGTTGACATGGAGTTGCAAAGTTACTTATAGAATATCTAAAGTGGACTATCAAAATAGTGCATGTTTTAATTGTAGTTATCTGTTTTTTTGTAACACTTTACCATAAGGTTGCATTTGTTAACATTAGTGAACATGAACTAACAAACAGCAATACATCTACAGCATGTATTAATCGTAGTTCATGTTTAGTTCAACGTTTACGTGCACCAGGGGCATTTTTGGGACATATTGCAGATGCATAAACACTTGTTGGATTACATATTTTATTAAATGTTTAATTTAGTTTTTCCACTGCAATAGTATATAAACTGATAAAGTTTAGTAGACTGATTTCAGGTGATTATGGAGTCTCCAGCAAAGAATCACTTTTCTTGCCAGACCTGTTTTCTCTATTGTGTTTTAAATAAGTCAGATCACTTGATTCTCACCTTTCGGAGCCCAGACGTTGAGTCGTTAGGTTGATTGACTTTCACCTATTGTCTTTAATGGCTCTGGGATGGCTTTTGGAATGGGAGTTCCTGGCCAGTATCAGCATGTGAATAGTTATGCTGATTCAATTGGACTCAGAGTAGGGTGTGTTCCCACTTCATTTGCATGCTTTATTCAGAGTTCCCGCCTCTATGTAATCCCTCTCCCTTGGAATGTATATAGCTACAATGTATAATGTTTTAGTTAGATCATGTTGGAAGTTTCTACAGCCGTGTACAGAGGAGTTCTCAATAAAGAATAACTTCCGTTGAACGCGATCCCAACTGTCTCCTGGTCTCTGCTTTGAAGAAAGAAAAACTTTACAACAGATGGTGCCTTGTGACCCGGATGGAGAAAAAGGAAACTCAAAGAACTGCATCTTGAAACTTCAAGCTCAAAGATCTCAACGAAGCTGACTGAGTTCCAGACTGAATCTTCTGAATCCAGATTGAAAACTTCAAGCTCCAAAAAGATCTCAAAGACTGAATTTTTCCAGACGGAATCTTTCTCTACAAATGAAAGACTCGGTGAGTTTCACTCCATTAAAAGAACCAATGCAGACCAGTACAAATGTTTTCCTCTGCGCCGTTCAGAGAAGTAGTTAACAAACAGCTGTAGAGTTTGGTTAACTAAAGATGAGCCTCTAAAAAAGTTTTTCTTTTAGAGATGAAATTTACCCCCTGTTGTTGGCAGGGAAGATTAACAGTTACATGTTAATATTGTGTGTATGCTCTTGCTAGAGAAGACCTATCTGTAAGCTAGAGAATTAGCTTTAGAATTAGATTTAGCTTCTTGTGCTAATAAGATTGTACCCTATGTTTGCAAGACAGTAGAGAGTTTTTTTAGTGTTTGTTTGTGGTAACAAAAAAATTCACAAAATGTTTAGGAAAAGTACTAGACAGATTACACCTTTTTGGACAGATAGTGAATTCAAGTCTTTGTTATCAGAGCACATGGACTCCATCGTGACTAAGCCAGTCAGATTGAATTTAACCAAGAAATTTGGCATTGATCCAGAGAAAGTGTGGTCAATTGAAGATTGCAAGAAAGTGTTGAGTGCATGTATCAGGAAGAAAAATCTGAAAGGCATCATCGGTTGTCACCGAGAATTTAGCTTATCCATTGCACAAGAACAAGCGCAGTGTATTGCTAAGTTGAAAGAACAGATCAAACAATTGCAGACTCAGGTGTCCTGTCTCAAGACAAACGTGGGCCATAACAAAGCCTCAACCAAATGTGATTTAGAAGACCAACAGTCAGAGGAAAGCTATCCTGATTTACAGTCTTTTGATAGTATAGAGGACAATGTCAATACAGATGTAAATGCAGTTGAAGTGTGCGTAGCTAGACAAAAGCCTCAGGGAAAAGGTGTTGATACAGTTCCATTTGCAACCCCCATATTGCAGCCACAAGCAATCAAAACATCTTTAGGTCCTAAAGAGATTGAGAGAATTGCTGAAAGTTTGCCATCAGTGCAAAGAAATTTTTCTAAGTTTAGAAGAGCATTGATCAGCAAAATGCGGCTCTATGATATGACTCTAGCTGAAGTCACCCAGCTAATATCACAGATCTTGACTGAGTCAGAATTCAATGATTTTGAAAGTGCTGTAAATAATTCTGAACTGCAACAGGCCAGTAAAGATGAATTAAGAGAGGAAGTTGTTAAAGTGTTAAAGAACATTGTTGGACCGAAAGTGGACTGGTCAAAGCTCACTAATTGTGTACAGAAGAAGGATGAAACTGTTTGTGAGTACACAGAACGATTCTGTCAGATCGCTGCCATTTACAGCGGAATTGCCGACACTCCAGAGAAAGTGTTAGGTCATAATGGTCCTCTAGTTCGCACATGGTCCGATGGTCTTTTGTCAGAACATAGAAATGCATTGCCTTTCTTAGATCTTACATGGTCAAATAGAACCCTGCAAGACAACTTGGACAGTTTAGCTATTTGGGAAAGAGACTTTGATGTCAAGGCAAGAGTAAAAATTGCAGCAGCATCCTTTAAGGTTAACTCAGAGAAGCCAAAGAAACGCAAAAGTCCTAGAGAAGCCAGTTGTTCTTACTGTGGCAAGCACGGACATTTTGGAAAAGAATGTCGAAAAAATAAAAATAACTTAAGACAAGTTAACAATGTTATGCAGCTCTTGCTACATTTGTTTGCTACTTTGAAGCAACCCCTCCCCTCGTCACTGGACTCGTGGGTAAGCTTTTTGAGGTGTTAACAATTTGGGCTGTGATTGCTTAATCTCCCCAGTAACTTACAACAAAGATGAAAGACTTATTTTTTTTTGTTTAATAGAACAAAAGGAAAGTGACTGTCACAGCCTTTGTTTGGGGGACATTCAGAAAACTCACAGCCATAAATGTTACACTGCAGAACACTACAATCAGACCTCCATGCTCTATATGATGTCTATTAAGACTGATGTTTCACTGGAGAATGAAAATGTGCCAATTTTCTCACACACTGTACAGTGTGTGCACAACACAGGGACAGAATAGGACACGGTTCAGTGAGGGCCCTGGAAAGAACTGACGCAACAGGCGTCGGGGGCCAATCCAGGGTGAAGACACTACCTCATAGGCCTTTCCTCATTTAGTCCATCCTTACCTCACTGGTCCATAGGTGTCAAATCAATTAAGAAATAGGGAAAGAATGAAACGACAACAGTACACTCTGAAAACGATAGAACCATTGTGTTTAAACTGCTACAACCGTAGTGTTTTGAAGAAATACTGCTCTCTGTTTTTCTGTTTTCTGTCTTACAGTGTGCAGATAAAACTTGATGGCTTTTTCAAGATCCATATGCAGCGACCGTCTCATCTGCATATGAAGCCCCAACCTCAAGAAGACAACCAGACCCACTGCTGAACGAACTATCACAAAAGAAAATGAAAAATACACAACGCAGAAAATTCACGGACCCTAAATTGCATGTTTGTTTCTGTGTCAGCATGCAATTACAGATGAACAACACAGAGCAAGTTATATGTGCCTGTAACTTACACCAGTTACAAGAATGAACTTTATGTGTCTAAATTTGTATTTTTGTGAGAGTTATTAGAACTCTCAAAGGGGGAAGTGTTGGATTACATATTTTATTAAATGTTTAATTTAGTTTTTCCACTGCAATAGTATATAAACTGATAAAGTTTAGTAGACTGATTTCAGGTGATTATGGAGTCTCCAGCAAAGAATCACTTTTCTTGCCAGACCTGTTTTCTCTATTGTGTTTTAAATAAGTCAGATCACTTGATTCTCACCTTTCGGAGCCCAGACGTTGAATCGTTAGGTTGATTGACTTTCACCTTTTGTCTTTAATGGCTCTGGGATGGCTCTTGGAATTGGAGTTCCTGGCTAGTATCAGCATGTGAATAGTTATGCTGATTCAATTGGACTCAGAGTAGGGTGTGTTCCCACTTCATTTGCATGCTTTATTCAGAGTTCCCGCCTCTATGTAATCCCTCCCCCTTGGAATGTATATAGCTACTATGTATAATGTTTTAGTCAGATCATGTTGGAAGTTTCTACAGCCGCGTACAGAGGAGTTCTCAATAAAGAATAACTTCCGTTGAACGCGATCCCAACTGTCTCCTGGTCTCTGCTTTGAAGAAAGAAAAACTTTACAACACACTCAAAGTGCAAATATTGATTGGACATCTCAGCAGCTCAACTAACAGGCCTCCAGTTTTAGTTTTTAAAGAAATCTCTACTAAGACTTTATTTTAAGGTGACGTAGTTTCTTAACTTACTGAATAACAGTAAATTATGCATATTTACAAGCAACAAACCTTAGACCAAACTATAACCCTATAGTAACATATATATATATATATATATATATATATATATATATATATATAGAGAGAGAGTTTAGTTATAGTTATATATATAGTTATAGTTATATATAGAGTTATAGTTATATATATATATATATATATAGTTATATATATAGTTATAGTTATATATAGTTATATACTGTATATATTCCACATGACTCATTTTTGTAATAATTACACTTAAAATAAAGGGTATCCAAACTCAAAAATTGATTACATCTCAACTTACTGGACTATTTTTTGCTAATATTAAAACCTTGATATATTACGCAAATCATTCCTTTTGAATTTGCTCGATTCTGTTGTATTTATTGTGGATTAATCGTTGTTTTCTCTAAGGTTATTGTCGCAGCATGATCCCAGGTGGCTTTATTTGAATATTTTCCTTGCATTGGGTCTGTAATGGCACTAAAACTCAGTTTGATTATGTGTAATGCTCATTGATGTGTGCTGAGTGTGTGTGTAGGTGATTTGATGTGTTTTGAGATGAACTGTGTGTGTGATCCTCTGAAGCGATCACTGCGTCACACTCAGAGATGCAATAGAAGTGATGAATGTGTTCAACATGCAAGAACAGCGCGCTTCCCCTCGCCTCATCATATTTACATAAGTAATATATACTTCCACTGGGTCTCGTTACAGTAATGCACTCATATAAGCTCACTGTATCTGAGTGAAACGTCTGTCATCATTCAGCCTCGTGTCTTTCCAAACCTGGATGACTGTCGTCCCAAATGGAGATTTATAGTGAATAATGACTTAAATTTGCTTCTGTTCTTAATATATACTCTACTGTTCAAAAGCCTGGGGTTGGAAGAGTTTTTTAGTCCTTTATGATCACCAATGCTGCATTTATTTGATCAAAAGTATTGAAATATTATTGCAATCTAAAATCAACTGTTTTCTATGTGAATATATAGTAAAGTGTAATTTATTCCTGTGATCAAAGCTGAATTTTCAGCATCATTACTCCAGTCTTCAGTGTCACATGATCCTTCAGAAATCACTCTAATATGATGATTTGATGCTTAAGAAACATTTATGATTATTATTTATCAGTGTTGAAAAGAGTTGTGCTGTTCATTATTCATATTTTGTGGGAACTGATACATTTTATCTTTCAGAATTCTTTGATATATAGAAAGTTCTAAAAGAAGAGCGTTTGTTTGAAATATTATCTTTTGTAACATTATAAATGTCACTTTTGATCAATTTAAGGCATCCTTGATGAATAAAAGTGTAAATGACTCCAAAATTTTGAATGGTAGAGTGTGTTGAACGGTTGTTGTATTTGTGTGTGTATATATATATATATATGTATAAGTATGTATGCATGTATATGTTGAATGAGATGCTTTAATGCAGTTATTTTTGGTGCTTTATTGCATAAATCACTGATATTTTTCATAGTACGGAAAAGAGCATCCTGGACGTTCTGTTAAATATCTTCAGATTTATTCTACATAAAGAAATCCCTTTAAAAGGAACCCTGTCACTTTCAATTTCTTGTTTTTGCTAAATGTTCTTTCATTCTCATTAATATTTGATTCGTTTGCATGGAGTTTGAATAAATCATAATGGTTAATTACTTAATGCATTGATTTCAGATAGCCTTTGTGAACAGTGAAGACTTCGCTGAAGTTAGCAGTGGTGTGTGTTGTGAGTGTGTGTGATCGGTGCAGGATAAGCCTGTGTAAATGTGCCGTTGCTGTCGGTGTAACAGTTGCGTCTGTCTTCATTGTATGATTCAATTAGCGGCTAATGTATGTAATCCTCTTGTAGTGGTACGGAGAGATTGATGCTGAATGAGGGATTTGATCCCGGCTCTCATCCTCTCGCCGATTCTCTCCTGAGAGACGCAGAGATGATTATATTCGCGGCGATTAGCTCGTCCTGACGGTCTGATGTCATTATTGTAATGATGTTTGTGTTTTCACATGATGAAAGCGTTTGGCCTCGTGTCTGCTTCTCTGTGTGTGAGAGGATTGCGCTGGTGTTATGAGATATTAATGAGATGTTGATGCTCTTGTTTTGTCAGATTCTGATTAATTCTGTGAGCCCATCCCGACCGGCGCTGGTGTACGAGAGCGTCCCGGTGAGCGATGGCAGTCCGGTGTTACGGGACATGCTGTTCAGCCCCGACCTCCAGTTCATCTACACACTCACCGACAAACAGGTGAGCACGCGCTTTTACACACTTCATAATAATGATTTCAATGAAGAAACACCTGGACCGGATCACTTTCAAAACGTGTTGCAATGAGAATTTGATGTCAAAATGTGCTTAACTGACATTAAAATGTCAAAATGCATGAGATCTTAATAGTCCCACAAGTAGGCTGTGTGTTCGTTCTGCATAATCCATTCATTCCAACTCAACAAGACAGTTCTGCACAAAGCTTTTACAAACGTGATGCTCATCATGCAACCAATAGTTTCATCTTCATGTCATTGCAAACTGACAGACATATACACTCCACAGCCAAAATACGCAAATGCTTCAGAGTCAATGACTGGATCATTATTGCAGTGATTATTATGTTTAGCATGTTATATGTTTGGCTACAGTTCTTCTAACCCTAATTAATGGAGTGTGTAGCTTTTCATTTCTTAAACAACCATGTAGGAAGACTCATCATGGCCATATTCCAGTTTGACATTATGAACATTCATCAGGCTCAGATTGTGAAAGAATGGTTGTGAGGAGCATGAAGAATCATTTTCCAGAGCTTAAACTCACTGACAGTCTTCTGGATGTGCTGGAGGAGACTTTACAGAGCGCTGGACTCTTGCATTGACAATACAAGATCCTGACCAAAAAATGATGCACCTTGTGATGGAAATAAATGTTGTGATGTTATTTCCATTAAGAGGTGCATTGATTTTTGGTCTTTATCTTATTTGACATGTGAAACAAACAAAATAACATACAAAATGGAGATACTTTTTCTTATTTATGATTATTTTTTATTTTTTTTGCACTGAGTGGGAGTTTGCTTTAGGCTTCCTCATTGATCTATCGGTCATGCGTGTGTGTGTTATGGAGTGTAGAGTTATTTTAGTCTCTTACACACGTTGAACATACAGTGAGTGATCAATGAGATGATGTACATTACAGTGTCATCTGATCTGATTATTGATGTTTTAGTGTACACACACACACACACACACACACACACACACACCTGTAATGCAGCTGTGTGTGTATCTGCTCTATACGTCACATGAGACTCCATTGATCTTCCTTCCACGTCTGAATCCAGATAAAACATCACTGCCTGACACATCATCAATAATAATCATCACAAACTCATGATATTATGTAAAGTGTGACGTTTAAACTGAATCTGCTTCGATGTAATACACACTCATGTGTTGCCATGCTCTTAATTTCCAGTGTTTGTTTCCTGTTCTGTGAATGATTATTACACTACCATGTTTAATGTCGTAGAGAAATGTAGATAAACACACAAGCATTTGCACCTTGACTTCTGACTCAACCAATCACGTGAGTTTGGGGCGGGGTTTTCTCTTTGACTGACCAATGACAGATGGAGAGACTGTTTGAGCTGGAAAAAACTGTTTAAAACCTCTGTTTTAAAAGAAGAATTCACTTTTTCTAATGATTTTGATATGAATGTGAGTGTTTGAAGACTATACAGTGACATTTTTTAACGTTTGTGATGAAATAATTGTGTCTCCTGTAGAATACGCCCGTAAAATGCAAGAAGTCCTTCGTCTCTTTGTGTTCTGTCAGTTTCTATTTTTCCTGTTCCTTGACTTTTCTTCTCAGGATAATGAAAACGGCTGGCAGAGAGTCTGAGGCGCTGCTCAGAAAAAGCACACGCTCCATTTAAAGCCCTGACAGAGTAATTTAGCATTGGCCCCTTGTTCTCCAGCACTTAATTAAAAAGTGTTTGATAGCCTGTCTCCTCTCGCCGTCCGCTTCGCTCGGCCCGGGGCGAACCAGCATCAGCTCTTACAGCTCCAGATTACACACATCTGGATGACACTCCAACAGGAATCAAAGTCAAAACTCCCTCCTCAGCCAGACAGCAATTTAAAGCAGCCCAATTATGCTATTTTAAAGGTTCCTAATTGTGTTTTGGCGTCTCCTACAACAGGTTTACATGCATTCACAGGTCAAAAACACTTTAATTTCCTCATAATCTCCACTGCAGCATCAGCTCTTTTCTCTCAGTGTCTGAAACGCTTCGTTTGAAGATTCAGTCTCTCTAAGCCCCGCCTCTCTGAGAGCTGCTCTGCTCTGATTGGTCAGAAACCGAACGCTCATTATCATATCTGAATCTCAGCTCTTGACACACGGTTATACGAACAGTAACGATGGCGTGGGTTTTACCAGATCAATCTCATCGAAGTGGATTTAAACGAACCCGCAAACCAGAGTCAGAATAATGTCACATCCATCACAGCTCATTTACATACTCTGCAAAAGTAATTTCTGCTAATTTTCTTATTTTCCTGTTGGATTAAGTTTATTTTTCTGACCCCATTGGCAGATATTCTTTCTTGTTTTAAACTTAACTCAATTTAAACAACTTAATTTTGATCATTTATTTCAGAAAACAAGACTTAACATCTTAAATCCTTTTGCATCTCAAGTAAACGAGTCTTGATTTTAGAACTTAGATATACATACTAGAAAAATGACAAAAATTCTAAGCAAGAAAATCATTTTTGTATTATCAGAATCTATTCTACCAGCAGTGTGAAATCTGCAGGAATGTGGAGGTTAATGAATCATAGATCAGAGGTAATTCACAGTAAGAATAGACCTCGACTAACATGATAAATGCACTGCAGGGAATAAAATAAATGCTACAAGTGTAGAATAATGGATGATTTAAGTTGAATGAAAGAACTGGTTTAATAAAGAGGAGTGTGATGGTGTGAATGTGTGATGGAGGTTATCATGGACACACAGGAGTGTGTGTTTAAGCCGCTGCGTTTTAGAGTCTTAACCTTTTTGTTCCGTTTAATCAAATCATTGATCATCTGGAGCAAAGTTAATCCCATAATCCCTCATATCAGCACAGAGTGAATCATCCAGTCTTACTGCAATTAAGAACTTCAGTAGTGTGTGTGTGTGGTTCAGTATTGATTGTGTGTGTAGGGTCTGTATTAAAAGCCTCTTGATTGGTTGAGGTGTTTTTACTGAAACCCTCTGCCAGGAATGGAAGAGAGGAAGTTTCTCTCCTCTAGTGTGATGACGTGCCGGATGGACATGCTGTGTCAAGCTAAAAAGAAAAAAGAAAGCTTTCATATTGGATGTTAGTTTAAAACAATAGACCAGTTAGATAATAAACTACTCCCATTAAGCATTGCAAATTACACTGCTGAATCAAAAGTGATGATACAATATAATAGTCATTTTGTATACAAAGAAAATATGTTTATTGCGAAATACACTCACCTAAAGGATTATTAGGAACACCTGTTCAATTTCTCATTAATGCAATTATCTAATCAACCAATCACATGGCAGTTGCTTCAATGCATTTAGGGGTGTGGTCCTGGTCAAGACAATCTCCTGAACTCCAAACTGAATGTCAGAATGGGAAAGAAAGGTGATTTAAGCATTTTTGAGCGTGGCATGGTTGTTGGTGCCAGACGGGCCGGTCTGAGTATTTCACAATCTGCTCAGTTACTGGGATTTTCACACACAACCATTTCTAGGGTTTACAAAGAATGGTGTGAAAAGGGAAAAACATCCAGTATGCGGCAGTCCTGTGGGCGAAAATGCCTTGTTGATGCTAGAGGTCAGAGGAGAATGGGCCGACTGATTCAAGCTGATAGAAGAGCAACTTTGACTGAAATAACCACTCGTTACAACCGAGGTATGCAGCAAAGCATTTGTGAAGCCACAACACGCACAACCTTGAGGCGGATGGGCTACAACAGCAGAAGACCCCACCGGGTACCACTCATCTCCACTACAAATAGGAGAAAGAGGCTTCAATTTGCACAAGCTCACCAAAATTGGACAGTTGAAGACTGGAAAAATGTTGCCTGGTCTGATGAGTCTCCACAGTGGTAATCTGGCATCCATCATGCCTTGTTACCACTGTGCAGGCTGGTGGTGGTGGTGTGATGGTGTGGGGGGTGTTTTCTTGGCACACTTTAGGCCCCTTAGTGCCAATTGGGCATCGTTTAAATGCCACGGCCTACCTGAGCATTGTTTCTGACCATGCCCATCCCTTTATGACCACCATGTACCCATCCTCTGATGGCTACTTCCAGCAGGATAATGCACCATGTCACAAAGCTCCAATCATTTCAAATTGGTTTCTTGAACATGACAATGAGTTCACTGTACTAAAATGGCCCCCACAGTCACCAGATCTCAACCCAATAGAGCATCTTTGGGATGTGGTGGAACGGGAGCTTCGTGCCCTGGATGTGCATCCCACAAATCTCCATCAACTGCAAGATGCTATCCTATCAATATGGGCCAACATTTCTAAAGAATGCTTTCAGCACCTTGTTGAATCAATGCCACGTAGAATTAAGGCAGTTCTGAAGGCGAAAGGGGGTCAAACACAGTTTTAGTATGGTGTTCCTAATAATACTTTAGGTGAGTGTATAATGTACGGTTCAAAATAGAAATTTTACAACATTTATTTGAAATTGAAATCTTTTTAATACTATAACATTGAGCATTAGAAATGCCTTTACTGTCACTTTTGATCAATGCGTACTTGCTGAATAAAACTATTCATTTCTTTAAAAAAAAATCTTACTGAATTCATCTTTTGAACAATAGTATGGTATGTATGTATGTGATGTTCTTCTTTCCTTTTGTTCTTCTTTAACTTTCTTAAACTCATGTTTGTGTTTTCATTGGGTAATTCTCTTATTTCGGTCTTTTTTTACATTTAACTTTCTTTTTCTGTCATTC
Organism: Scardinius erythrophthalmus; assembly: GCF_964197995.2. NCBI lineage: Eukaryota > Metazoa > Chordata > Actinopteri > Cypriniformes > Leuciscidae > Scardinius > Scardinius erythrophthalmus. The sequence goes on from NC_138232.1 coordinate 41,814,800, forward strand.
TGATTTTACTGATTCTGATTCCTTCCTTCATTCCTTCCTTCATTCCTTCATGTAATTGTTCATGTTTGTTGGAAAATATATATTATATTTGAGATGTTGGGAATGTTGTCCAACACGATCACTGTCAACATTTGTAAAAACACAACCATCTCCCACATCAACTGATAGCTTTGAGTTTCTGTTGTATTTGAGATACAGTATAGAGGTTGATACAGAGATGTGTGTGTGTGTGCTTGTGTGTGTGTCACACACATGCGTCATCATCGTGTCACACATATTTGATTGACGTTTGAAGCCTGAGGCGCTGAGTTTTCCTCATCTCTGAGATTGAATGTGTGTGTTTTGACACACTATCATCCGGTGTAATGTGTGTGAGTGTGTGTCATTTATCTTGAATTCATTTGCGTGTGTTTTTGCTGCAGGCTGCAGTTTAACACGCTGAATATCAGATGAACTCCGCTCACGGCTGCTCGTGTGTGTGTGTGTTACATGATGACTTTCACCATGTATTAAAATGACAAATTAATGTTAAGCTTGCGTTAAACAGTGTTGTCTTTAATGCATATTCGTTTTGTTTATTTTACACTGTATATTTAAACACTCACACACACGCGCGCACGCACACATGCACACACACACGCTGACAGGCTGCATATGGTGAACTGGTTTTACAGAGAAAAGGATGTGCCCTGAACCCTAAACGTACACACACACACACACACACACACACACACACACACACACACACACACAGACCTGACCTCGCCATCCTCACTATCTCACCATCTGTTCTTCATCTCTGCTTGTCTTCATCCCTCCATCACTGTTTCTCACCCTGTAAACTGATACTCACACCTGTGTGTGTGTGTGTGTGTGTGTGTGTGTGTGTGTGTGTGTGTGTGTGTGTGTGTGTGTGTGTGTGTGTGTGTGTGTGTGTGTGTGTGTGTGTGTGTGAGAGAGCGATTAAAGTGGATTCATAGGCTGATGTTTTCCATCATGCACTCTGCTGGGTTCATATTTGCCTTAAGATTAATAAGTTCAGTTATTTATTATTTATTAATATCATAATAATTGGGTACATGCTGCTACAGTGTCATTACACAAGTAATTGCTGATTAATATTAATTATCTATTTGTAGGTTATTGTTTGGTTTGGTTTAGGGTTAGTTTCTTGTAATTATACATCATTTTGTGTTATTAACTACATACAGCATGTGCTACTTCCAGGTTAAAATCTGTTATCTAAGAGTTATCTTGTGATATCTTTTATATAATAACTTTTATTAAAAAAACGTTATTGTCATTCTACGCGCATGAACTAATGGACCAGAATGACAGAACTTTGTCTTCCCTGGTTATGGTTTCACAAGTAACTTCCTTCCTTCCTACCAAATTATACTAATTTGCCTTCTCTTCTCTTCCACACACACACACACACACACACACACACACACACACACACACACACACACACACTGATGTTATTCTGTTTTTGGCAGGAGGGATTCAGGGTTCCTGTCAATCAAATGCTGATCTCCGTGGTAACTGTCAGATGGCGCAGCGTGTGAGAAGCTGATTCTGTGCCTTCCATATGCACACACACACACACACACACACACACACACACACACACACGCGCGCAGAAAGCAGCAAACATTTGTCACCCTCCAGCGCTCATCTCTAGCCTGAAGCGACTCATGCTCTGACCACAGATGTGCTGCTTTACAGCAGTTATACTCTGATTTGCTCTGTGTGTGTGATATGATTAACATGTGTGTGTGTGTGTTGTGCAGGTGACGCGTGTGCCGGTGGAGAGCTGTTCTCAGTACACGAGCTGCTTCGAGTGTCTGAGCTCCAGAGATCCTCACTGCGGCTGGTGTGTCCTTCACAACATGTAAGCAAACACATAAACACCTTCATATCAACACCTTTCCTCGACTTCAAATTACATCTCATTTGACAGACATAAATAAGTTGAATATTTAACCCTATTAATGAACTGTTTAACCTTAGAAAGCCTACTGTATCATATTTAATACATGAAAAACATGATCAAAACTTTCTGAAAATCCTGTTGCTCATTCTACAACATGTCTTCTTTCTCCTGATTTATAGTTCATAAGTAAAAGGTTTTCTAGTATAATTGTAGAAATGTTCTCCTTCAGCTTGTGATTCATGTGTCTTTTTGCAGTGAACTCTATACTGATAAACATCATAACTTTGAATATTTCAAGATAAACACTTACTGGACTGAAGCAACTGAAGTTTATTGATTATCCATCGTTCTTTTTTTTTTTTTTTTGAAAAATCATGAGTCTAAAATATGATCATCGGTCTTTTGAGGAAGGTTTATTTGTTCGTCTCTCAATCATCATTGTATAGCATTGCATTTGATCATGAAATTGATATTTATATGCATTTTATGTCAGTATCTGCTATTATCTTATATAAAGATCTCAGTTATTTCCATTACAACATCAGAATTTCATTTTACTTATTTTTTCTGACTATTATTTGATGTTCCAGGCTTTACAGCGTTGGAGGATTTAACTTGTCATCCTGAACCTGTTCTTGGTGTGTGTGTGTGTGTGTGTGTGTGTGTGTGTGTGTGTGTGTGTGTGTGTGTGTGTGTGTGTGTGTGTGTGTGTGTGTGTGTGTGTGTGTTACCACCATCTAGCGTGTCTTTGCACATCAGTTCATCAAACTCTTCCTCAGGCTGAAGTGGAAATATTCATTATGATTCACATAAAAGGTTCCTTGACGCTCCTGATCTCAGTCATGAGAGAAACATTAGCTGGATTTCAGCCATGAACTCAAACTGTGGTTAAAAAATAATTAAAAGCCAAAACATACTCCCGTCATTCTCTCTTCCACAATAACCGTCACATTCAGTGATTATCCCTGAAGATTCAGATGTCAGCTTTATCTTCAGATGTCTGAATTTGCCCTTCAGGGATTCATGAAGTGTGTGTGTGTGTGTTCATGTCTGAGCGCTCGGGTCTCGCTCCAGCGCAGATGATTTCAGCGCTGCGTATGAACACACACATGAGCCTCAGTCTGTCTGTGTAAAAATATGATGCTCTGCCAAACCTTCTGGCAAACATTAGCAGCAAACAGTCCTTTTACCACCATTTTAGCCACAAAGAAGCAGTTTAAATAGTTTTCCTATGTAACATCCACATTAAATGCCAAAGGAGTGCAAAAGTCAGCTTCCAGATGTAAAAAATCACATTTATTTTCACCATAGTGACACTATTGTTTTTCTAACAATAACTAACTTTATGGCTGACCACTGAAGGTCACAGTGATATTTGCATCTGTAAAAGTTGATGTGATTTCAACAATTTTAATACATTTTGTTTTGTTTTCAAATTCCCATTGAAGAGAGAATTAGTTTGCACTACCCATATACATATATGTGCATACACTGAACAAAATTACTTAACACTTTTGTTTTTTCATGAGCTGAACTCAGTGATCTAAGACTTTTTCTATGTACACAAAAGGCTTATTTCTCTCAAATATTGTTCACAGATCGGTCTAAATCTGTGTTAGTGAGCACTTCTTCTTTGCCGAGATAATCCATCCACCTCACAGGTGTGGCATATCAAGATACTGATTAGACAGCATGATTATTGCACAGGTGTGCCTTAGGCTGGCCACAATAAAAGGCCACTCTAAAATGTGCAGTTTTATCACACAGCACAATGCCACAGATGTCGCAAGTTTTGAGGGAGCGTGCAGTTGGCATGCTGACAGCAGGAATGTCCACCAGAGCTGTTGCCTGTGAATTGAATGTTCATTTCTTTACCATAAGCCATCTCCAAATTCATTTCAGAGAATTTGGCAGTACATCCAACCGGCCTCACGACCGCACACCACGTGTAACCACACCAGCCCAGGACCTCCACATCCAGCATCTTCACCTCCGAGATCGTCTGAGACCAGCCACCCGGACAGCTGCTGCAACAATCGGTTTGCATAACCAAAGAATTTCTGCACAAACTGTCAGAAACCGTCTCAGGGAAGCTCATCTGCATGCTCATCGTCCTCATCGCGGTCTCGACCTGACTGCAATTCGTCGCCGTAACCGACTTGAGTGGGCAAATGCTCACATTCGATGGCGTCTGGCACTTTGGAGAGGTGTTCTCTTCACGGATGAATCCCGGTTTTCACTGTACAGGGCAGAAGGCAGACCGCGTGTATGGCGTCGTGTGGGTGAGCAGTTTGCTGATGTCAATGTTGTGGATCGAGTGGCCCATGGTGGCGGTGAGGTTATGGTATGGGCAGGCGTATGTTATGGACAACGAAAACAGGGACATTTTATTGATGGCATTTTGAATGCACAGAGAAACCGTGACGAGATCCTGAGACCCATTGTTGTGCCATTCATCCACGACCATCACCTCATGTTGCAGCATGATAATGCACGGCCCCATGTTGCAAGGATCTGTACACAATTCCTGGAAGCTGAAAACATCCAAGTTTTTGCATGGCCAGCAGACTCACCGGACATGTCACCCATTGAGCATGTTTGGGATGCTGTGGATCGGCGTATACGACAGCGTGTTCCAGTTGCTGCCAATATTCAGCAACTTCGCACAGCCATTGGAGAGGCGTGGATCAACATTCCACAGGCCACAATCAACAACCCGATCAACTCTATGCGAAGGAGATGTGTTGCACTGCGTGAGGCAAATGGTGGTCACACCAGATAATGACTAGTTTTCGAACCCCCCCGGACGCCCCAATACAGTAAAACTGCACATTTTAGAGTGGCCTTTTATTGTGGCCAGCCTAAGGCACACCTGTGCAATAATCATGCTGTCTAATCAGTATCTTGATATGCCACACCTGTGTGTTTATATAATGTGTGTGTGTGCGTGTGTGTACACTCATATATTATATAAACCAAAAGTTTATGTTAGATGTGATTAATTGTGATACTTCATAATTAAGATGTCAGAAATTGTATATTTTTCTTTCTGTGAAGTACACGCTATCTCAAGTTCATTTGCTTAAAATTACATTTTTATTTATGATTCGTCTGGAAGCTGGTTGCTTTGATTCATGGCTTAAAACTCTTTATTGAAGAATGTTTCTGAAATCCCTGTGAAGAAAATTAATGTTTTGCCCATAAGCAGCTTCAATGACGATATGAAGTCCTTCAGTGGAGCTCAAACCTTCTCAGTGTTGATTATATTAGAGTTTGTTGATGCTCTGAACCGCTCAAGGCTGGAACTGTTGTGTTAATGTGAGTTTATTCTCTCTCTGTCCTCAGTTGTTCTCGCCGTGATCGCTGTGAGAGAGCAGACGAACCCCAGAGATTCGCTTCTCGAGCGGATCAGTGTGTGGAGCTGGCGGTCCAGCCCAACAACATCTCCGTCACCATGGCTGAAGTCCAGGTGTGTGTGTTAGAGTAGATGCTACATGCACAGACACTTAAATCCAGTGTTGGGGAAAGTTACTTTTAAAAGTAATGCATTACAATATTGAGTTACTTCCTAAAAAAGTAACTAATTGCGTTACTTAGTGACTTTTTATGAAAAGTAATGCATTACATTACTTTTGCGTTACTTTTTCTCACCTGGGCTGGGCTTTGTTTTTTTACTTATTTTTTTTATAACAAAAAAGTGCAATTTTTGGCAAATGTTAAGGCCCTTTCACACCAAAAGTGAAGAGATTAAGCCTCATGCACTGAGGGAAGTGCATATTTAATCCTGTACAGTAGAGGGCGCCGATCAAACCATTCAGCTGTCTGAAATCTAATTTAAAGTAATTTTTGTTTATTAGTGTGGTGGAATTAGATCGTTGAAGGTCAGCAGCAAAGACATTGGTTAATAAAGTGAGATTAAATACATAGTATATTAGTGTCATTTAATATAGTTAATTATTAAAGTTTTGTGTAAAATTCTGAGATTTGCATTTTACTGTTTTTATTAATTTTGAGGAATACTGAATGTTTTTGTGGCAGTGAGATGAGTAAATGGATGTTCACATTTAGTCTAGAACTAAAATAACCATCGTGTTCACACAAACACACACACACAACGCGTCCTCACTTTATTTCTCTAAATAAATGTGAAACAGTAACTGGCGCTACTTATTTGAAAAAGCAGCTTCGATATTTTGTTGTAAATTGAAAAATACGTTCCTTTACTAGTTACTTGAAAAAGTAATCTGATTACGTAACTCAAGTTACTTGTAATGTTCCCCCAACACTGGTTATATCCGACACTTTTCCATCGATGTTCATTAGGAGGGTTAGCAGATACGCAGTGATATGGAGCAGCAGATGTCGTGTAGAGTGCAGTCTAAAAACAACTCTCCTTCAAATGAAATATGGGAATGCGAGCCAAGCTTTTTCACTTTGTCTGTTTTCTCCATTGATCTGCCAGCTGGTCCTTGAGGCCCGAAACGTTCCGGATCTTTCCGCAGGAGTGGATTGCTCCTTCGAGGATTACACGGAGACCGAAGCAACAATACACGGATCACGGATCTACTGCCTCTCTCCCACAGCCAAAGAGCTCGTCCCCATCACACGCCAACACAGTCAGTACACACACACACACACACACACGCACACACTCACACACACACACACGCACACACACACACTCAATCTGGGCTAGATATACACTTCTAGTCAACCGACACTATCTGTAGCCTTTAGATCTAAAAGTCCTGAAGATTAAGAGTAACATCAATCCAAGCTTTAGATTGATGTTTATGATGGGTATTATATCATATCTTCCAGAGATTCACTCAGTGCTTTTGTTTTCAGATCATAGGCTTACATTTCAATTCTCATTATATCTGTCCTTTATACATTATATCTGTCCTCTCCTAGTTTGAGGGATTATTGTGGGGATTGAGAAGCAGATCTGTTTCCCTTAAAGAAAAATACTGAAACTGATGGATATTTTGTAATGTCTGCTTGCATTAATGGTTTTGGAAAGTAGGCGTTTTGTTGATGAAAATTACGATTTTGACCTGAGAATCAACACAAAAGTGAATGTTTTGGGAAAAGAAAAAAAATATTAGAATTTGAAAAAAATAAGTTGAATCAAAGTTGCAAAATTTCACTTATTTGCTATTTCTAGTCCCAAATCATAGAATGTTAATACAATAAGATGTGCATGGGTCGTTTAGAGCAGGGCTATTACTGTTAACTAAAACTAAAACCATAAAAAAAATACATTTATTAACGCTTAGTTTTGGGTTCAATTCTCACTATTAACTAGTTGCTTATTATCATGCTTATTACTAGGATAGTGGCTATTTATTAGTATTTATAAAGCACAAATGAATGGCTTATTCTGCATTATCATATTCTACATCCCTTAATCCTACAATACCTGAACTTAACAACTACCTTACTGACAATTAATAAGAAGTAATTAGGAGTTTATTGAGGCAAAAGTTGCAGTTAATAGTCACTTAATAGTGAGAATTGGACCCTAAACATATTTGTTGCTTGAAATAAAATAAATGTAAAAAAAATGAAATTTATTATTAACTTTACTTATTTACTTATTACTTTTTATTTCAGCTGTAGTTGCCAAAGCAGCTCTTCTTATTTTCATTTAGTTTAGCTTTATGTACTAAAATAACTAAAATTAAAAGTGAATTAATCCATATAGACATAAAAAATAAAATATAAAAATGACAAAAAACACACTAAATGTCTAAAACTTTTAAGTGAAATCACAACAAAAAATAAAGAATAATTAAGTGAAATAGTTTCTTAATGATACTAAAATAACACTGCATTACTGCTAATATTGCATTCATTTACTTCAGCTGTCAGGCTGATTCTGCCATGGCAGTTTTTAACAGTATGAATCTAAAAACAGTGTATCTTAAGCTAATGAATCTTGTTAGATGGTGATGATTACATGCTAACACAGACATTGCTCATCAGAGACACAAAGACGTCACAGCTGAATGTCCAACGCTGGCGTAGTTTCTCAATCATCAGTGAAGCACTAACTTACAGAGAAGGATGTAGACTTAATATAACACGACAAGTGTTTATCATGATAGTTCTGGTTCTAAATCTTGCTGTGTTTCAAGCCGTTGTACAGCATGTAGATGAGTGCAGATACACACAAACCTGTATGCTATATTAATACCCAATGCACTTCATTATTTGTGGAACTAGATAAGCAACGAGCCACTCAAGGTTTCAGTGGGAACACTCCTTACACGCCAGTGTTTTGATAGCAGCTGATTCAGTGGCACAATATTGAACGTATATGATCCTCCATGATGAGTGTCTCTCTGTATTTGTCATTCTGAAGGAGACACTCATGTGGTGAAGCTCTACTTGAAATCCAGGGAAACGGGGCAGAAATTCGCCAGTGTGGATTTCACCTTCTACAACTGCAGCATCCACAGATCGTGAGTCCATTCTTCCTCTCGCTCTTTATCTCTGCTCTTCTCGTTTTACCCACTCTGGGGTGGGTGGGGGGGTGGGGTCATATTTCTGTTGCCGTGGCAACCGGTGGCGTGTTGATTGACAGTTATTCTCTTGAAAACAGACTGTGGTTACAATCCTACAGATAGTGGGACCCCCAGCTGAACATCTCAATGAATACACTGCACTGACTGTGTGTGTGTGTGTGTGTGTGGGTGCGCGCTTCTAAGATGCTCCAGATGGGTTCAGACTCTTTTGGGAGGTCTGTGTAGTGTCTTATTGCAGGACAGATGAGCCAAAGCTGTCTCCAGAGATATAACACACACACACACACACACACACACACACACACACACACACACACACACACACACACACACACACACACACACACCTACCTCTCAGAGTAACAGCATCTCAGATACACAATACCTTCCCTTACAGACACGCACACGCACACACACACACACACACACACACACACACACACACACACACACACACACACACACACACACACACACACACACACACACACACACTATCAGCAGAGCTTTAAAACTAGGTCACACGGCTCTTCCCTGATAAGACCAGCCTGTGCTCTTGAAAAGTACACAGTACATATGAGTATTATCATAATTGGATAATCACATGCTTCTTTATTCAATACGTCCACATCTTGAAAAGCACAACAGCCATTAGAGGGTTTTATTTTCGATAATAAAGTGTTTTTATGGACATTGTAGAGGCTTTGTGTAGGTGATAAAAAATAAAGCAATAGGAAGTGTTCACAAAACCTGTCGAGATCATTTCCAGGTCATATTTCACCTCCAAATCAAAAGAAAGAAAGAAAGAAGGAATTTATTTTGCCAAAAGCAGATGGCAAAATATTATGTATATTTATTCCATAGCAGTTGAAACAATTAATTTTGCCCCCTCAAATATTATAATTTAGTATCACACAAAAAATAAAATAAAAAATAAAATGTATTTATTATTTATATAATAATATAATAATATTAATATATATATATACATATTTGTATATGGTTTATTATTATTATTATTATTGAAAATATGATTTATATTTTATGTAAAGCAAAAATCGTTGTATTACTATGACAATCATTTGAATAATTATACAAAACTCAAAAGTTAAATGTTGCATTATGATAATGAAAATTGTGTTTAATTGTCATGAAAATAATCAAATTGCAATGCAAAACATGTAAATGGTTTTAAAAATAATTTTCTTTATGCAAAATACAGTTTCTCATCATGTTTTTGAGGAGAAATATGACCTGGACGTTTCTCTGAGATTCACCCAGATGCAGTGTGTGTGTGTGTGTGTGTGTGTGTGTGTGTGTGTGTGTGTGTGTGTGTGTGTGTGTGTGTGTGTGTGTGTGTGTGTGTGTGTGTGTGTGTGTGTGTGTGTGATGAGGCTCTGAGGCGCTCGTCTTCAGAACAGCCCTGCATCTTACTGTGAGAGGAGGAAATGAGTGTTCGGTGTGTGTGTGTGTGCGGGGGTTTATGTTGATCAGCGACCCGTCGGTGGGGGAAGAGAGCTCAGCGTGAGGGGCTTAAACCCGGAGACACCCTGAAATCCCCCCCACTCCAGACGGCACGCAGATTAAACCCTCCCTCGGGATTGGTGCAGGGGTCAGGAGGAAAAATAAGGGCACATTTATTATCTTCTTACCACTTATTTTAAGAAATCTCTGCTTTAAGTGAACCAGTTTAAATTGAACACGTGGTGATAATGGATTGGTTGAAACGTTGATGTAAAAGAATTACAGATTGGAAGCAAGCGGTCAGGATCGACGGCAAATTTAATGAAATGAGTTGAATGAAAATGAAACTGTGATGATGGATGGACGTACATATGTTGAACTGTTCTGAGGCTCTGGGTCATGTCTGATTTTCACAGCCTATCAGTTCTGGAGCTTTAATCAAATTATCCACTGGAAATGTTTTGGAAAGGCATAATTTTAGTGTTCCTGTGGTTGAACAATCAATGTGACTGCAGTCATTATAACCCACATTTTGGGGTATACTTAATATTTGAAGACACGCTATGCCCTTTTTCAAATTCTTGATTTTGTACTTGAACAGGTTTTTCTGCTTGAATGTTGATTATTCTCCTCATATTCTCCATTGTTGCAGCTCCTCTCTTCCCAGTCTGTCAGTAACGCTCTGTTTAGTTCCTGTCTCTATGAAGCCCCTCCTCCTGAAAAACACACTGTGCTCTGATTGGTCAGCTGGATCAGTGTGTTGTGATTGGTCAAGCGTTTCGAGTGTGTTTGGGAAATGTCCCGCTCTTACCATAACCGCCAGTTTAACACACTACTAACTAACTCAACCAGGCCCCGCCCCTTTATTCTGCATATGAATTATTATAATGAGGAATATTGTGGCGTGTTCGTTCCCGAAGAAACTCAAGACTACAATGGAGTCGTTTCAGGAGTTCAGAAACACTGACACTGATATAGAGAAGAACTGGAGCTTTATCATGTTCAAACATCAACCTCACACACTAAAGAAAGATGAACAAAAGCATAATAGATCCTCATTACTCATTACACTGTAATCTAACCCACACTACAGTACAGTCTGTTGATCATGCACATCTGTCCCTTAAGGACTATTTTATTCGTCTATCCTGACTGAAGAATACTGCACTGTGACATTTAAAGATATTCAGTCTTTACACTGTTTATGTCTGTGTGTTCTTGCATATCTCAGACATGTTGTGTTTTCACCTGCATCCGCTTGTTCTCCATCACGGCCACCCTCTCGATTTATTCACGCTGATTAGCAGATTATGTGTCTCTGGAGATGCAGCATTAACAAACTGACAAATGGCGTCTCGATGGGGGATCATTACCTACACAAACACACACACTCAGCCACATGTGCTTGTGTTTCCCCACGGGACTCGGAGACACAACAATTATACACCACAATCCTTTAGCGCTATTGCTTAAAACATTCACAATATACAGCATGCTATTACTGAACGATTTAGATTCTTAAAGAAATTATGTTTTTGTTAAAAAAATAATAATCTCTGTCTCTCTCTGTCTCTCTCTCTCTCTCTCTCTCTCTCTCTCTCTCTCTCTCTCTCTCTCTCTCTCAAGATTCAAGATTCAAATAGCTTTATTGGCATGGTGAAAGAAATCTTTACATTGCCAAAGCATTCATAACACTATACAATAAAAATATATAAATTAATAATAATAAAAAGAAAAATTACGTGGAAATAAACATAGCAATAAAAATTCTAATCTTCTAAAATTTATACAGTTGGTCTCTCTCTCTCTCTCTCTCTCTCTCTCTCTCTCTCTCTCTCTCTCTCTCTCTCTCTCTCTCTCTCTCTCTCTCTCTCTCTCTCTCTCTCTCTCTCTCTCTCTCTCTCTCTCTCTCTCTCTCTCTCTCTATCTATATCTATATATATATATATATATATATATATACACACACACACACACACACACATACATACATTATAATGTTTTTTTGTCTGATTTATCTGATAACACACTCAGGTTAAAATCATTGTGAATGCTGCTCTCTTTAAGATACCAGATTTCATTAAGCAATCATTTCTCAACTGTGATTGGACAGGTGCTCTCAATGCTGCAGCTGATTGGTCAATTAGACCCAGTGCTTGAAACCATTCTGAGGTCAGAGCTCTTTGTCCTGAAGCATCAATTAATGTCACTGAGTGAACAAATTGCTGGACTTAATACTGAATAATTGAAACAAATGACTTGCAGAATTGCAGTCAGAAGCCTCAGATGGTTTGAGTGTCTGAGAGAGTCAGCTGAGAGACGCTTCGATCTGATTAAAAATGAGCCGTTTTCACTAACGTGTGTGTGTGTGTGTGTGTGGTGTATTTTAAGTTGCCATCTACATGTAGTGATTCACATAGTAAGCTCCAGCTGTGTATGAAGGCAGTGCACTATTTTTTTGTCTTTCTCTCTCTCTCTTTTCTTATCTACTCTTGTCAAGTTTTAATGGGAAATCCTCGTCTCTTTGATCGCTCTCTCTCTCTCTTTTTATGTCATCACTTTCTTTCTTAAACCGGAGACACCTAATAAAGTGGATCTTTGTGAGGGAATGAGAGATTATTTCACACAGTTTCATGGGCAGAATGAGAGCATGCGAGGTCAAAGCGCAAGGACACACACGGAGCGCTGTGGTTCACACTGTAGAGTGTGTTTTAATTGTGTGTGTGTCTGTTCTCTTGCAGGTGCTTGTCCTGTGTGAACGGCTCGTTCCCGTGTCACTGGTGTAAATACAGACATCTGTGCACGCAGAACGCCAACGACTGCTCCTTCCAGGAGGGACGGGTGAACATGTCAGAGGTGAGAGGCGCATCACTTCCTGATATTACTGATCTTTACTGGGGTCGGGTTGCGTTTGAATTTTAGCGATTCTGATTTGATTCTGCTTATCGATTACTATTTTCGATTCCAATAAGAAAAGAAAAAACGTACATATCATTCACATTTAGTCTTATTGCAAAACATTTAATTGTAGCTGAATATCATGAACATCATCAACATGCTAAAAAACATTTACATAAGGAATGTGTGCCTGTGGTTTACAAATACCATAGAAAAGCAATTAGCCTAACTTAAATTTCAAGCATTATTAAAGACAAGTAAACACTTGACAAATAGACACAACTGAACAAAGATACGATTGAAATAAACAGTTTTAAGATTTTCAGGCACAGACACTGGAATCAACAGTAAAAATATAGCTGCGAGCAGTGATTACGGGCCCAAGCCGGTGGCACCGCAACCCTGGTGCCTTTACCTAAAGGCACCGGGGTGGCGGTACCGCCGGCTTTGGCCCTTCATCGCTGCTCGCAGCTATATTTATATATATATATATATATATATATATATATATATATATATATATATATATATATATATATATATATTATATATATATATATATATTTTTATATATATATATATTTATATATATATATATATATTTATATATATATATATATATATATATATATTTATATATATTTATTTATATATATATATATATATATATATATATATATATATATATATACACATATAAATATATAAAAGACAGAAAATATTACTTGACTTAACTTATTCTGATTTTATGATACACTCAAAATATTCCACAACAAATACTTTAAATTTAATGTAAAAATAAAAATGAAAGTAAGCAGTGTTGGGTTCACGTAACCCTCTCATTAGAATCAAAATGTTTCAACATTTGCCATGTATTTGGATGCTAAACTATTCTTTATTATAGGCTTTGTTCTTCACTCGTGTTCCAATATTGATGGAAAAAATCATCCTCTTCACATGCGCAATAATGTGCTTGGAAACATCACAGTGGAGCGAGCGGTGCTTACTGTGAATGTACGAATTGTACTACTGACTATTTAGAGCAGTGTAATTTTTATATGTTAGGTTGACTATTTTATTATTATATTTTATTAAGGCTATAATGATCAGGCTGCGATGTCAAGATTGCAATGCTGGAGTGTGTGTGTGTGTGTGTGTGTGTGTGTGTGTGTGTGTGTGTGTGTGTGTGTGTGTGTGTGTGTGTGTGTGTGTGTGTGTGTGTGTGTGTGTGTGTGTGTATATGTGTGTTCATGTTTTTCTGTCCCGGTGGGGACTTTAACCTGAATGCACACAGACTCATGGGGACTCGTATCACAGTGGGGACCTAAATAGAGGTCCCCATGGGTAAACAAGCTTCATACAGAATGAGTTTTTTTGGAAATGTAAAAATGCAGAAAGTTTTCTGTGATGGGTAGGTTTAGGGGTAGGGTTAGTGTAAGGAGATAAAATATAAAGTTTGTACAGTATAAAAGTCATTAAATCTATGGAGAGTCCCCACAAAGATAGTAAACCGTGTGTGTGTGGGTGGGTGTGTGTGTGTGGCGTGGGCGCGATTGAACAGTGGACACATAAAAACATACTCCGTCATTATACAGGACGACATTCAAACTGCAAAGTCTTAACTTATGTTTGTGTACAGTCGCAATAAAACACAACATTGTGCTTTTGTAAAATAATTTCAAGCAATCCACCCCCCGAAAGGCGCTAATTTTAAAATTAAACTAAAATGCTCATGGCTGCACGGGCATTCATAACGGTGCGCATCCACAGCGAGGAACGAGCAGAACAGAGTGAACGTTTTTCAGTTAATTCCTACTTCCATAGGAATTCATTTGAAACGCTCGCTCAACCACTATCAATGTCAGTGCGGACGAACATATTTTACTTTCGTTTTTAAGTTGGCGATTCAAAAGCCCACAGCGGTGTCACACGTCGATTAACCGGTGGTAAAATATTCTCACCGTCACATACCTAGTATATTTTTATGTAGATAAAATAGGCCTACCTGATTTTGAACACAAGAGGGCAGTATAGCTCTATGTATGACTTGACTTTTATGGGACTAAATAGTACAATTACTATTTTTAAACTTATAAATAATTATTAAATTGAAAAAAAAAAGAATAAAATGGGTTTAGTTGTGATATTTTTATACTTTTATATAGAAATAAATGGTGTTACATTTTTAGAAGATGAGGCTTTAAGTGTTACTTTACTTTAGTCCCTCACTATAGCAAAACCGTTTGAGATGTTTAATATCCGTTCACAATTTAGCATCTTTAATGTATCTTTATCATTTTGAAAAAGTTTGGTGTGAATAAAATAAACCAGTTAGGAAGAGTAGCTAAAAACTCAGAGTCTGAAATATCCAAAAAATCCACATTCAAACCAAAATATCTGACTTCCTTTTGCTCTGAGCTAATAACTGTAAATTAGAAAGTTGTCCGGCTCGGTGAGACCAATATATATACTGATTTTTGTAACTGTTGGTAAAACTAACCCCCCCACTTTTGTCAAACGCATGTTGAAAGTGACACACTTCCTGCTGCCAGTATGACTCACAATAGTTACATCCATCTGATCGGCCTCTTACCACGAACACACTGCTAAAGTTTCATCAAGATCAGTTAGTGTATGCAGAAGTTATAACACTTCGTCTCCTCTCTTTTCTCGCCATAAATTTGTTTCCTCGCCACGGCCAAACCGTTCGAGATATCAAAAATCCGTCCACAATTTAACATCCTCAATGTCTTGACTTCATGCTGACTGAGTTTGGAGGTGATTGAATGAATTCTCTAGGAGGAGTACATCACATTCCAAAGCAAGCGTTTTCCAAACAACCCATAATAGCCGACTTCCTGTTGGGCTGGTGTGAAACTTGACAGAGGGAAAGTTGTTCGGCCCGATGAAATCTATATGTGTACCGAGTTTCATATTAATTCATGCAAGCGTGTTTGATATATGGACCAAGTTTTCAGACCCTGTTCAAGAGGGCGCTGTTGAGCCCCCCTGCCACGCCCGTTTCTGAAACTTTTCACGTCTACTGGCTAATAAGTGTTATGTGTCTGTCTAGTTTCATCCAATTTCAAGCATGCTAAGAGTCTCAAACGCATCCGAAAAGAATATTAAAATTTGATGCGTTGCCACGGCAACAGTATCTAAGATATCAATAATCCTTTCACAGGTCTACATCTGCCGTGTGTTTACATTATACACATAAAGTTTGAAGCAAATCGGGTAAAAGTAAGAGGGTGACTTCAAAGCATTTTCAAAGTGACACACTTCCTGCTGCCAGTTGGTGGCGCTATAACTTTGACTCACAATAGTCACATCCATGTGATCGGCCTCTTACAACGAACACACTGCGGAAGTTTCATCAAGATCAGTTAATGTATGCAGAAGTTATAACACACTTCCTGTGTCCCATTATTCGCCATAAATTCGTTTCCTCGCCACGGCCAAACCGTTCGAGATATCAAAAATCTGTTCGCAAGAATTCATCCTCAATGTCTTGACTTTATTCTCACCGAGTTTGGTGGCGATCGGATGAAATCCCTAGGAGGAGTATTTCACATTCCATTGTATGCGTTTTCCAAACAACGTATAATGACCGACTTCCTGTTGGGCTTTTGTAAAATTTAGAGCACGAAAGTTGTTCGGCCCGATGAGATCTATATGTGTACTGAGTTTCATATTATTACATGCAAGCATGTTTGATTTATGGACCAAGTTTTTGGACCTCATTCCAGGGGGCGCTGTCGAGCCCCCCTGCCACGCCCCGGTACCAGCATCAGTCCGGCCCTGATGGCCGCAGGTTCTGACGTGTGTGCAAAATTTCAAGAGTTTTTGAGCATGTTAAGGGCCCTAAAAGTGGCAAAAAGGCAAAAAAAAAAATAATGAAGAAAAAAAAGAAAAAAAAAAATCCTTACGAAAACAATAGGGCCTTCGCCCTTTCAGGGCTTGGGCCCTAATAACACTGTACATTATAAATAAAATATACAGTACATTACAAATATAGTTACAAAAGTTATTCAGTCAAGAACGAGTGTTTAGTTTCTCTATCTTGTGTTGTTTGATTAGTGTTATTATAGAGACGGCAGCAGGAATATTAGGAATATCACTTTAAGAGTTTCCAAATATAGTTACACATGAAACTATATCAGTGAAAACAGCGCGCGCCGTCTCGCGCTTGAATGGTCTAAAATCACGTTTTTGGATGTGTGTGCAGCACAGAAAATGTTGTCTCGCACTTGAGTGGTTTAAAGTCATATATTGAAATGCTCACAAAGGAATTGATAAGAGGAATCGCAAGTCACAAGTATCCGATTCCTGACTTCAAGCGTTCGATTTTCGATTCCCAGCCGCTACTCATTACTGTTCAAAAGTTTGTGGTCGGTAAGAGTTTTTAAAGAAGTCTCTTCCGCTCACGATGCATCCAATCAAATCTGATGCATAAAATCAAGCCCCGCCCATTTCCCCCTCATTAAATATCCAGTTTCAGTTGTAAATGCATCACACTACAAGTGTTGCACAGTGCAAGTATAATGGGTTGCAAACTGCATTTCACATTGAGTTTAAACATCAAATATGTCCTGATTGACTGAGATGTCATTGATTTGCTCTCGCTTTCACGGAGTTGACACTGGAAACCTGATGAATCCCGGCTGGTTAGGACACTATTCGCCGTGTTTATCTCTCTCCTCCTCCTCCATCCTCAGATTTTCACTCATGAGAAACTCGATCTGTTACTGAACCGAGCGAGATAAGACGAGAGAGTCCGGTCATCATGTCGACGGAGCCGCTCCCTCATTGGCTGATGCCAGTCCGTTGGGAATCTCCCATGATTCAGTGTTTTAAAAGCCTGCATGCACTGGTTTCCTCTAATAGACTCCAGATGTGTGCGAGGGAGAAAGTGTGTGTGAAGCGAGGGGAGGGAGAAAGTTCTGGCACTAAGGTGGGAGATTACATTATAGATGTGACGCCATGTACTTCACAATCGCTGTAGCGGAGAGTGAGCCAGCTTTCAGGAGCAGGGAAGAGCCGTAATGAGGAGAGGTGGAGAATAAAGCGAGGGCTCGGGAAGGAAAGGCGTTGGCGTGTGTGTAACCGGCTCTGTGTCTGCCAGCTGGACGGCAGTCGCACTGCTCTAGTGTGTAGTTTTCTTTTTCTTTTTTAGTGTTATTGTACTTTCTCTCGTAGCAGCTGAAAGCACACACACACACACACATACGCGTCTAATGAGGTTCTAGAAGGTTCTACAGTCTCTCAGAACCCAGATGACAGATTCCAGCCATTAAAGAGGCCATATACCCTTTTACAAAGTCTTGATGTTGTTTCAGGCTCTACTAGAACAGGTTTTCCTGCTTGAATGTTTTCCCCATATTCTCCATTGTTGCGGCTCCTCTCTTCCCAGTCTGTCAGTAACGCTCTGTTTAGTTCCTGTCTCTATGAAGCCCCTCCTTCTGAAAAGCACACTGTGCTCTGATTGGCCGGCTGGAGAAATAGGTGTCTTCGGGGAACGAACACGTCACAATATTCCTCATTTAAATAATTCATACGCAGAATAAAGGGCCGGGGCCTGGTCGAGTTAGTTAGTAGTGTGTTAAACTGGAGGTTATGGGAAGAGCGGGACATTTCCCAAACACACTCGACGCTCTCGACCAATCACAACACATTGTCTGTGTCACATGATACTTCCATTATAATAGGCTAATTAAGTGATTTTATTCACGAAGCCAAGTTTGACTCCTCACATGTTTTGCACTTCACTTTGCACACGCATTTGTGTCTCCTGCACTTTGTTGTAGTTTGATACTCATTGTTTTGAGCAGAACGTTTGTTCATCATTTGAGTAAAAGTGAAAGCAAGAATAAATCAGTGGAGGCTTCGAGTCGGAAAGGATTTGAATCAGTGTGCGCTTCATTTTTAACACATGATTTGCTTTTACGGTGTCTGTTCCTTCACTTTTCCTGTCATGTCGCGCTGATATTCCTCGTGTGGGATTCTTTCCTAGTATCTTCCGAACCTCTTTTCTTGGGAGTGAGCGAACAACTAGACGACAAGTGACAGCTGGTTTAACTCGAGAGGATAGAAGTGAACATTCAGGAGTTTATCACATACATGCAGTGAACAGGCAGTCGTCATGACTACAGCACTAATTACATTCCAGAGGGACCTTGAAAACAGGTCACATGGCCTTTGATGTCACCCCTGACCCCATTACCCACAATTCTCTGCTCCAGTCCTGCCGTTTTCATCTTTGCTCGCCCATTTTTTCTCTCTGCTCTGCTCCTTTCTTCTTGGTTCATATCCGCCACCCTGTTTTATCCCCCCTGCTCTCTCTCTCTCTCTCTCTCTATGTAATATTCATCGCTGGGATGCATTGGGCAGCTGAAGTACAGATCTAATCCACTTTGAATAATTAAACCAGAGGAGGAGAAGAGAGAGAGAGAGAAGGAGGTGCAGAGAAATGACTTTATCAGACTGATTACTTCCTCTCTTGTCTTCCCTCTCACTCTCTTTGTTCTTGGCGGCCAGCACACATTCTCTCACGCGTTCCCCTCCCTCCTCCGCTTTCATATTCATATGCACCACTTCTTATTTTAGCGTGTTGTCTCGCGTCAGCCGCTGAGCTGCTGTCTACCTGGACTGTATGTTCAGGCCTTGTTGGCGCTCCGATGCGGAGACTGTTCCAGGAGATATGCAGCAGCTCCTGCTGTCTTGTAAGATAACTCGTTTTGGGTGAATCACATTGTATCCTTCACAGAGAAGACTGTTCCAGAATGCATTGTGGTGAATCACGAATCACGCTGCATTCAAGTGCGAATGATCATATTCATGAGGTGTGCACTCGAAAAACGCCAGCGTCACAATAACCGGTGGGAAATCTGTTGGGATTTGGAGTTGAATCATGGCTCATGGAAAGTCTGTGGCATCAGTGTTATTTTAGTGTATATTTGTACATTAATATTTTCAATTTTCAGTTAAATTTAGTTAGTTTTTCTTTTTTTTTGGGTGCATTTGTCATTTTTATTAGTATTAGTTTTTAAAATATTTTTATTTATTTTAATTATTTTTATTTCAGTTTTAGTATAATTACTTATTTTACATATTTTAAATTAGCTTGTATTTTTATTTTTTCAATTTTCATTTTATTTTAAGTTTTTGTCATTTTGTTTGTGCATTTGTCATTTTTAGTAGTATTAGTATTTTATATTTCTATTTAGTTACATTTTTTTCAGTTTTAGTTTTATTTATAAATGTTCTAAATTAGCTTGTATTTTTATATTTAAAATTTTTGTTTTATTTTAAGCTTTAGTAATTTTGTTTGTGCATTTTTCATTTTAATAAGTATAAGTTTTTATATTTCTATTTAGTTTAATTTTTATTTCAGTTTTAGTTTTATTCATTAATATTCTAAATTAGTTTGTATTTTTATATTTCTATTTTGTTTTGTGTATATTAGTTTTAGTTTATAAAACTAAGTTAAATATTTCTATTTAGCTTTAATTTATTTGTTTTGGCTTTATAAATATTTTAAATTAGTCATTTGTATTTTTATATTTTTAATATTCATTTTAGTATGTTTTAGTCATTTTCTCTTGAGCATTTGTCATTTTTATTAGTTTTAGTTCTTTAAATATTTCTATTTCTATTTAATTAACTTTTTATTTTAGTTTTAGAACTTTATTTCCGTTAGTTGCCAAGGAGGCAGTATTTCTATGTTCTTATGTTCCATCTAATATTTATATTGTATTTTATTTCAGGTTTATTTCAGTTACTGATGATTTTAATAGCTTTAGTTTTAGTTAACATTAACAAAACTGATTAGTATTGATCAAATAAATAAGTTGTAATTGTGCATTTCGATGGTACAATTCATTTATTCAAGTATTTTATACTGTTGTTGAAGAATAGCTATGAATTTGACAGAAAATACTACTAATTTGTTTGTATTTTGCAACAATAGGCCCATTTTCTGTGCCAGTGCAAGAACAGTTAAATACTCAGAGCAATCGTTACACACCGAATGCTCTCTCTTTGCTGGTGAAAAAGCACTGAAAAGCGTATTGTCTTTGTCAATTATTGAGCAAGAGAGACTGCTAATTGCATCTCGCATTTTCACTGACCAAACTCACATTTCCAAACTTGTAAGCAGGAATTTCCCAAGGGATCCTGAAGGCAGCAAAATTCATCCAAGATTAGCAGACAGAGCCTAGAGGAATGTTGGCTTTCTTCGTTTAATATGAAAAAGTAATTTAATTTTTCCCAGTCTATGTGCATGTGTGCGCTTTAGATGATCAAGTTATTAGCTGAGTAACATGCTAACGACAGACGGCGTGTTAATAGAGTCTTGTGTTCTTCATACGTGTTCTGTCAGGATGTGTGAGCGATAGGATGCCGTCTTCGAAGGCCACTCACTAGGGATCGGCATCATAGAGAGAGTGTAGATGGGTAATCGTACAGAAGAGCTCTGACATCTAAACGACGTTTGCTTTCCATTCAATTTAACACAGAAATATTTAAATGAGGCCATTTAATTTAAATAAATTGATTTTAAACATTTAAATGAGTTCAGCACGCTGACTTGAGAATGATCAGTGGGTTTCTGATGGCCTTCTTGAAGTCGTATTACGGCTCATTTTCCTTTATTGCGGGAGGCTGTCGTGAAAGTGGATTTTATGGAGCTTGAGCTTCGGGCCGCTGGAAAGATGTGAATGTGTGGTGTTGCTCTGCTCTGCTTACTGGAATAAATATTAATGTTTTACGGTGGGAGATATGATAGTTAAGGAGCAGATATGGCACTGTTAAAGGAAAACCAATTATCTTTGAACAGCTTTTGCTGCCGTATTAATAATTGTGTTTGTGTGTGCACTACTGTTCAAAAGTTTGAGATTGGAAAGATTTTTAATGTTTTCAGAGAAATCTCTTCTGCTCACCAAGGCTGCATTTATTTAATCAGAAATACAGTAAAAACAGTGATATTGTGAAATATAACAAATTAAAATTTGAATATATTGTAACGTAATTTATTCCTGTGATCAAAGCTGAATTTTCAGCATCATTACTCCAGTCTTCAGTGTCACATGATCCTTCAGAAATCTAATATGATGATTTGATGCTCATGAAACATTTATGATTATTATCAGTGTTGAAAACAGTTGTGCTGCTTCAGATTTTTGCTGGTGATTTGAGAAAATGTACCGGCCATAAATATTTTTAATGACAGCAACATGACGTGAAAGAGAGTTCAGTTTTGTGTTCTTCCCACACAGCGCGCGACTAACGAGAGGAGCTCCTTTTGCATGTTCTTGTGCTTGAATATGAATACGAAGGAAATGATAGTGGATCCAAAAAGATTAGGTGATCACAGCCCAGTTATCATTCATGATAATATCATTGAGCAAGTGGAAACCTATATAAGTATCTAATTGTGGTCATTGATTGTTCATTTACTGTTCATTTGATTACCTTGGTTCAAAATTCCTTGGGCTGTTTGGTGTAAATCAGAGAATTATGCAATTATTTTATTATGCCGTTTTAGGTAGTCTTTTAAATTATGGGATGCAAGCTAACGACACTCTCTTCAATCAACTTATGAATCGTTGTTTTTTACGAATGCACAGACAATAGTGAGTGATTCAAGCCATGTTTTATTTCCAATGAGTCAGCTTCTGAGACGGTATAGAGTCCCACTTTGTAAGAGGAACCGTTACAAAAAATCACTTGTTCCTGTATCTATTAATATTTTGAATAGCAAGATGTATGTCATTGTTATGATTTTTTATTTTTTTTTCCTTCTTCTTTCTTTTTGTGTGTGTGTGTGTGTGTGTGTGTGTGTGTGTGTGTGTGTGTGTGTGTGTGTGTGTGTGTGTGTGTGTGTGTGTGTGTGTGTGTGTGTGTGTGTGTGTGTGTGTGTGTGTGTGTGTGTGTGTGTGTGTGTGTGTGTGTGTGTGTGTGTGTGTGTGTGTGTGTGTGTGTGTGTGTGTGTGTGTGTGTGTGTGTGTGTGTGTGTGTGTGTGTGTGTGTGTGTGTGTGTGTGTGTGTGTGTGTGTGTGTGTGTGTGTGTGTGTGTGTGTGTGTGTGTGTGTGTGTGTGTGTGTGTGTGTGTGTGTGTGTGTGTGTGTGTGTGTGTGTGTGTGGTGTTCTACTGCAGCTTTGAGTCCAAGACAAATTTCCTGGAAAAGGACAATAACGTATACTAACTAATATTTAAATTGTCAAGACTTAAACTTTCATGACGATGCAACGCTGTCAACCATACCGAGTGACGTTTGTTTACATTCATGCATTGTTAGACTTCATAATAATGTTACTGGACAACTGGCGAGTGACACCTTTTCATATAAGGTGCAGTGTGGAGAAAAAATCTCTGGTAGCCGAGGCACTCCTTAGTTAAAATGTCTTTATTAAAGAAATGACATGTCCTAAACGGACAACTTTAAAATGCCCACGCGTAGCGGCATGGGCATTTTAAAGTTGTCCGTTTAGGACATGTCATTTCTTTAATAAAGACATTTTAACTAAGGAGTGCCTCGGCTACCAGAGATTTTTTCTCCACACTGCACCTTAGATGTTCTACCTTGGACCGAAGAGCACCCAAATCAAACTCAAAAGGAATTGAGCACGCCATCCATCCTGAATCAAAACAGTACCTTTTCATATACTTTATATATATTATACAGTGAGGAAAATAAGTATTTGAACACCCTGCTATTTTGCAAGTTCTCCCACTTAGAAATCATGGAGGGGTCTGAAATTGTCATCGTAGGTGCATGTCCACTGTGAGAGACATAATCTAAAAAAATAAAATCCAGACATAACAATATATGATTTTTTAACTATTTATTTGTATGATACAGCTGCAAATAAGTATTTGAACACCTGAGAAAATCAATGTTAATATTTGGTACAGTAGCCTTTGTTTGCAATTACAGAGGTCAAACGTTTCCTGTAGTTTTTCACCAGGTTTGCACACACTGCAGGAGGGATTTTGGCCCACTCCTCCACACAGATCTTCTCTAGATCAGTCAGGTTTCTGGGCTGTCGCTGAGAAACACGGAGTTTGAGCTCCCTCCAAAGATTCTCTATTGGGTTTAGGTCTGGAGACTGGCTAGGCCACGCCAGAACCTTGATATGCTTCTTACAGAGCCACTCCTTGGTTATCCTGGCTGTGTGCTTCGGGTCATTGTCATGTTGGAAGACCCAGCCTCGACCCATCTTCAATGCTCTAACTGAGGGAAGGAGGTTGTTCCCCAAAATCACGCAATACATGGCCCCGGTCATCCTCTCCTTAATACAGTGCAGTCGCCCTGTCCCATGTGCAGAAAAACACCCCCAAAGCATGATGCTACCACCCCCATGCTTCACAGTAGGGATGGTGTTCTTGGGATGGTACTCATCATTCTTCTTCCTCCAAACACGTTTAGTGGAATTATGACCAAAAAGTTCTATTTTGGTCTCATCTGACCACATGACTTTCTCCCATGATCATCCAAATGTTCATTGGCAAACTTAAGACGGGCCTTGACATGTGCTGGTTTAAGCAGGGGAACCTTCCGTGCCATGCATGATTTCAAACCATGACGTCTTAGTGTATCACCAACAGTAACCTTGGAAACGGTGGTCCCAGCTCTTTTCAGGTCATTGACCAGCTCCTCCCGTGTAGTTCTGGGCTGATTTCTCACCTTTCTTAGGATCATTGAGACCCCACGAGGTCAGATCTTGCATGGAGCCCCAGTCCGAGGGAGATTGACAGTCATGTTTAGCTTCTTCCATTTTCTAGTGATTGCTCCAACAGTGGACCTTTTTTCACCAAGCTGCTTGGCAATTTCCCCGTAGCCCTTTCCAGCCTTGTGGAGGTGTACAATTTTGTCTCTAGTGTCTTTGGACAGCTCTTTGGTCTTGGCCATGTTAGTAGTTGGATTCTTACTGATTGTATGGGGTGGACAGGTGTCTTTATGCAGCTAACGACCTCAAACAGGTGCATCTAATTTAGGATAATAAATGGAGTGGAGGTGGACATTTTAAAGGCAGACTAACAGGTCTTGAGGGTCAGAATTCTAGCTGATAGACAGGTGTTCAAATACTTATTTGCAGCTGTATCATACAAATAAATAGTTAAAAAATCATATATTGTGATTTCTGGATTTTTTTTTAGATTATGTCTCTCACAGTGGACATGCACCTACAATGACAATTTCAGACCCCTCCATGATTTCCAAGTGGGAGAACTTGCAAAATAGCAGGGTGTTCAAATACTTATTTTCCTCACTGTATATATACTTTTCATATAATTTTTGGCACATGGCGGTTGTTAATTTTAGGCCCTAATGAAGATTGTTGCTTTTGATTAATTTAATGCATCCTTGCTGAATACAAATATTCATTTATTTCAAAACCTTACTGATCTCGAACATTTGAAAGTAACACCTGAAAGTCATTGGACATTCAAGCTCAAGGTTTGCTGGTTCTGCAGAAGTCCTTCAGAAATATTTAGGGTTTCTTCAAATTGTGGTGAACAGCAAACATCCTTCCTGTGCCTCAAACATCTCGTTCCTCATTTCCATCTGTGAATTACAGGCGAGTGGGTGGCTGACCGGCTGCTCTGTGGTCAGTCTTTACGCTTAATAAGCACAAGACACGAAGCCAGCGCTGTGACCAAACATACCGTCAGCTTACGGATGAAATCGGGAACATCAGGAGAGTTTCCTCTGGTTTGAGGAGGAATCTCGTCACTGGAGGATCCAGAGATTTCCTGCTCTTAGTCTGATCCTCTTCATCTCTGAGACTCATGAGTGCTCCTGAACGCCGCGCTGCTTTAAAAGCTTCATTTATCAGGCCGTCATTCAGAGAGAGCTTATGAGATCTTATTCTCTACTTCCTCTGCTCTCTCTCTCCGTTCTCCGTTCTCCGTTCTCCTAGCCCTAACACTGTTCTCATGGTGTTCATCCATAACTAGAGCTGTTCTCTGTCTGTGGCGTGTCTTCTGTCCTCTCGTTTTTCCACTCTTTGCGCTTGTTGACGTACGGTTACTGATTGTATTATCACACGCTGTTTATAAAGTACTGTTCAAAAGTTTGGGGTCAGTATGATTTCAACTTTAACTTTTATACAGTAATGACATTAAATCGATCAGTAAAGTGACAGTAAAGACATTTAGAACGTTCTAGAATGTTAGAATTAACGGTTACACTTTATTTTAAGGTGTCATTGGGCGCGTTTCTATTGCTGATTTGCGTAAAACTTTTGCGATTTCTTTTCTTTCTTTCTTTTTTCTTTTTTTTTTTCTAAATGTCGATAAAAAACTATTGCGAAATGACGGCGTTTCCATTAACCGATGTTATGCGACTAAAACTACTTCCAAAAACCGTGGCAACGGACGTTGGTGGGATTATGTATATCCCAGCCACTGCACTGGCCATTATTATTAATGGAAGGAGATGTATGTGTGTTATCCAAGCATTAACGGTAAGGAACAACCCTTATTATTCTTGAGAGCGGCACATATGAGCTGTTTCTGGGTGTTTCTCCCTCAGATCTGCTGCGAGGTCTTGATTGTGGCATTTATTTGAGGTTTAGAATCCAGTATTCCTGTTATTCTTTTGTCTTATATGAATTTAATAAAGAGCTCTGTCTCGTATTCTGTCCAAACACACCGCGTCATCACGTCAGGTGACCTGGAAATGCGTAAAAACTGTTTCCATTGCAGTTTTGCAAAATATTTCTTTTTCGAATTGCCTGAAAAACCTCCTCATGCGAGCGTAAAAACTGTTTTGCGATAAATGGGAGTTTTTGCGAAATTGACGCGTTTCCATTGGGCGTATTTTCAATTCGCAATTTCAATTTGCGCAATTTGCAGGGTAATGGAAACGCGGCTAGTGTTATAGTGTAATTATATATTGAGTAACTGAGTAATATTATTCATTCATGTACTGAGTAATATTAATTAACTACATGTACTTACTATAGGGTTAGGGTTTGGTTGAGGGTTAGTTGCATGTAATTATGCATAATTTACTGTTATTACTGTGGTAAGTACATGTAACATATGTAACAAGAACACTGTAAAATAAAGTGTTACCGAATTAACTTATCACAGTTTCCACTCAAATATGAAACACTGTGTTTTAAGTGACATAAAAGACATTTAGAATGTTCTAGAACGTTAGAATTAACTAAAAAATTAAGGTATCATGGTTTCCACTAAAATATTAAACTGTTTTCAACACTGATAATAATCATAAATGTTTCTTGAGCATCAAATCATCATATTAGAATGATTTCTGAAGGATCATGTGAAAATTCAGCTTTGATCACAGGAATAAATTACACTTTACTATATATTCACATTGAAAACAGTTTTTCGAATTCTAAAAATATTTCACAAAATTTTTACAATATTTTTCAGCCTTGATGAGCAGAAGAGGCTCAAAATTAGATGTTTTGAACAGAAGTTGTGTGGGACTCGCCTGATTTGACTCATGTTTATTCCTCAAGTGTCCCCCCCCCCACACACACACACACACAGAGCAGTGAGGTATTCTGGGATGTTCTCCAGATAAGCGTCCAGCTTGTTTCTTCTCCAGGTCTTTGCGTGACGTTCCTCCATATGTTCCCCATCAGGCTTGTTTAACCAAATGTCAAACATGTCCTCTGGTGTGTGTGACTGATGCTCGATGTCCTTCCTGTGTTTTGTTGTTTTAATAAGAATGATTTCCCTGTTTGAGTCGCCTGATAATAACATTTTTCCGTCTCTCTTTTACAGGATTGTCCTCAGATTCTTCCGTCCACACAGATCTACGTTCCCGTCGGCGTCCCGAAGCCGATCACGCTGTCGGCCCGAAACCTTCCCCAGCCTCAGTCGGGTCAGAGGAACTACGAGTGTGTCTTCCACATCCAGGGCGAAACACACAGCGTGACGGCGCTGCGCTTCAACAGCTCCAGCATCCAGTGCCAGAAAACCACCGTGAGTCCAGTCACATTTACTTATAAAGCGATGTTTACAGAGTGTTTCAAAGCAGCTTTACAGGAAAATAATGCAACTAAGTTTGTTTCTAGAAGAAAATAGCATCATAAGCCCTATCCGCACCGGATTAGTATTATCTGGGGACCTCGTGGGAATTAGAAATAACCCCCCCACATCTGAATGATGTGCATTCGCACGGGATAAGCGAAGCCTGTGATTTTCTCGAATTTTCAGACTTATCTCCCGGATATGATGTCAATAGGCTATTGCTTGGAAATGTCTTGTTATTATAGGCCTAGCTGTGTGATATATCATAAACAGAAGAATGTT
>NC_138232.1:41847925-41890425 GCF_964197995.2 Scardinius erythrophthalmus
CACACAACAGACATTGCTTTTGTCTGTAATGCATGCAATTTTGCATTTATTTATTTATTTACAATATTTGTGCATGCATTAATGCATTTATTTATTTATGCACTAACAATATTTGTGCATGCATTAATGCATTTATTTATTTATGCACTAACAATATTTAGCTATGCATTTATTTATTTATGTATTTATTTATTTAGGCACTTAAAATATTATGCATGCAGTAATGCATTTATTTATTTATTTATTTATTTATTTATTTACTTATTACATTATTTATGCATGGATTGTTGAATTTTTAAACGAGTTTTCACTTCTGGTATTGGTGGTTGTAGTAGTTGTGGTAACAGTAATGTTGGTGAGACGAGGGAATAGCAAGCACACGTTCTGCTGTTTTCTCTTTATATAGAACACATATATTAGTGAAGGAAATGAAACTCTTTGCAGTGATTATCATCTGATAGAGGCCGCTCACAAACACTGTCCTCTTCAGCCTCTCCGCATCATTTCTCCTTTATTTAATTATGCGAGCGCTGGTCTTCCCACGCCGGCGAGAGGTTAACCGGCTGCTCAAACGTGTCAGTCTCTCGCCAGATGAATCGAGCGCACGTCTGCAGCCTGTGGCGTGAATACATTACTATAACATACTGTACATCTAGCACAACCAGAGCTCTCGTTCAGACCATAAATCATCTTTCATTTCTGAACTAATGAGAGACCAAATCATTAGTGCTTCGTTAATTATCCGTGGCTCACGGGTGCAGTTGGAGATAATGAATGACAGTGTGTGCTTTATACTGAGACAGGTATCACTGCTTATATGTGCGCTTAGTGATTAGGTACCTCTGGTGTGTGTGTGTGTGTGTGTGTGTGTGTGTGTATGTGTGTGTGTGTATGTTTCTAACAACTGAATGCAGGCCTGCTATCAAAATAACCAATTATCTGAAGCATGACTTGTACACGAATATCTCTCGTTCTGAAGCATTTCATATTTATTTCTCTGTAGTGTTCCTTCATTAATCTCTATTCTGTGTGTGTGTGTGTGCGTGCGTGTGTGTGTGCATGTGTGTGTGTGTGTGTTTCCTCATGTTAAATCACCATCACCAACACATGAATATTCCTCTCCTCCAGTCTCTCATCAATGATGGAGGACGGCGTGACTACAAACCTTTTCTAATATATGAAATAGATTAAATAATTTAATAATGGTTTTTAATATATGTAAATCAAAATTAAGTGTAACAAAATTAAGTGTAACAATGTGACATGAATGTGTGTATTTGAATTAATGTTAGAGGTACACAATTCTGGATAAACTGAGAGTCACGATTATTTTGTTTAAAATTGAGATCATGATTCTGAACAGACAATTAAACTAAATAACGTGATTTACTAGAGGTTCTGACAAACGTTAATTGCTGCAGTCTGTTTAAAAATCGTGTTAAGTGAATGATTCAATGACTCACTGAAAGACTTCACTTGCTTCATTAATGTATGAATCAGCGTTTTTTTAACGAATCTTTTGAATATATGATTCAATAAATACATTTTATAACAGTCACTTGTCGCCACCTACTGGTGTAACGATGTAATTCACACAATCTTTATTTGAAATGTCAAGTTACTTTTAAAAGGTAATTCACTCTATTTTCATTGCTAGCATAGACATCAGTGTTTTTATCTGAACTATTAACTTTTATCTCAATATTTCTGGGATAATATAAAGATGGTGTGTTAAAATCAACCCTAAAACTAGCAACCAAAACAATTAAAACACCAAACTCTCATACGCACACACACACACACACACACACACACACACACACACACACACACACACACACACACACACACACACACACACACACACACACACTCCTGAAGCTGCTCTCAGGACCTGCAGTGTAATGAGCAAACAACAGTTGTTAAATAAAAGAAGATGTTTGTCTAGGGAAGAAGTGCAGTGGAGAACAGACTCTCTGAAGCTTTAATGAGAGTGAAGGAGGGATGAAAGAGGGATGGAGGAGAGATGAAAGAGGGATGGAGGAGAGATGGAGGGATGGAGGAAGGATGAAGGAGAGATGAAAGGGGGGTGAAGGAGAGATGAAAGAGGGATGGAGGAGGGATGAAAGGGGGATGAAGGAGAGATGGAGGAGGGATGAAGGAGAGATGAAAGAGGGATGGAGGAGAGATGAAGGAGGGATGAAGGAGAGATGAAAGGGGGATGAAGGAGAGATGAAAGAGGGATGGAGGAGGGATGAAAGGGGGATGGAGGAGGGATGAAGGGGATGGAGGAGAGATGAAAGAGGGATGGAGGAGGGATGAAAGAGGGATGGAGGAGGGATGAAGGAGAGATGAAAGGGGGATGAAGGAGAGATGAAAGAGGGATGAAAGGGGGATGAAGGAGAGATAAAAGAGGGATGGAGGAGGGATGAAGGAGAGATGAAGGAGGGATGAAGGAGAGATGAAAGAGGGATGGAGGAGGGATGAAGGTGGGATGGAGGAGGGATGAAAGAGGGATGAAGGAGAGATGAAGGATGAGATAAAAGAGGGATGGAGGAGAGATGAAGGAGGGATGGAGGAGAGATGAAGGAGGGATGGAGGAGGGATGAAGGAGAGATGGAGGAGGGATGGAGGAGGGATGAAAGGGATGGAGGAGTGATGAAGGTGGGATGGAGGAGGGATGGAGGAGTGATGAAGGTGGGATGGAGGAGGGATGGAGGAGAGATGGAGGGATGAAGGTGGGATGGAGGAGAGATGAAGGAGGGATGGAGGAGGGATGAAGGTGGGATGGAGGAGAGATGAAAGAGGGATGGAGGAGGGATGAAGGTGGGATGGAGGAGAGATGAAAGAGGGATGGAGGAGGGATGAAGGAGAGATGGAGGAGGGATGGAGGAGTGATGAAGGTGGGATGGAGGAGTGATGAAGGTGGGATGGAGGAGGGATGAAGGAGGGATGAATGAGAGTGGAGGAGGGATGAAGGTGGGATGGAGGAGGGATGAAGGAGGGATGGAGGAGTGATGAAGCTGGGATGGAGGAGGGATGAAGGAGGGATGAATGAGAATGGAGGAGGGATGAAGGTGGGATGGAGGAGGGATGAAGGTGGGATGGAGGAGGGATGAAGGAGGGATGAATGAGAGTGGAGGAGGGATAAAGGAGGGATGGAGGAGTGATGAAGGTGTTATGGAGGAGGGATGAAGGTGGGATGAATGAGAGTGGAGGAGGGATGAAGGTGTTATGGAGGAGGGATGAAGGAGGGATGAATGAGAGTGGAGGAGGGATGAAGGTGGGATGGAGGAGGGATGAAGGAGGGATGAATGAGAGTGGAGGAGGGATGAAGGAGGGATGGAGGAGGGATGAAGGTGTGATGAAGGAGGGATGAAGGAGAGTGAAGGAGGGATGAAGGAGGGATGAAGGAGAGTGAAAGAGGGATGGAGGAGGGATGAAGGAGAGTGAAGGAGGGATGAAGGAGGGATGAATGAGAGTGGAGGAGGGATGAAGGAGGGATGGAGGAGGGATGAAGGTGTGATGAAGGAGGGATGAATGAGAGTGGAGGAGGGATGAAGGAGAGTGGAGGAGGGATGAAGGAGGGATGAATGAGAGTGGAGGAGGGATGAAGGTGGGATGGAGGAGGGATGAAGGTGTGATGGAGGAGGGATGAAGGAGAGTGAAGGAGGGATGAAGGAGGGATGAAGGAGAGTGAAAGAGGGATGGAGGAGGGATGAAGGAGAGTGAAGGAGAGTGAAGGAGGGATGAAGGAGAGTGAAGGAGGGATGAAGGAGAGTGAAGGAGGGATGAAGGAGAGTGAAGGAGGGATGAAGGTGTGATGAAGGAGGGATGAATGAGAGTGGAGGAGGGATGAAGGAGAGTGGAGGAGGGATGAATGAGAGTGGAGGAGGGATGAAGGAGGGATGGAGGAGGGATGAAGGTGTGATGGAGGAGGGATGAAGGAGAGTGAAGGAGGGATGAAGGAGGGATTAAGGAGAGTGAAAGAGGGATGGAGGAGGGATGAAGGAGAGTGAAGGAGAGTGAAGGAGGGATGAAGGAGGGATGGAGGAGGGATGAAGGAGGGATGAAGGAGGGATGAAGGAGAGTGAAGGAGGGATGAAGGAGGGATGAAGGAGAGTGAAGGAGGGATGAAGGAGAGTGGAGGAGGGATGGAGGAGTGATGAAGGTGGGATGGAGGAGGGATGAAGGAGGGATGAAGGAGAGTGAAGGAGGGATGAAGGAGAGTGAAGGAGGGATGAAGGAGGGATGAAGGAGAGTGAAGGAGGGATGAAGGAGAGTGAAGGAGGGATGAAGGAGAGTGAAGGTGGGATGGAGGAGGGATGAAGGAGAGTGAAGGAGGGATGAAGGAGAGTGGAGGAGGGATGGAGGAGTGATGAAGGTGGGATGGAGGAGGGATGAAGGAGAGTGGAGGAGGGATGGAGGAGGGATGAAGGAGAGTGGAGGAGGGATGGAGGAGTGATGAAGGTGGGATGGAGGAGGGATGAAGGAGAGTGGAGGAGGGATGGAGGAGTGATGAAGGAGAGTGAAGGAGGGATGGAGGAGTGATGAAGGTGGGATGGAGGAGGGATGAAGGAGAGTGGAGGAGGGATGGAGGAGGGATGAAGGAGAGTGGAGGAGGGATGGAGGAGGGATGAAGGAGAGTGGAGGAGGGATGGAGGAGTGATGAAGGAGAGTGGAGGAGGGATGGAGGAGTGATGAAGGAGAGTGGAGGAGGGATGGAGGAGTTATGAAGGAGAGTGGAGGAGGGATGGAGGAGTGATGAAGGAGAGTGAAGGAGGGATGGAGGAGTGATGAAGGTGGGATGGAGGAGGGATGAAGGAGAGTGGAGGAGGGATGGAGGAGGGATGAAGGAGAGTGGAGGAGGGATGGAGGAGGGATGAAGGAGAGTGGAGGAGGGATGGAGGAGTGATGAAGGTGGGATGGAGGAGGGATGAAGGAGAGTGGAGGAGGGATGGAGGAGTGATGAAGGTGGGATGGAGGAGGGATGAAGGAGAGTGGAGGAGGGATGGAGGAGGGATGAAGGAGAGTGGAGGAGGGATGGAGGAGGGATGAAGGAGGGATGAAGGAGGGATGAAGGAGAGTGAAGGAGGGATGAAGGAGGGATGAAGGAGGGATGAAGGAGAGTGAAGGAGGGATGAAGGAGGGATGAAGGAGGGATGAAGGAGGGATGAAGGAGAGTGAAGGAGGGATGAAGGAGAGTGAAGGAGGGATGAAGGAGGGATGAAGGAGGGATGAAGGAGGGATGAAGGAGAGTGAAGGAGGGATGAAGGAGAGTGGAGGAGGGATGGAGGAGTGATGAAGGTGGGATGGAGGAGGGATGAAGGAGGGATGAAGGAGAGTGAAGGAGGGATGGAGGAGGGATGAAGGAGGGATGAAGGGTTTCAGGTGACGGATGTTCATCTGCCCTTTCTGACCGAAGACACACCAGTTCTGTAAACCCCTCATACATGCAGCCGCTCCTAAATAAATGATATCATATTAATAAACCAGAGCAGAGGTCGAGAACGGTCATGTGACCTCAGGAGCTGCTGAAGATTATTATAATATCTGATATAATATAAGATGAATTATTCATGTGTGTTTTAATCCCGTTACATTCATTTGTGTTTCTGTGTTGCAGTATAACTATGAAGGAAGTGACATCAGCGATCTCCCCGTTAATCTGTCTGTGGTGTGGAATGGAAACTTCATCATCGACAACCCTTACAACATGCAAGGTAACCATGGCAACCGCTGCAGTACGCTGTAGCCGGTTGCCTAGCAACCCTCACTGGATGCTGCAGAGAGTTGCTGCATTTGTAAATGTTTCAGAGCATCTTTTGCTGCCGTGAGCAAGTGTGCTTCACCTTTTATAAGCAGAAAAAGTGCAATATTGTAAAGAATGATTCATGCGCTGCTCATCTGTGATTAATGCTGGTATAATAACTCATTTGACAGTCAAATGTGGGATATTGGATTTTTATTTATTTTACTATTATTTATTTACTCATTTGTTTTCTTATTTTAGCATATTTTTATTAATTTATATATATTTGTTTATTTCAATCTTTATTTTCTCAATTTAGCTTTATTTAATTAATTTATATATATTTGTTTATTTCAATCTTTATTTTCTCAATTTAGCTTTATTTAATTAATTTATATATTTGTTTATTTTAAGAGAGATTGTGTGATCTTCTCCTTTGCCATGAGGTTGAGTGTGTGTGTGTGTGTGTGTGTGTGTGTGTGTGTGTGTGTGTGTGTGTGTGTGTGTGTGTGTGTGTGTGTGTGTGTGTGTGTGTGTGTGTGATCTCCTCTGCCGTGAGGTTGAGTGTGTGTGTGTGTGTGTGTGTGTGTGTGTGTGTGTGTGTGTGTGTGTGTGTGTGTGTGTGTGTGTGTGTGTGTGTGTGTGTGTGTGTGTGTGTGATCTTCTCCTCTGCCATGAGGTTGTGTGTGTGTGTGTGTGTGTGTGTGTGTGTGTGTGTGTGTGTGATCTTCTCCTCTGCCATGAGGTTGTGTGTGTGTGTGATCTTCTCCTCTGCCATGAGGTTGAGTGTGTGTGTGATCTTCTCCTCTGCCATGAGGTTGAGTGTGTGTGTGTGTGTGTGTGTGTGTGTGTGTGTGTGTGTGTGTGTGTGTGTGTGTGTGTGTGTGTGTGTGTGTGTGTGTGTGATCTTCTCCTCTGCCATGAGGTTGTGTGTGTGTGTGATCTTCTCCTCTGCCATGAGGTTGAGTGTGTGTGTGATCTTCTCCTCTGCCGTGAGATTGAGTGTGTGTGATCTTCTCCTCCTCAGCGCACCTCTACAAGTGCTTCGCTCTGAGGGAGAGCTGTGGTCTGTGTCTGAAGGCCGAGTCCAGCTTCGAGTGTGGCTGGTGTGTTCAGGACCGGAAGTGTTCCCTGCGACAGGAGTGTGCTCAGCCGGAAAACACATGGATGCACGCCAGCGCCGGGAACAGCCGCTGCACACACCCGCGCATCACCAAGGTCAGTACAGCACACAACACACCAGGCGTGTGGGCGTTCATATTTATGCGGAGTTACTTATTTTCCAACCTGAGAAGATGACCGTGAATTGCGTAAATCTTTCGATTTTCAAATGCATTTTAAACACAGCACTCAACATCTGAAGTGGATCAAAGAAGTGGATCAAAGTTTTCCTAAGACAAGAACGGGTTGTTCAAAATTCCTGTATAACTTTGATGAAAGGTTTTGATCCACTTCAAATGTTGACTACTGTACATTTATTCAATGCAGGGAAACTGTACAGTACCATTAACTGCTCCTTCTTTATGTCTTACTTTCTTTGCTTTCAACCTTTGTTTAGATCATTAAAGCATCACACAATTTGTAAGGAGATTTGATTATTAATCTGTCATCAACAGAGGAGTTTTATGGTCTCCCTGCGGTTTCCAATAAAGTAAAAGCTTTGTTTTAATGTTTGAAAGCAAAGAAAGTATTAAATGATGGTATTATCATTTTGCTGTTATTCTCTAAATAAAAGTTTTATTATTGTTATTATTAATGATTAATTAAAAACATTTTTAATTTTTAGTACAACCGCATTGCAATAATAATAATAGTAATAATAATTGATTTTTAAAAATGTTTACATTTTTTGTTTTATAAATGTAAATAAAAAATATTATTTTGTTTAATAAAAACAATAATTATTATTGTTGATGTTTTTTAAATGTTATTGTTCAAAATATGTTATTTACATTAAAAAAAATAAAATAAATGTTATTATTATTATTATTATTATATTATCATTTAAATAAAAGGATTATTATTGAGTAATTATACATTTTTTATTTACATTACCATAGTATTACTGCAATAATAATGTTTATTGATTTAAAAATAATTTGTATTTTGTAAATGTAAATAATTAAATATTACTTTGATTAATAATAACAATCAAATTAATAAATATGATTGTTATTATTATTATTTTTTATTATTATTATTATTATTATTATTCAAAACAATATTTTAGTATTTAAATAAAAAATACAAAATCAGAAAATACAAAAACATTATAAAGTATTGCAGTATTAGTATTATTATTAAAAAGTTTAATTGGATAAGGAGTAAACTTCTTTTTTTGTCATCATCCGATCACATGCCCGTCGAACCCCTGATATCGTGACACCGGTGATGTTACAGGTGCTGATGAGGGACAGTTCTCTTCCTCTTTTCTTCACTCCGTTCTCGATGTTCTCCCGTTGTCTCTGTCTCTCGAAGTAGATTTTCTAGTCGCCTTCTGAGTCCTCCTGCCAGAGGAATATTAACTTTTAGAGCGTCTACTTACTAAATTTACATCCCCTCGTGTTAATTAAACTCCTCCTTTGTTCTCGTCATTCGATTTCTCATGCGCTCGCTCTATCTGTGCGGCGCCGCCGTCGTCTTTTACTTATTAGATTAGGTGTTAATTTAATTTGGAGAAGAATGAATTTATCACATGGATTATTAGCACACCATAGGCGCTTTGAGAGCCATCTGTTCAGAAGATGTACACCTATTCTCTGCTCTTCTGCTTTACTCTCTCAGGCTGCGCTCTCGTATCTTCATCCGTGTATCTGTAGAAATGTGTGAATGTCAAATGAAAGCAGTCCCTCTGAAACCAATTACTGTGCGCTTCTCGTTTCGCTCTCCGCGTGAGTGTGTGTTTGTGTTCTGCGCTGGTTTGGCTGGAGATATCGGCACTGCTGATGAACTGGTGTGTTTCCCAAAAGTATCGTTAGCCAACTAAGTTCGCAAATTCCGTCGTTATCAGTATAATTCAACGAGTCAGTGTTTCCCGAAACCATCGTTACAACGAACATTCGCAAACAGCATCGCAGAGTCGTGTGTTTGGAGCGACAGATCTCGACCTGTGGTTAGAAGCAGAGTTTGTAGATTTCATGACATGTGGACTCAATAAATCCTGATCTTGAGCAAAATAATCAAGCTGACATTCAGTGCAATCTATATCTGTTATTTAGAATACATACAAATGTCATTTAGTTTGTCAAGAGGTTTAAAGCACTGTTTTTGAAGAGTGTGAACGAGCTCTACTGCGTAAGAACGAGCCTATGATTGAATCTGGGGATAAAGCAAAATAACTGAGAAACATGAGAACTGTAGAAACATCTCGCATTAATTTGATCTCAAACAGATTCATTAACAGTAGTTATTACTCCAACACCTGCATGACATTATTAACCAACGTGGTTGAATGAACAATTTGCAACAACATGGTTTCGGGAAACAGTCGTGACTAGAGCTAGTTGATTTCTTCAACGATGTATCGTACTCTGGAGTGAAGCAGCGAGTTACACAGTTATACGGGAAACACAGCCCTGATGGCTTTTTTTAGGAATAGTTCATTGACGTTCTTCTGTTGATCTGTCCTGGTCCAGTTGTCTCCTGAGACCGGTCCACGGCAGGGCGGAACCAGACTGACCATCACCGGGGAGAACCTGGGCCTTCAGTTCAAAGACATCCAGAACGGCGTGCGGATCGGGAAAGTGGCCTGTACGCCCATCGAGGAGGAATACGTCAGCGCTGAGCAGTGAGTCTCTCATACTGACACAGTTTCTGTGTTAATTCAGTTTAAAGAGTCTCCTACAACAGGTTTACATGCATCTAAGCTCAAAAAACACTTTAATTTCCTCATAATCTCCACTGCAGCATCAGCTCTTTTCTCTCAGTGTCTGAAACGCTTCGATCGAAGATTCAGTCTCTCTAAACCCCGCCTCTCTGAGCGCTGCTCTGCTCTGATTGGTCAGATGGCCCAGTCATCATGTTAGAGTGATTTCTGAAGGATCATGTGACACTGAAGACTGGAGTAATGATGCTGAACATTCAGCTTTGATCACAGGAATAAAATATATTTTAAAATATATTCAAATAAAAAACAGCTATTTTAAATTGTCATAATATTTAACAATATTACTTTTTTATCAAATAAATGCAGCCTTGGTGAGCAGAAGAGACTTCTTTTAAAAACATTAAAAATCTTACCGATCCCGAACGGCAGTGTATATATCGCTACAGTTGTCGCTCTTGGTGTGAACGGGCCGTATAGGTCAGGATTTTAATATCGGTGCGTCTTTAACTCGTATCTCTCATTGAAAAGCAATGAAACAATTAAACCTTGTTTGACGGTAACCATAGCAACAGTAGATCATCACCATTGTCACTGATGAACAATGTATTGGAACATGTATCGGTTATCTGCTGATATAAGAGATGCTGATATTTTATTACATTTAGCCGTATCAGTTGATTTTGCTCATAGATCATCTGTTATTTGATATTTAATTGTGCATGCTTATATACACTTTTTTAGATCACTTTTTCCATCGTCTAATCTTAATAA
This sequence comes from Scardinius erythrophthalmus, assembly GCF_964197995.2. NCBI lineage: Eukaryota > Metazoa > Chordata > Actinopteri > Cypriniformes > Leuciscidae > Scardinius > Scardinius erythrophthalmus. The sequence goes on from NC_138232.1 coordinate 41,858,275, forward strand.
CAAATTCAGTCTGAAGGTTAATATCCATTATTCAAACCACACATTAAATGGTTGTGATGCCAGAATTCACTTGCAGCATTTAAAACTGTTGATTTTAGTTTTTTTTGAATTAAAATGTTTTATTCTGCAGCAGAAACAAGCGTCCATACCCATCACTGTAGATCAGCGTCTCTCAGTGAACAGCAGTGACGTCTGTTTTCTGCAGTCGCTTTCCTGGCTTTTCGACTGTTTCCAGTCCTGTTGCTGAAACAGAGTCACAATGACTTTACAGTCTCCTGGAGCTAAACAAGCATCAGGGTTTCATAGCAAACACAGAAACTCTTCTCCCATCCGCACTAGAAATGCTCGACACAGACGCAGGGCGGTTAATAACTCACGAGCCGCCCCAGGGCATGATGGGAGGATTCTCTGTCCGTCCCATTAATCACAGAGAGCCGTTTTCCAGTCCAGTGAGGGTTTTACTGCTTCTCATTACAGTGGTGTGTGTTCATGTAGCGCCTGTAACCCGTCTGTCTCGTGTTCGGACGCTCGATCATTGTTTTGAACGTTTAGCGCCGGCGGCCGTGTGCCCAGACAAACTGCAGTTCAGCGACTGGCCACTAGAGACCGGCTACAGAAGAGACTCAATCCCATAGACCCTCATGTTAAAATGCCCAACTTTACAGCAGAAAAAAACATGTTTACAGCCTGGTGCATATATGTTTTGGTCTATATAGCTAATTTGCCCTTCATGACGACTGTGATGGGGGTGAATATTTTTATAACTCATCCGTTTATATTATATTAAGCCATAAAGTTGTAAATAATTAAGGGCGTGGCCACTTGAGTGACAGGTGGATTGCCGCTGATGTCACTACTAGCCGATTGTCTGCTCGCTGCATATTTGCGTTTATCCGGGAGTGACGCGCGGCCAAGATGGCGCTGGCCGGCTCCGCCCACTTTGGGCTTCAGAAATGCTCTTCAGAAACACTACGCGTGACGTCACAGACACTACGCCCATATTTTTTTACAGTCTATGATCCAGACCCGTCTAAGACCCTCGTCTCTCTCTCTCTCTCCCCCCCTCTCTCTCTCTGCAGGATTGTGTGTCGTTTGGCCGATGCCACAGGTTACCGTGTGCAGGAAGCTCAGGTGGAAGTGTGTGTGCGAGACTGTCTGCCGGAGTACAGGGCCGTGTCTCCTAAAGCCTTCACGTTTGTGGTGAGTTTCAGTGTCAAGGGGATGGAGAGGCAAAGCGCCAAACATTAGTCCCAAACGGATGAGTAATAACTTCTTGCGGTGCGTAAGATCCAAAAGGAACTCAAAAAAGATCTGCACACAAATATGTATTGGTATATGTCACCAAGCATACACCTGTGTAAACGGTGTGTAAATGACCGCAGGTGTATGCTTGGTGACACCTGGCACTGATGAAGGGTTGAACCCAAACACGTTTTGCACACCTAGCACATTTCTGCACTTTTTCACTTTATTTGTGGCCTCTGGACAATAAAATCCTGTGAGCTTTTTGGCCTATATTCGTGTGCGGATCATTTTTCAGATTTTTGAGTTTCAGTGTGACACATAAGACCGAACAAGGACGGCTTCTCTAGTTTTGTGTTACAAACTGAATGTATGAAATTCAAAAGTTTTTTTCCAGCTGAAGTGATTATATTTCATATCTTCTCCTGTCCAGTCGCCGTACTTCACGCGTGTGCTGCCGTCGTACGGGCCGATCTCTGGAGGAACGAGGATCACGATCCACGGCAGTCATCTGAACGCGGGCAGCGCCGTCTCCATCAAGATCGGACTCAACACCTGCCGCTTCCAGAGGTACTGCTCATCTCTTATATATCTTAATAGGAAAATATGTTTGTGTAATTTTGACCTGAATACATATTAATAAATGACATTTTGATGTTTGAAAGTCTCTAGGTTTTGACATAAATAAAAATATTATCAAATATACAAATATTGCACCTGTCAATACAGACCGAAATGTTCTGTAGCCTATTTAGCCGTCAACACTGCCGACGTTGTCTTTGGTGATATTCATGTTTAACATGAAGTACAGGCCTTCCACAACTCTCTCCCCATATGTCGAATATATCACCAATGAGGCTCATCATATGTCACCTAGCAGCAGCAGCGCCGCGTCAGACATGTTTCTGGTGTGCAGAGACAGAGAAAACGCCACGCAGCCAGTGTGTCGCCGGCCTTATTGTGACCCTGGATCACAAAACCAGTCTCGAGTCGCACGGGTATATCTGTGACGATAGCCAACAATACATTGTATGGGTCAAAATTATCGATTTTTCTTTTATGCCAAAAATCATTAGGATATCAAGTAAAGATCATGTTCCATGAAGATATTTAGTAAATTTCCTACCGTAAATATATAAAACATTTAGTTTTGTGAGTGAATGCAGCACAATCGTGAACATAAATGAACAACTTTAAACTTTCTCAATGTTTTGATTTTTTTGCACCCTCAGATTCCAGATTTTCAATAGTTGTATCTTAGCCAAATATTGTCCTATCCTAACAAACCATACATCAGTGGAAAGCTTATTTATTCAGCTTTCATATGATGTATACATTTAAGCTTTAACCGGTTGGATTTGACGCTTTCAGACACGGCCCTCAGTGGTGGGATCATTTTGTGATGAAATAAATTAACACAATATTTACTACATTGTTATAATTTAGTATGTGTTATTGTTGACTAAAACTATTATTAATTATTTTTAAATTAAAGTAAAGCTGAAATTAAATCAAATATAAATGTTAGAAATATTGCTTTGGACCTGAAATACAAAAATACAAAAAAAGTTGAAATACTAAAATAATTAAAACTGAAGTAAAAATAAATAGAAATATTAAACAAATTACAAAAGCACATAATAAAATGATGAAATCCTAAAATTACAATGAAAATATAAAATAACAGCAACATATTAACACATACTATAATAGTATATAAACAGTACTAAAATAGCATCCATGGGTTTTGATTAAATTTATTAGTAAGTAAGTAAATACATTTTATTTATAAAGCACATTTCATCATAGCAGAGTTATCCAAAGTGCTGGACATAATAAGACAAATAAACTAAATAAAAGCACAGTAACGTAGAACCACACAAAACAAACAGTAAAACAAGGATATTGAGCATCAAAACGCCAGAGAGTAGAGGTATGTTTTCAATTTTGATTTAAAAATGTTAATGGAAGGTGCAAGGCGGCATAGTCGGGGGGCGGCAACTGAGAAAGCTCCTTTAGTTTTTAAACGGGAGCGGGGAACACATAATCGAGCCTTGTCTGCAGATCTTAATCTGGAAGGTGGCAAAGGAGTAAGAAGATCTTTAAGGTAAAATGGAGCTTGGTTATTAAGAGCTTTAAAAACAAACAATAAGATTTTAAACTGAATTCTAAAATGAATCGAGAGCCAATGAAGGGATGCTAAAATTGGGGTGACATGATCATATTTCTTAATCCCGGTCAGCGGCCTTGCAGCTGCATTTTGTACTAACTGGAGGCGACCAAGAGATGACTGAGGGAGACCCAGATACAAAGAGTTGCAGTAATCTAGGCGTGAGGTAATAAAAGCATGCGTAACCTTCTCCAAGTCTTGCACTGACAAAAACGATTTCATATTGGAAATAATCCGCAATTGATAAAAACTATTCCTAACCACGGAATTTATTTGTTTAGTTAAGCACAGGTCTGAGTCCATGATTACACCAAGATTCATAACCTGGAAGGAAACAGAGGGAATGCTATTTAAATAAAATTATTATTGGAATGCTATTTAAATAAAATATTTCATTTTTCATTTTGTACAAAGAATTCTTTTTTTTTTTTTTTTTTTTTTTGACCACTTAAGATTTTGTTCATGGAAATTAAGAACATTTCAACTTATAATTTCACATTAGCATAATGTGTTTATTTTACCATTATTCTCAATATATATATATATACATAGACACACACCAAAAAATTTTGGTGTGAAATTTCACCTGAAATCTTCTCATTGCCGTCTGATAGCATCTCTAAATGATCGTGCTGTCATAGTACTTTATGGTAGGGGTGAAACATGGGTTAATGTATGTCATTTTTTATGACTTTATTGTCTCATGGAAAATGTATTATGCAGTAAGTGTAAAATAGCACTGTCATGAGACAGGAACTGGCAGAAGTGACTGATTTCTTTTAGCCGTCTTCAGAAACGATTGATGGGTTTGTGTTGTCGGAGCCAATCATGTGACGACAGTCTTGTCAAAATACATCCAGAACTCAGCAGGTTTCACCAGTGCGTGTTGTGAACACGGTTGCCTAGGCAACACTGCAGCTTCACACACACACACACACACACACACACACACACGCAGAGGACACTGATCAAACATGGGAACAAACCTTCAGACTGAATCTCATCCTCCTCTTATCTGTCACATGACTAAACGCGCCGTCAGACGCACATGTGTTCGTTTGATCAGATTAAAGTCCGTCATGTTCGGAGCCGTGAATCTGTGATCTTTGAACCCCCAAACCTGATGCAACCTGATGAAAGTGTGTGTCACACACACCCTGCGCTCGCACACACGTGATTCGCTTCACAATCAGTTCTCTCTCTGGGTTTGCCAATACAATCAAATCATGTAATAACAAACAAGAAAAGGTCTTTGCACATTGAGTCCGAAAGTTTCGTACGTTCAAAAATAAATACAACTTCACGTTGTCAATCACGTTTACTCACTGCCTCCGAAACTTTCGTCCGTTATGAAAAAATTCGGATCTGGTTCAATTTTCTGTTTTTCACATCCGTAGCAAAAGTATTTTGAGATGTGTTTTTTTTACAATTCAGAGTCTACGAAAAGACGCATACGAAAAGTCCTTTAACAGAAGGAGATGTTGAGTTTGCTGGTGTGTGTGTTTGACAGGCGGAGCGCCCGGGAGATCGTGTGTGTGACTCCGGCAGGGTTGGGCTCAGGCGGGACCCCGGTGATGGTGGACATAAACGCAGCCGAGCTCAGAAACCCAGAGGTGAAGTTCAACTACACGGATGATCCCAGCGTCCTGAAGATCGAGCCCGACTGGAGCATCGCCAGGTGCGTCTCCTTCTCTCACTCACACACTCACACACACTGACCTGTTCCTTTAGGCTTGAAGCAAGTTAGATGAGATCGCGAGTGTGTGCAGCTTCGTCTCTGGAGCTTTGAGGAACATCACTTCATCAAACTGATGACAGAGAAAAGCTGCAAACCGATCAGCGCTGAACCGCGAAGAAGAGAGAGAGAGGGAACGAGAGACAGACACGTGTGGAGAGAGAGAGAGAGAGAGAGAGAGAGAGAGTGAGAAAGAGAGAAAGAGAGAGAGACATGTTAAACAGGTTAATGCTCCAGCGTGAGGAGAGAGAGAGAGAGAGAGAGAGAGAGAGAGAGAGAGAGAGAGAGAGAGAGAGTGAGAGAGAGAGAGTGAGAGTGAGAAAGAGAGAGAGACATGTTAAACAGGTTAATGCTCCAGCGTGAGGAGAGAGAGAGAGAGAGAGAGAGTGAGAGTGAGAGTGAGAAAGAGAGAAAGAGAGAGAGACATGTTAAACAGGTTAATGCTCCAGCGTGAGGAGAGAGAGAGAGAGAGAGTGAGAAAGAGAGAGAGAGGGAACGAGAGACAGACACGTGTAGAGAGAGAGAGAGAGAGAGAGAGAGACATGTTAAACAGGTTAATGCTCCAGCGTGAGGAGAGAGAGAGAGAGAGAGAGAGAGAGAGAGAGTGAGAAAGAGAGAAAGAGAGAGAGACATGTTAAACAGGTTAATGCTCCAGCGTGAGGAGAGAGAGAGAGAGAGAGAGAGAGAGAGAGTGAGAAAGAGAGAGAGACATGTTAAACAGGTTAATGCTCCAGCGTGAGGAGAGAGAGAGAGAGAGAGAGAGAGAGAGAGAGAGAGAGAGAGAGAGAGTGAGAAAGAGAGAGAGACATGTTAAACAGGTTAATGCTCCAGCGTGAGGAGAGAGAGAGAGTGAGAAAGAGAGAGAGACATGTTAAACAGGTTAATGCTCCAGCGTGAGGAGAGAGAGAGAGAGAGAGAGAGACCCTGGTTAGTTTTTGTACCTGAAATTGTGAAAATTATTTTTCGACACTCATTCACACACACGAATAACAGCTGTTTCATCTTCACATCTACATATTTAATAAATGTGATATTGTTAACAGTGTCCTGACTAGTTATATTTACTTAACATGGATGTTTATATGCTTCTATGCAAATTTAAAAATCATATCCATTTAAAAATATATATATATATATATATATATATATATATATATATATATATATATATATATATATATATATATATACAGTATATGTTTTGAAATTATGAACATAATATGCACTGCTGTTTAAAAGTTTGGGGTCGATAAGATTTTTTAATGTTTCTGAAAGAAGTCTCTTCTACGGAGGCCCTCTAGGGACCTTTGTAAAAATAAAAATATACAGACTTTCACATGCTCACGTAACGTATCGTAACACAAAAGTTTCTCGTGCACACACAAAAGTTTGCGTGCATTTATTTGATAAAAAATTCAGTAAAAGTAGTAAAATATTGCAAAAATAAAATATGAAAATAAAACAAAATATTAAAGCTGAATTTTCAGCATCATTACTCCAGTCTTCAGTGTCACATGATCCTTCAGAAATCATTCTAATATGATGATTTGCTGCTCAAGAAACATTTATGATTATTATCAATGTTGAAAACATTTAAATTTTTGTGGAAACTTTTTTTTCAGTATTTGATGAATAGAAAGTTCAAAAGAAAAGTGTTCATTTAAAATAAAAAACTTTTGTAACATTATAATGATCACTTTTGATCAACTTAATGTGTCTTTAATTAATTAAAATAATTTATTTTTGAAAAAACATTATTACTGACCTCCAGCTTTTGAAGCGTAGTGCACTACATGTTTTAGATGACGGTCTTCACCGTCCGTCTGCAGTTCTGCGCACTCGTAGTGTTCGAGTGTCCTTCAGACAGAGTCTCCATCGGCTAAAGCGGCGGAGGAAATGTAAATGATGTGTAAGCTGATGGTTAAGAGGAAATCATGTTTTCTTGAGTTCACTCTGTTGTTTTCTCTGTCAGCGGTGGAACCCTGTTAACGGTCACCGGCACGAACCTCGCCACCGTCAGAGAGCCGGAGATGAGAGCCAAGTACGGCAGCGTCAGTGCCGTCAACGTAAGTGTCTGAACACACTGATTCAGATGATCATCCCTTTATTCTCTCTGTAGCTGATTTATTCTGTTCATTATTCTGTTCATTATTATCTCTACTTCCTAACCCTCCATGGCAGGGGTTCCCAAACTTTTATTATACCCACCTAGACTAGAGTAATCGATCTCAAGACCCACCAAAATCATTTTAAAGCAGAGTCGGGAGGCGTTCTTCAAACTTCTTTTAAAAACCGCACCAAAGGTTACTGGCTCCAAACTTGTGAGCTTTACTGTATAGACTAGTTTTCTGGTGTTTTTAGTCTCTTCTGAGCTGTAAAGCAGCAGGAACAGAAAAACAAGTGTGTTCAGCCGAAGCCCTGTGTGCCTGCACATGTTTTTCTTTGCGTATGTGTGACATTGAATCACCTTTTCCCACTTTAACCTTTAAAATGACGGGATATAGAACATGAAATGTCTCTATAAAGCCCAGAGAAAGTCCCGCAGGGCGAACATAACCTTTCCTCCTCCTTGACCTGCTCATCTGAACGGCTCTCGCTGCTGTTTTCCTGTGCGCTTAACCAGCGTTAGTGTCTCTCTGTCTCTCTCTCTCTCTCTCTCTCTCTCTCTCTCTCTCTCTCTCTCTCTCTCTCTCTCTCTCTCTCTCTCTCTCTCTCGCTCTCTCCCTTTCTCTCGCTCTCTCCCTTTCTCTCGCTCTCTCCCTCTCTCTCTCGCTCTCTCTCGCTATCTCTCTCGCGCTCTCTCTCCCTCTGTTGGAAAGTAACAGAAGCAGTGCATTGGCTATATATAACATTTGGAGCAGAATGTAGTTGCTATTTTTTCAAACATGTTGCAAGCAAGAATATTGATTGATTTTGCTTATTACAAGCATATGGATGATCTTTACTTTTGAAGGTATTGGGTGTTTCTTGTGAGTTGGGGTTGCTCTTAATATTTATGCATATTGTAATTTAAATATACTGTGAAATGTATTTGTAATAAAGGTTTGTTAAAATTCAAATTCTCTCTCTCTCTCTCTCTCTCTCTCTCTCTCTCTCTCTCACATACACACACACACACACACACACACACAGAACTGTACTGTGCTGAATAACACTGTGATGGTGTGTCTGGTGCCGTCCGTGGCCGGTTCTGAAAGAGGTTTCTCAGAGGTGGGAAGCGGACCGGATGAGATCGGATTCATCATGGATAACGTTCAGACGCTCCTGGTGGTGAACGAGACCTTCAGTTTCTATCCTGATCCTGTGTTTGAACCCTTCGGTCCGTCCATGCAGGAGCTCAAACCCGGTTCTCCTCTCATACTGAAGGTATTGCGCGATCTCATTGCACTTATGCTGTATTTTTTTATTTTTGACTTAAAGGGATAGTTCACCCAAAAATGAAAATTAGCCCATGATTTACTCGCCCTCAAGTCATCCTAGGTGTACGTATATGACTTTCTTCTTTCAGACGAACACAATCAGAGTTATATTAAAATATATATTGGCTCTTCCAAGCTTTATAATGAGTTTTGAAGTCCATAAAAGGGCATCTATCCATGACAAAAGTGCATCTATCATCATAATAGTGCATCTATCCCTCATTAAATTGCGTCTATCCCTCATAAAAGTGCATCTATCCATGATAAAAGTGCATCTATCATCATAAAAGTGCATCTATCCATCATAAAAGTGCATCTATCCATGATAAAAGTGCATCTATCATCATAAAAGTGCATCTATCCATCATAAAAGGGCATCTATCCATGACAAAAGTGCATCTATCATCATAATAGTGCATCTATCCCTCATTAAATTGCGTCTATCCCTCATAAAAGTGCATCTATCCATCATAAAAGTGCATCTATCCATGATAAAAGAGCATCTATCATCATAAAAGTGCATCTATCCATCATAAAAGTGCATCTATCCCTCATAAAAGTGCATCTATCCATCATAAAAGTGCATCTATCCATGATAAAAGTGCATCTATCATCATAATAGTGCATCTATCCCTCATTAAATTGCGTCTATCCCTCATAAAAGTGCATCTATCCATGATAAAAGTGCATCTATCCATGATAAAAGTGCATCTATCATCATAAAAGTGCATCTATCCATCATAAAAGTGCATCTATCCATGATAAAAGTGCATCTATCCATCATAAAAGTGCATCTATCCATCATAAAAGTGCATCTATCCATGATAAAAGTGCATCTATCATCATAAAAGTGCATCTATCCATCATAAAAGTGCATCTATCCCTCATAAAAGTGCATCTATCCATCATAAAAGTGCATCTATCCATGATAAAAGTGCATATATCCATCATAAAAGTGCATCTATCCCTCATAAAAGTGCATCTATTCATCATAAAAGTGCATCTATCCCTCATAAAGTGCTCGATCTGGCTCTGGCGGGTTAATAAAGGCCTTCTGAAGAAGTGAAGCCATGAGTTTGTGTAAGAAAAGTTCTTCTCCACAGTTTCAACTCTACAGACCCTGAAACTGCATAGCAACACCTTGGAAACCATTCACAATCACACCAATGCCATTAAGCCAGCAGGTTTCGCATAGGAAACGCCTCTCCCTTTTTACTTTAACTATCTAGTTCATTGAAATGCTGATGCTGTGGTGTTTTGGTCCTGTCTCTCACTTCATGCACCGCGTTAAACAATTTCAGAAAAATGACATGCATCGGATTATCTGCGCAATTCAATTTCACATGCAAACCCTTCTGGGTAATATGCAACATGAGTTGAGTCTACATGTTAAATGGAGCCCTTCAGTATCACACGCCTCTAAATGAAGCATGTAAATATTAATGCATGCTTCTGCCTCCGGGTTTTGCCATCCCATAAACCCCTTGGACGGAGAGAGGCAGTGTGTGTTGAGCGAATGCATCATATGCACAGACGTATGGAAATCATGAGGAATTTAACCATCCTGGTTCACAGCAGTGTTACTTTAGTGTTGTTTATATACTATTATAGTATTAATATTTTGAATTAGCTTTTTAATTTATGTTTTGGTAAAATGTTTTTTAAATATTTCTATTTAGTTCAGTTTTAGTTTTAGTCATTTTAGGACTGTGACTTTAACTTATTTTGTCAGGAAACATTTTTAATTATTTCAAGTTTTTAATTTAATATTTTATTTTAGCCACGCCCCCTGCTACATTAGCCACGCCCCAAACTCTCGCTATAGGCCGAGCAGAAAAGAGATTGACGGGTCTGAGCGGACACTCAATGTTTAGATGGTTAATGGGAAGCTCAATGTTTACACTTTTGGGGAAGATAAACTAATAAATGGCATAATAATAGCAGTCAATGAACAATAAACTGGGATAAGAGAGTGTAGTCTTAACCTAAAAATCTCACGTGCTTCATCTTTGAGGATTTGGAAACACTGGTAGAGTATTTTTGGATGATGTTCTGTATGATGATGTACAATATGATCAAAATCAAGCTGTTTGTGTTGTGTTTCAGGGCAGGAATCTGATTCCCTCGGCTCCCGGGAACTACAGGCTGAACTACACCGTTCTGATCAGTGACAAAGCGTGTGTGTTGACCGTGTCAGAGACGCAGCTGCTGTGTGAATGGCCAGATCTCACCGGCCAACATAAAGTGACCGTAAGTGTGTCAGCGCAGTGTGTGACTCCCTTCTCCTCTTCTGCTCTTTCCCACGACTATCACGCCGTCTCTTCCTCTCATTCATCTCTTTTCTCCTGCGTTTCAGTCCGTGTTTCTCAGCATCAGATTACTGATGGCAGTTTCTGTCGTTGCTCTCGGGGGGTTTCGTTGTGTTTATTTACGCTGAGTTTGCAAAGAATCTGAGAAGCAGATCTGTATTTACATGGTCATTTTCATCTTTAAATAGCGCTCTTTATTTGCTGAACATGAGCGTGAAGGCAGAGTTATTAAAACATTGCTCCGATGTTTTTTCCCAAGCTGTCTGCTCTCTTTCTGTGCGAGACGAGTCTGAAGGGAGAACGCCGGCGTGTTTGACCCACATGTTTGTCCTCGACCCATATGGAAGCTGTGACAGCGAGACACCCCCGTTTAGCTCAGTTTACTCAGTATAAAACTTCACACTAGCCTGCCTGACCCCATTAGCCCCTTAAACCCGGCTGAGTGTGATCTACATTAATAACACCCTCTAAGATGCAGCTTTATTCCAGCAATGAGGATCAATGTGTTTCTGTGAGGTGCGTTCACAATGGGATTGTGGGATAAAACGTAATCACAAATGTTTTAGGAGCTCATTTTATCCTATATTTTAGTCTACTTATAATGAGAGTCTTGGTTTCTTGCACCAAAAAAAGGCATAGTTTAGTTTTTCATGACCATTTTACCACTTACTCTGACATTTACAAATAAAGTCACCATGAAATCACACTTGAAAGTTCTTGTTTTGAATGGAATATTGCAGTGTTTATTATAAATGTTGTATCGGTGCACAGCATTATTGTTTTTAATTCATGTTCCTCATAATCTTGAATGAGAATAAGTTCCTCTTGCAGCATCTCTTCTCTTCTCTGATGACGAGGGCGTGGCTATAACCTGTCACTCACATGAGATCAGCCAATAGCAAACCACAACCATCCAATCAATTCCTCATGGACACAATCAAGCCCCGCCCACATTTGTTCTTGTTCCAGAAGCTCTTTCATAAACATCACAATAGAAAAGAATAACGCAACTTATGTTTCATGCTGACTTTAAACAGGCTACTCTTTCATATGTAAATGACCTCTGTCATGATTGGCTGAGCTTTTTGCTTATGAAATGAGGAGCTGTGTTGGACAGTCATATTCATGAGCTCATGATTTCTGAACTGTTTTTGCTGTTTAGTTTCAGTAACTACTCTTTGCGGACTTGTAAAGGACATTATATCAAACTATATTATTATTACATAAGAAAAATAAAATTCCTGTTTTCCGTGCACTGACCACTTTGACACCTGTCAATCATCGTGTGACGTGCTCACTGTGTGTGTGTGTGTGTGTTGCGCAGATCCTGGCCGGAGGTTTCCGCTACTCTCCAGGAACCCTGCAGATCTACTCCGACAGCTTGCTGACTCTTCCCGCCATCATCGGGATCGGGGGAGGAGGAGGCCTTCTTCTGCTCGTCATCATCATCATCCTCATCGCCTACAAGCGCAAATCCCGCGACGCGGATCGAACGCTCAAGCGACTGCAGCTGCAGATGCACAACCTGGAGTCCAGAGTCGCCCTGGAGTGCAAAGAGGGTAACACACTCTTTCTTTCTCTCTTTTGCTCTTTCTTTCACACTTTCTGTCGTGCTTTTTAATGCTATCTTTCAATCACTTTTTCTTTCATGCCTTCACACATTCTTTCGCTCCCTCACTCATTTGTGCTTTCTTCCTGACTTTTACACTTTCTTTCATACTTTTTTGCTTTTTTTCACTTTCTTTCTTTGTCCTTTTGCTCTTTCTTTCTTTCTTTCTTTATTCGCTCTCATTTTTCATGCTTTCTTTTGCTCTTTCTTTCTTTCACACTTTCTTTTGTGCTTTCATACTTTCACGGTTTCACTTTCATTTTTTTTACACCTTTTCATGCTTTTTGATACTTGCACTCTTTCTTTTGTGTTTTCTTTGTGCTTTCTATTTTTTGCGCAATTTCACACTGTCTTTTGCACTCTTATATTGAGCTTTCTTTCGCTCTTTCACTACTTTTGCTTTTCTTCTTTTGCTCTGTTACACACCTTTCTTTCTTTTTTTCTTCTGCATTTCCTTTGGCTCTTTCTTTAATATTTCCTTTGGCTCTTTGTTCTTTCTTTTATTGGCTCTTTATCCGTCCTCTTGTTCTCTTTCATTTATTTGTTTGTTCTCTCCATCTCATCACTCTCCTTCAATCCTTTTCAATTGAGTTCAGTTCTATCTTTCTCTTCTGTTTGCTCTTCGCCGCCTCTCTCTGATTGGCTTTGTTTTCTCTGGTCTCCTGTTAGCGATGACCTCACGACACGCACATCATTTATCATATACACACACACGCGCGCGCTGAACGCCCGTCTCATTCCCTCCGTGGTCACAAGGGCGTGAGACGAGTCGCCCATTATCTGTCTCTGTCGGGCCCGAGGTGACGACCTTGTCGGTCTCCAGACACGGAGAGAGGGATGAGGACAGGGAAGAGAGGATAAAAGAGATGGATAGCAGGAGGCGAGAGTGACAGGTCTCTGATAAGTGATGAGGCGTCCTCCAGGATGAATAAAAAGAGGCAATAAATAACCACACCGTCCAGATTGATTAGGCGAGTGGCAGACTGGATCGGAAGCTTGGGAAGGAGAGCATGTTGCACGTTTTCGCATGTTAATAAGCATCTAATAAACGACTAGACCGACTGAATATCTGATCAGAATTCAAGAAACCCGTTTTCTTCTACTTTGCATGACACTGGGATTCACGGTTTCTCTGACTCTGTTTCCAGCGTTTGCGGAGCTGCAGACCGATATCCATGAGCTGACTCAGGATCTGGATGGAGCGGGAATACCGTTCCTGGATTACCGCACGTATGCCATGAGAGTGCTTTTCCCAGGAATAGAGGACCATCCGGTGCTGAAGGAGATGGAGGTACATGCGGACAGGTTTAACCCAGGCTAATGTTAGTCCAGAGCAGAATTATCCCGGGATTAAACCTGGTTTATTCCCCACTACTGTCACCGGGTGGAGTTTGGGTTTCACACCTCTAGATTGCTTAGTTGGGGTTTATAAGACACATTCAGTAACATTAATGATTTGATAACGACACTGTTGTCTTCTGTAGAACTGCTTTACAGCTGAATGTGAGTTTGTTTTATAATTGATAAACCTTTTATTTGCAATTTTTATATTATTGTTTTTGTTGGTTTATTATTAATTTTATTTACCCTATTTATTTATTTATTTATTTATTTATCCTATCCCTTTATTTTATTTTGTTTACCTTTACTTACCGTAATCAATGGTTACCTAAACAACCATTGATTATTATTATTTGTTTTATTATTTTATTATTTATCCTAACCCTTTTATTATTGTTGCTGTTATTTATTTTATTTATCATTATTATTAATATATTATTAATATTTGTTTATTTACCTTAACCCATGAATTATTATTCATTTTATTATTTTATTTTATTTATCCTAACCCATTTATTATTTATAATATTTATTTACTTTAACCCTATTATTAATAATTTTATTTATTCTAACATTTTTTATTATTTAATATTATCATTATGATGATGATGATAATTATATTTATTAATTTTTAACTGAATTGAATCAATACTGAATTGATCTGAACAATGACACTATTGTTTTCTGTAGAGCTGCTTTACAGCTGAAATGATTGTTTCAGAATTGCTGAATTATGCAGCATTAAGCTGTTATTTTCCTGTTTATCACCGATAAGCTGCTTTGAGATGATCTGTATGATATAATTTGCTGTATAAATAAATGTGACTAGACTTGATGTTCTGATCTGATCGCAGTGTGTCTCGTCTCGTCTCTCTCAGGTGCCGGCGAACGTGGAGAAGTCTTTGACTCTGTTCGGGCAGCTCTTGAATAAGAAGCACTTTCTGCTGACGTTCATCCGCACGTTAGAGGCTCAGCGCTCGTTCTCCATGCGGGACCGAGGGAACGTGGCGTCTCTCATCATGAGCGCCCTGCAGGGAGAGATGGAGTACGCCACCGGTGTGCTGAAACAACTGCTGTCCGACCTCATCGACAAGAACCTGGAGAGCAAGAACCACCCCAAACTCCTGCTGAGAAGGTACGCCAGCTCACTGCACCTTCAAGTTTTTGTACAGCCACGTTTCCACCCCAGGAACTCCTTTGGGCTGGGACTCGCTGGGCCCTATTTTAACGATCTGAAACGCAAGTATCAAGCGTGAAGCGCAAGTAACTTTGTGGGAGGATCTCGGGCGCTGTTGCTGGGCGGGATAAATGACTCTTGCGCCCGACGCAAATCTAAAATGTGTTGGTCTGAAGTAGCTTCATCACTCATAGGTGTGGTTTGGGCGTAACATGAAATAAACCAATCAGAGCGTCATCTCACATTCCCTTTAAGAGCAGGCGCGCTTGTTCCATGGCGGATTGCTATTATAACGGCGGATTCGCCAGGAGCGGTTCACAGCCGAGGAGACCGACGTTCTCGTCAGGGCCGTAAAACACAGAGAAGTGACATTGGGGATGGAGAAACACACCCAAATTAGCTTCGGTTAAACAGGCGTATGATAATTTGGGTAAATGTGTAAGCTAGATTTAAGCCTATTTTTTCACATCTTCATGGACACAACAATGATTTCCCTCGTGTGTTAATATTTTTCCTTGTAATAATGTATAGTTTTCTAAAAATGAGAACTGCTGCGTCTGTGTAGATGAGAGAATCAAAGTGTGTGTGTGTTGTGCACACGCTACATTGATTATGGCCAAGCATGCGCCCTTAAAATAGCATCTGAATAACACGCGCGTCACTGACTTTAGACGAGGTTTTTCGTGGTCAGTGGAGGAATAGTTTTCTGAAACTGCAAAATAGCACCAGGGAACGTTTGCGCCGGAACACGCCTCCTCTTTGCGCTGAACCGCCCCCGGGAGCGCAAGTTCACTTCTTAGTTTACCGACGTGCGTCTGTGGAGGGAAAAGTCCGCTGTGCGCGGGTGCAAAATAGGAATGATACATGTGTCGGTGTACAAAGTCAATTGCGCTGGGTGCAAGATAGGGCCCGCTGTGTTTCCACTGCAGGGTCTAAATTATGTTCCGGGTAAATATTTGCCCCTCAGAAAGTCCCTGCTCGCAAGGTGGTGCTTTTTCAAAGTTAAGAAACCTTCAGGGGTGGGACTTGTGCAGTGAACACGCTGATTGGTCGAGTTCAGGCCGCATCTTGATTGGTTGACTCCACACAGCATTTCATCTGTTGCGGACCGGTGCGTGCAGGAACAGTTGTTTGCTATTCGAATCAACAATGGAGTTTAAAAAATACGACCGATGGACCGACGACGAGGTTTGGGCTTTATTAAGCTTAAATTCAGAGGATGAAATCCAGCGGGATTTTCGGCTCTAGTTTTTTATGTAATATTGCAGTGTTTATTATAAATGTTTTATCGGGGCACATCATTGTTGTTTTTAATTCATGTTCTTTCATATGTTCTTTCGTACTTACTGAGCCCAAAATTGAATCTCTTTGTAGAGATCCTTCTGTAATATAATTAAAAAGATTTTTTTTTTATTTATTTTTTTTACTGATGCTGTCAACAATTGCTTAAAAATAATTTCTAGCACATACGATGTAGCACATAATTTTTAAATTTGAAATTTTTAAAAAATAGTTTAGTATAAACCTGGAGAGCAAGACCCACCCCACACTCCTGTTGCGAAGGTACGGCGCCTCACTTCACGTTCAAGTTCCCATGTCGCACCTGTTAACGCACACGGTGTTAATGGACTTCGTGAGTTTGACTTCTAGAGGTCACTTTATTCTCCCATCACTCATTCGCTCTCCATCCCCCCGTTTCCAGGCTTTGCCCTTTCGTGGTCGTCGGTGTTTCATCCCTCTGTTTCTGTCAGATGATATTACACACCTGAACACACACACGTTCCCTGCGGAGCGAGATGAAGATGTGACGAGACCAGCTGAGATGTGATGAGAGATCGAGCGCGAGAGTCGAGGAGTTTATGACTTTAGTCCAGAACATGGTGCATGTCAGTCTTACGTCAATATCACAAAAACAAATCAGCGATTTCTGAAATGGTCTGATCTACAGTTCCTCAAGCGCCGCTGTCTCATGTCCTTCACTTTGGCTTCATTTACCATGAAGGTACAAAGACTCCGTCTGGATCAATCTAACGATGGCATGTCATGGAACATTTTCTGCTTTCCACAAAATTAGAAGGAAAAAATATATATATATTATAAATATATATATTTTTAGGACCAAAATATAATTAATATAATAATAAACAAAATATAACAAACATATTTTGTTTGTTTTTATCATTAACCTAAATATTTATTATTATTAATATTTGTATTTATTTCACGTAACCATTTATGATGATATTTATTATTATTTGTTTATTTATTTAGCTTAACCCAATTTTTATTATTATTATTTATTTCACCTAACCATTTATTATTATATTATTATTGTTTATTTATTTAGCTTAACCCATTTATTATTATTTATTTTTCACTTAACAATTTATTATTATTATTTATTTGATTATTTATTTACCCTATCCCATTATTTATTTATTCATTTATTTTTTATTTATTTATTTCACTTAACCATTTATTATTTTTCTGTTTATTTATTTAGCTTAACCCATTTATTATTATTATTATTATTGTTGTTGTTGTTGTTGTTGATTAACCATTTTTTATTTATTTATTTTACTGAACCATTTATTATTATTATTATTATTATTATTATTTATATATATATATATATATATATATGTATTTCGCTTAACAATTTATTATTATTATTTGAGTTATTATTTTTCCCCTATCCCATTTATTATTATTATTTATTTATTTGGTTAGTTATTTAGCTAAAACATTTATTATTATTATTATTATTATTATTATTATTATTATTATTATTTGTTTATTTAGGTTAACCAATTTACTTATTATTATTATTATTATTATTATTATTAAATATTATTGGAATAGTCAATTATGACCAGGTCATGTTCTTGACATGTTCAGTGATTGATAAGCCATATTCATGTGTGTCACCAGTATATCACTATGGACACTGAATCTGTCAGATATGATCATTCTGTCGCTCTGATCTCTCGTCTTCAGAGTGAGTTTGTTCCGCTGCAGCTTCTTCTCTCTGCCATGACAAGCATCACCTAAAGATCAAATAAATGCGAGCTGTCAAATCTCAATCTTTCACCCCTTCAGGAACGTTTCCAGCACAATATCCTCATTTTTTTTAATAACCCCTCACAGTCTGTGTTTCTCCTCTGCATTTGTTGGCATCAGAACGCGTGAATAATTCAGCAGAGATGGTAAAAGCAAACATATTTCAGCAGACTCCTCGTCTACACCTCCTCTCGCACGCCGTGAGCAGATTAGCGCTAATAAGGTCCGTTAATTACCAAGCCGTGTAATTAGCCTCATTCTGAGGGACTTTTTTGGGGGGTTGTTATTGTGCGCCAGGTTTCTGTTTAATGACAGAAGATACTGAATATTTTTAATTGGTGTTTTCTTAATGAAGTTTCGTGGTTTGCTTTGCGAGGGAAGAGAGCGGCGCTTTGGTTTGTTGTTAATGCTAAATTATTAGCGTGTGTGCTTTGAAGGTTTTTCCCCGAGCTGCGTTCACCATCGCTGCCGGAATAATTCGGCCGCCGCACTTTGATGTCAAATGGGAGTTTAATACAACATCCCCTCCAAAGATGTTGGTTATCAGAATGGCTGTTTCTCTTGTTGTGAGGCTTGGGAAATTGTGAAATGAAGAAGCCTTCAAAGCATCTCTCTGCTCTTAAAGGTTCCCTCAGGGACGCGCACACCCAAGTAAATAAATCCTTGACATTTATTTTTTACTCTGTTCCCCCCTCAGGACTGAATCTGTGGCTGAGAAGATGCTAACAAACTGGTTTACTTTCCTCCTCTACAAGTTTCTTAAGGTGAGTGGAAGGAACTGGAACGAATGACTGTATTTCCGTGCATCTTGAACGATGTTATTCGCTATATATAAAGAGAGAGAGCTCAAGGGTGTTTGCTGGTCAGTCTGGTCTGGTTAAGATCGGACGCTTGTCAGGCTGGGAGACCAACTACACCAGCCATCTTGTCAACAAAATTATTAATAAAGTACACAGAATAAACATTTATATTGTTCTTTTTTGTTTTAGATTTTTTTTTAGTTGCCCTATTTCCATACTACTTGAATTTTGAATGCACCAAACACTAGATGAAATACACATTATACTCATTAAATATATTTAGATACTTTTAAGATACACTATACCTTTCAAAAGCTTGGGGTCAGTAAGAAAGTTATACTTTTATTCATCAAGGACGCATTAAATTGATCAAAAGTGACAGTAAAGACATTTATAGTGTTATCAAATATTTATATTTCACATAAATGCTGTTATTTTGAATCTTCTATTCAAAAAACAAATGTTTCAACACTGATAATAATCAGAAATGTTTCTTGAGCAGCAAATCATCATATTAAAAATGATTTCTGAAGGATCATGTGACAAAGACTGGAGTTATGATGCTGAAAATTCAGCTTTGATATATTCACATAGAAAAAAACGTGTTTTAAATTGTAATAATATTTGAATGTAAAAAATAGGGCTGCACGATATTGAAGAAAAGTGCGATATGCGATAACTCATTAAATAATGCGATATTCGATATGCGATCTGATAATGCTTAAAGTGTGTAAAATAAACTTAAATTATCTTTAAAATATATTTAAAATGATATAACCTACATGAGTGTTTCACGTTCTTTTTGTGACAAGAAAACATCGCTAAACATCTGACAGTGAACATCAGTGTTTTACTGAAACATAAGAAGTGTTATTTAACATCAGTGTAAACCACAGGGTTCAGGTTATCCTACATTAGGGTTATTAAACAGCAGAAACTCAATAATCAAAT
This sequence comes from Scardinius erythrophthalmus, assembly GCF_964197995.2. Taxonomy (NCBI): domain Eukaryota; kingdom Metazoa; phylum Chordata; class Actinopteri; order Cypriniformes; family Leuciscidae; genus Scardinius; species Scardinius erythrophthalmus. The sequence goes on from NC_138232.1 coordinate 41,878,088, forward strand.
GTAAAAATAAAACAGTTTAGTTTTCACTGTATGAATTAAATATATCCTGATTCTTATTAAAGCTACAAAAGTTATTCAGCCGAGAGCAGTGAGTGATTTTCTCTTTGTCTGTTGTTCATGACCCCAGTTATTGCAAGCTGTTGCGATATGCATATCGCGATGTATACATTTGCGATATTTCGATAATTTCGATATATTGTGCAGCCCTAGTAAAAAATATTTTGTACTTTGATCAAATAAATGCAGCCTTGGTGAGCAGAAGAGACTCTTTCAGGAACATTAAAAAAATCTTACATACCAGAAACTTTTGAGCGGTAGTGTATTTTATTATTAATTTAAACAAAATTATAATTAAAAATTAAATAACATTTTTTTCTTTTTTTGGCATGACAAAATAGTGACCAAAGTAAAGGAATTTTTCATCAACAGACAGTGATTAAAGGACTATGTCTAAAACCAGCAAACACTTCAGGAGGATTCAGTCTGTTTTTCAACAGTGTCCTGAGAGCGAAGGAATAAATACAAGGATTTTTGATTTCATTTTTGAAGTCCAGACACATGCAATCCACCATCATGTTGCTCTGGCTGCTGAATTATTGTTCCTCCTCGGGTTTGTTTGTTGCTGAATCTTGAGATTCAGAGACGAGACCGACAGATGTAGTTTATCATTCCCCCTGGGGAAGTTCCTTATTACAATCTTTAAAAACCTGCATCAATATAAAGCGCTTCCATAAACACACACAGGAGTGAGAGTCAGTGTGTGTGTGTGTGTGTCGTCTCCTGCTGCTCATTAACAGCTGTGTGTTTAATTATCCCCTGTGCTAATGAGCCCAGTGTGGCAGGGCCAGCATATGGATGGGCCGAACCTTCGCGCTACGGGTCCCAGTGAGGGACACAAGAGACAACAAACATCCAGCAGGATCACGGGCCGCTGTGTGTCGTTCAGTGTTTTCACCTGAGAGCGTGAGCTCTGCTGATTAAAGTTGTCTGAGTCTCATACGGTTTAATTACTTTGGGTAATTAGCCATGAGCTTTTTAAGACTGCGTGAAGTGGCGTTCATTTAAAGAGGACCTATTCTGCTTTTTTCCATGTTTGTCTTTCTTTAGCGCGTAATGTTACCAAGCATAAAGTCCCTCCAGCAGGAGTTCTTCTCTATATCAGTGTCAGTGTTTCTGAACTCCTGAAACGCCTCCATTGTAGTCTTGAGTTTCTTCCAGGAACGAACACCTCACAATATTCCTCATTATAATAATTAATGCGCAGAATAAAGGGGCGGGGCCTGGTTGAGTTAGTTAGTAGTGTGTTAAACTGGCGGTTATGGTAAGAGCGGGACATTTGAACACGCCCCTCTTCTGCCATTGGTCAGTCAAACCGATAGTCCAGCCTTCAAACTCTCATCATTGGTTGAATCAGCTTTAAACAAACAAATCAGTGTTTTGACAGGCGTTTTCCCTCTGCATATTAAACTGGAACACAAGAAGCTATTTAAAAAAAATCACACATAACCTTTAAGGCAGTAAAATTTGAAATATGTTGTCTTTAAAGCCGAATGCACTGATCTTGTGGTGTTTTCTGCATCCTCATTTGGAAACATTTGCGTCAGACATCAGAGACAAACTCTCAGGAGACTGATAGAACGAAGATGATGATCAAATTAGTGAGACGGGAGACGAGAAGAGCAGCAGTTGTGAATGATGAAAGCCAGAGAGAGTGTGTAGGAGGACGAGAGTGAGTGAACGGAGAGAGAGAGGCGTGTGATTGGCTGTTTGACACCTATCACGCTCTGAAGTGTTTCTCCCGCTCTCCTCCACAGTCATTAGCCTTCTATTAACCCTCCGTCGCTCGCGTGTTCGCCTCGGGTCTGTTCGCGCGCCCTGACGCTCATTTCCACGCCTAAACAGCCGCTTTTACACGGCTGACGCTCCTGGGAGTCGCAGGATTCTGTGTTTTATCTTATTTATTTTTGTAGGAGTTGCACATTATCTCTTCCAGATATTAGAGTTTGAAACAAGCCATTTGATTGCGTTTTTACTCAAGTGATCATTGAGTGTTGATCATTGATCATTAACGGTACACAAACATGACGGTTCGGTACAGCAGGGGGGAGAAGAATAAACACAAAATTGCTTCTTTTAAACTGTTTTTTTTTTTTTAACAAATGTGTGTATGTGTTTAATAAATTCTATTATAATTAAACATTTCTAAAGGATAAAAAAATCTTTCTTGGCTAATGCTGTAAACTATATAGGGAGCTCTTAATTACACATTACTATAAAATGAAAGGTTACATTTAACAGCAGAGCCCAAATGATTAAATTCAGTTGCTATTTATTTTTAGATATAATGAACACTCAAAAAAAAGTACTTTAAATTGCACATAAGGCAAGTTTTGCATTAACTTCTAAATCTAATTATAAAGCTAATTTTCTAATCCAATTCATTTTTAAAATATAATAATTTACACAGTGGCTGTGTCATAACTTGTTTTCATGACAAATTTATTTAAACACATTAAATAATCAAGACAGTACTAACAGGTTAAGTGAATATAATGAAAAGGCTAATAAGGTGCATATATGAAATGCTTCTGTCTAGAGTTCATTTCTCAAGTGAACCTGCAGTCGACGCTAAATGCCTGAGGTAAATGTAATGCTATGTGAGATATTATTCTTAAGCTGTTTTATTGATATCTTTCCGCATTTGAAACACTGGTTGAGAGATATAAACATATCGATTGATCGCCTCTTCTTCTTCTGCGCATATACTGCTAGCAAACAGTGTTGCATTACCATGGATTTGGATCTTCTATGACTATGGCTACGTTCACACTGTGAGTCCAAATCCGATTATTTGTGTATCCGATTGGAATGTAATCTAAAATGATTGATGTCCACGCTGTGTATGGATCCGATTTGTCCATGCCGCTCTTTCATTTTCCACAATATCCGCATTGGTTTCTATGGCAATTATGTTGGTAGGAATTCGCCAAAAACAACAACAACAGCAACATGGAGAGGTTTGCAATAGAGATGTTGCCTTATTTAAATGTTACAACATGTAAACGTGTATCCGTGCGCTGGTTTACTGTGTCTTCTGAGGCCGCGGCAGAACCGGAGGCTGGTCTGAGCCGCTTTATTCCGCACTGTCGTCTCCGCCGGTTTTAAAATACGTCTCCGTAATATTGACGTTTTCTGCTCGTTCTGCACAACAGCATTGTTTCGGCAGAGACTTTCAGCAAGTTTCCTATAACAACGTCTGACGCTTACATTTTACGTGGCGTGAGAAAGTCACACAAACCACGCGAAATCCGATCAGAGCGGTCAGACTGAAACAGATTTCCAGAATAGGAATTCAAACCACATATGGATGTAGATTGAAACGAATTTGTAAAAATTGCATTTCGTTTAAATGAGCTAACTCTGATCGGATTTCAATTGGATATGCACAAAAATCTGATTTGGACTGACAGTCTGAACGTGTGTGAACGTGTGTTCGTCCCATAGACTGTAAAAAAAAATATGTACGACGCCCCTTCGCTCTCTTCCATTGGTGAGAAGTAAAGCCGCGAAATCAAGGCCCCGCCCTCACTCTCGGTGTGAAATAATTAATTATAGAAATTTAGATATTAAATTTAAAGCTCCAATCTCCTCAGTCCTCCGAAGATCCCGAAAAAAAGTCAGTTGGTGCTTCAGTGACTACTTCGCTCAGAGAACCTGTCAATCACAGCTGTCAATCATGACGTCACACCACCATTTTTATAGCATCAAATAACTAACTAAAAACCAACTTATTTTAAAAACAAACACTTAAATTTACATCAGCGTTATAACAACTACAGTAAATGACAGAAACCACCTTCGGAAAAAAGATATTTGAAGTGTAATTTAATTGTTTAGTTGGTCTCACGTCCCGTTGAATAACACGGGGAGGCGGGGCTTATGACCTATACTAGGACCAGTCACTGGGGGGCGATCGAGACACTTTGGCTTCACTTTTCAGGGCTTGTGCGGCACGCTTGGCTCGTCCTGAGACTGTATGCACTGAACCGTGACATCCGTACTGTACGGTTCAGGACGAATACATGTACCGTTACCCCCCTACTGAATAATACTTTGCATATTTACTTTCTATGGGTTATTTTAGATCAGTGAAATAGTAATAGTGAAATAATTGTACATAATGTCAGTATTGCTACATGCATATGTATGTGATCAGATACCAAATATGAAGGCCAACTATAAATATGCCTGAGACATCATTGATTCAGAAGTTATTTAACTATATAATGAAATAGATAAAATTTGGGATTTTTTATTATTGGTGAGAGAAAGTGGCTGGAGAAGATGTGCGACACGTCAAAAATAAAATAAATAAACCGGTATGTGACTCGTGGTGACATGAGAGCGGAGGAGTGCTGTGAAATGGGCAGAATGAGAGCGACAGGGACGAGTACAAATATATCCACAAGTGTCAATCATTGGGCAAAGTGGAGAAAATGACCACTATTGGTGAAATTGGAAGAATAGATGTTGCAGACGCTGTTATCCAATGCTGGAAAACTTCCTCGATCACACCGTTATGGGGACACTTTAGTTTTAACGGCCCATGGGACCAGAAATTGATGTCATTTTGGGCCGTGTCCTCTGATTGTCCTGCCGTTCACGTTTTTCAAGACTTTTTCCAATATAAACTGGGATGTTTTTTAGTCCATAGCCGTGGAAAGTGCATTGGGAAAAAGGAAAGCTTTTCAGGCACATACCATTTTAAATATGCATGAACACTTATTCAATTCTCACAAAATGAAGGAATCTCATGTTGTGGGCCGTTCGCTATTAATATTTCTCAAACAGGCGTGGTGCTTTTGCCAGGATGAAATGGAGAAACTGAAGGATTAATTGACCTCATACGGTCCTGATTTATAAGCAAAAGCATGAATTGTCTGGTTGTAGCTCTTCCTAGAGTCAGACATGCTGTGCATGAGTTATTTGAGTCTGTTTTAGGACTATTTATATTTATGTACAAGAAAATGTCTTTTATCTGACCCTTGAATATACAACTGCTTTCCTCTGAGTGTGTGTTATTCTGAGGTCTAATCTCACTCTATTATCCGTGTTCAGGAGTGTGCAGGCGAGCCTCTCTTCATGCTGTATTGTGCTATAAAGCAGCAGATGGAAAAGGGTCCCATCGACGCCATCACCGGAGAGGCCAGATACTCCCTCAGTGAGGACAAACTCATCCGACAGCAGATCGACTACAAAACGCTGGTCAGTGACTCTGAATGCAGCAGAAACACAAACTACATCGTGCCATAATTGTCTGTATTGTTTGTTATCAGATTTAAAGTGCCCCATTGTCCTTTATCTGTCATGTAGTGTGTAATAAATGTGTTTGTGAATGTAAAAGCTCTGCAAAGTTTCAAAGATCAAAGCGCAGATAAATGGAGTTTTTGTCAATTCTGAACTGAAACGAATCATCCGTAATTCCAGTCTCACTTCCTGATGATCCTGTAGGTTCGCAAGTCATTTGCATAATTCCAGCCTCTGGTCTTGATTGGCTGAACAGCGTCTCTTTGCTCCGCCCTCAAACACGGTTGTTTATCTGAGACTGGAAGAGTTTGGTTCGTGATGTTCATGTCGAGAAGACGCTGTTTTCCCACGCCATCGTTACTGTCTGTATCACTGTGATCAAGAGCTGAGATTCAGATATGATAATGAGCGTTTGCTTTCTGACCAATCACAGTAGACTGGGCCATCTGACCAATCAGAGCAGAGCAGCTCTCAGAGAGGCGGGGTTTAGAGAGACTGAATCTTCGATGGAAGCGTTTCAAACACTGAGAGAAAAGAGCTGATGCTGCAGTGGAGATTATGAGGAAATTAAAGTGTTTTTGACCTTAAATGCATGTAAACCTGTTGTAGGAGACTCAAAAACACAATTAGGAGCCTTTAAAATAGCATAAATGGGGCACTTTAAGCACTATAATTTATTCAGCTGTACTTTGTTTCAGTATAGTGTTTGTGTGATGTTTAATCCTCTGCTGTGTCTGCAGACGCTGCACTGCATTAACCCAGAGAACGAGAACGCCGTGGAGGTCACCGTTAAATGCCTGAACTGCGACACCATCGCACAGGTCAAAGAGAAACTGCTGGACGCCGTATTTAAAGGCACTCCGTACTCGCAGCGGCCAAAAGTCGGAGACATGGACCTCGGTACGGAAATAACGAGTGCTGGAAAATTGATCAGGGGTGTGTTTCCTGAAAGCATCGTTAGCCAACTATGGTCGCAGGTTCCGTCGTTATCAGCATAGTTCAACGAGTCTGTGTTTCCCGAAACCATCGTTCCAACAAACATTCACAAACAGCATCACAGAGTCGTGTGTTTGGAGCGACAGATCTCGACCTGTGGTTAGAAGCAGAGTTTCTAGATTTCATGACATGCGGACTCAATAAATCCTGATCTTGAGCAAAATAATCAAGCTGACATTCAGTGCAATCTATATCTGTTATTTAGAATACATACAAATGTCATTTAGTTCTTTTAGTTTGTCAGGAGATTTGATGCACTGTTTCTGAAGAGTGTGCGTGTGCAAACAAGCCTATGATTGAATCTGGAAATAAAGCAACATATTAGAATTAGTCCTCAGATGCCATGTCAATCATTTATAGCAAAACATCTCGCATTAATTCGATCTCAAACAGATTCATTAACAGTAGTTATTACTCCAACACCTGCGTGACATCATTAACCAACGTGGTTGAATGACCAATTTGCGACAACATGGTTTCGGGAAACATTTGTGATGAGCTAGTTGATTTCTTCAACGATGCATCGTACTATAGTAGTGAAGCAGCGAGTTACACAGTTATACGGGAAACACACCTCTGGTTACAATGCTTTAACAAGTCACTCAACCACCTTGACTTTAAACCCGCCAGCAAATGAACATGAGTAACCAGCTGAATGTGTAGATTAGTTGGATGACATTTGCTGATGTGTGTTTCTGTGATCAGAGTGGCGGCAGGGTCGCATGGCTCGCATCATTCTCCAGGACGAGGACGTCACCACTAAGATCGACAACGACTGGAAGCGTCTCAACACACTGGCACACTATCAGGTAACCGCAGCTGCACATCTTCTGCCCGGTTACTATGGCAACACCTCTACACCCCGCTGCCCAGTAACCATGGCAACCCCTCAGCAGGTTACTTGGTAACAATTGAAGCATTTTAACACATAGCGCACGATCAAGTAACCATAGCAACACTTCACAAAACATAAGCACAAAAGCAGCGCTGATCAGTGGAGATGCACTGATATAGATATTGATAACTGATCACTATTCTTGTTATGGCTGATGAGTCACAAAAAGAGTCTAGATTTTAGATGTTTATCTTTACAAATGCACAAAGTGAACATCGAAAAATTTTACATTTTCATGATGACAAGTTAAAATAAAACTAGATAAAAAAGTTAGTTCAGACAAACTTAGATATTTCCTGACTAGAAAGTTTGAAGAAGTATTAAAAGCTTGAAGTTTATAGGTTTTGAAGGCAATAGTCTATCAGAAGATGGATGGATAGATAGATAGATAGATGGATGGATGGATGGATGGATGGATGGACGGACGGACGGACGGACGGACGGACGGACGGACAGACAGACGGATGGACGAATGGATAGACAGACAGATAGACAGAGATAGATAGATAGATAGATAGATAGATGGATAGATAGATAGATAGATAGATAGATAGATAGATAGATAGATAGATAGATAGATAGATAGATAGATAGATAGATAGATAGATAGATAGATAGATAGATAGATAGATAGAACATGTTTCTAGCATGAATTAGCATGTCTCTTTGTTAGCAAGCTAGTGTCCTATCGTAGTTGCTAGGCTTTGCTAGCGATAGATACTTAGTGGATGAAGCTGAAATACTCTATTAGAGTTATTGTATAAAAGTTTTGACTCGCTAAATTAAAGTTAAAGTGGGGTTTTTCGTAGCGTTAATCGTCCGTTTAACCAAAATCATAAGTCGGATCAGTTAGAAAAGATATAGCAATGCACTTTAGACCATGTCAGTTTTACGATGTAGAATTTATTTAAAATGTATGGCTTAACAACTGATATAATGAGCAACGTTATAATTCTGTGCTTGCAAAAAAGCTCTAGAATTTAGAATCTAGAATTTTACATGTTTATTGTTACAAATGTACAAATTTAACATCGAAGAATTTTACATTTTCATGTTTACAAAATTGCAATTTTACAAAATAGATTTGTACATGTTCGTGCTTTAATATTTAGAATTTATAGCTGTTTTTTTTATATGATGACTCAAGTCATAAGTCATAAGAATCTTAGTTTATATTGTTTATATATTGAAGATTTTTTTTTTTTTTTTCATGTTTACATGTTTTTAAAAAAGTGTTTTTAAGTATAACGAAATTACAGTTTTACAACATGGAGTTTTCAGTGTCTTGATGAGATATTGGTGGCAGTGCTGAATGTCTGATGTATCTGTGTCAGTAATAATCAGTGTCAATCTGTCTCTCTCTCTGTTGTCTAGGTAACAGATGGGTCAGCGATCGCATTGGTCCCTAAGCAAAACTCCGCCTACAACATCTCCAACTCCTCGACGTTCACCAAATCCCTCAGCAGATATGGTGAGCTCTCTCTCTCTCTCTCTCTCTCTCTCTCTCTCTCTCTCTCTCTCTCTCTCTCTCTCTCTCTCTCTCTCTCTCTCTCTCTCTCTCTCACACTCACTCACTCAATTTTTCAATTTCAATTTCAATTTTCAATTTCATGTTGCTTTATTGGCATGACAAAAAAAATGCATCTGTGTTGCCAAAGCATAAGAACAATAAACAACAACAAGGAGTTAATACATCTGATATAGTAATACAAGTAAACAGGATAATTATGATATAAAAGCAGATACTAAACACATTCTGTGCATGTCCCTCAAAGAGTACATTGAAACAATAATATATATATATATATGTATAATATAAACAAAAAAATAAACAAAAAAAAAAGAGAATACAGTTAAACAAAATAATAAAAATATATATATAATATACAACTTGTATAAATACCTCTTATACAATTTTTATTTATTTATTTAGCCTTGTATTGTGGCAGGAGAAGACGTATTTAGCTGCTAGCCATGCCGTGCTTTTATCTTCCCCTAATAAAAAAGGAAGCTTTTTGTCCTCAGTGTAGGTAGTGAAGCCTGGTATATATTTTTCAAATTTTTGGAAATATTTGTTTCTTAAGTCTTCATATTTGGGACATGAACATAAGAAATGTAATTCTGTTTCGATATCCTGGTGGCAGTGTGAACAGACTCGTTCCTCTCTTGGTCTCCACACTTTTAAATGTCTTCCTCTTTCAATTTCCAGCTCGTGGTCACTGACTCTGTATTTTGTTAAAATTCGTATTTCTTTTGGATTTTTTGTTTTGAGATATTCGGCCAATTGGATATCTCTGTTCAGGGATTGAAAACAGAGGAGTTTGTGTTGTATTTTATTTTCATTTTGCCATTGTTCTGTATACTCGTCTTTTAATTTAGTTTCAAATCTTTTGATTGAAGACTGAGGATTGTGTCTGTGGCGACTCTGATGCTCAGTGTACCTGTCTCTCTCTCTGCCTGTCTGTCCACTACTGACTGTGTTTATGTCCGTGTACCTCTGAGCCAGCTGGTCCAGGGGGTGGACGTCTGAACCCCGCTGGTTACTCAGGAGAGCTTTGTATGCAATGGAATTTTTATCAGCTTGATTTAAATGCTGCCAAAATTTAATTGACCTTTTTTGGATTTGGATTTTCAGAGGGAATATACCGAGTTCACTCACTCACTCACACTATCTTTCTCTCTCTCTCTCTCTTTCTCACTATCTCTCTCTCACTATCTCTCTCTCTCTCTCTCTCTCTCTCACTATCTCTCACTATCTCTCTCTGTCTCTCTCTCTCTCTCTCTCTCTCTCGCTCTCTAATGCAGTATAAAATCAGAGCTCAAATACTGCTCACATTCCATTGCTAGTGTAAATAAAGCTTTTGTCTTTATATTTTTGGTTTTTAAGTTTTAGTAATTTTTAAGTGTTTTTTATTAGTATTTTGTTTTCATTAAATACATTTTTATTTAGCTTTAATCTTTTATTTCAGTTTTAGTCATTTTAATGAAACTTATTTATACTACGGGGCTGTTGAATGCTTGATTCTGATTGGTTGACGAACGTTCTGAGGTGTGCAGTTATTTTCAGGGAAAGGCACGGCTAAAGTAGTTCCAGGCAGGTTTGGACTGCATTACAGCTCCATATCACTTCGCCAAATGATTTCAGTTATTTTCAAAGTTCTTACGGCCAACAACAGAAAAAGAACCAAAACCCACAACAACACTGAACAAGCAAATAAATAAAGTGAACAATAGGATGAAAATCACAAATTATTTCCATGTTTGATTATGTCTGTGGTGTTTTTAATATGCTTTAAGACAAACCATGTGCATGTGCGATCTCTGAGTTGCTGTGAGTGAGTGGAGGCGGGGCTCATTTGCATATTCATAGGACCGCATATACTAAATGAGGCAAGAGTGTAGAGTTACTTTCAAGCTATTTTCCTTTTTTTTTTCAATGTGTGGTGACTGTAGTATAAACTCTGAGCCATTGATTTATTGAAAAATAATGCACACCCGAGGTCTAACGGGCACATTACCACCTCAGGTGTGCATTATTTTCTAATTATTCAATGGCCCGTCGTCAATTATTCCTTTCTTATTTCAGTTTCCGTTGTTGCCAAGGCAATATTCCATTGCTAGAGTAACAAACTGGAAGTATGTAGTTACATTTATACAGCGCTTTTCTGGGTCCTCAAAGTAATCAGCATAAATGTGTATGTCTGAGTTTTGTACACAGAAATGAATTAAAATAGTAAAAACTAAATACATTTTTTCACATATGTCTATAAATAGGTAGTATACAGAATAAATGATGCATTGAGCATTACAGTAGTAGCCAATTTTATTCTGTAATAGCCTTTCTTTATGAAGTTTCTCTTCAGCATGGTTTTCCTCAGCGCAGCGGTGTTGTGTGTTTGTGTTTCTTCCTAATGTGCCGGTCCTCAGTGGGATAAACCCAGCGGTCCACGGCTTCAGACAGACTGAAACATGATGGATATCAAATCCAGAATCTGTGTTTGGCAGTGAGGGAGGAAGAGGGAGAAAAGAAACAGTTTTTACTCTCTGCCCAATTTTGATTTATCACTAGGTTTTTATCACTAGACAATATTGTTTTGGACGATGTTCCTCCCTCTGTATTTCACTCTTAATTAATCATTTCTCTCCAGTCTAGTTTCTCTTCAGTTGTACAGTAAAGTCCACATACAATTAAATGTGTTATGTCTCTTCTCACGGTGTCTGAACAGAGAGCATGCTGAGAACCGCCAGCAGTCCCGACAGCCTTCGCTCGCGGACGCCCATGATCACGCCTGACCTGGAGAGCGGGACCAAACTCTGGCACCTGGTGAAGAACCACGACCACATGGACCAGAGGGAGGGCGACCGCGGCAGCAAGATGGTGTCCGAGATCTACCTGACGCGCCTGCTGGCCACCAAGGTGAGGAGAGACACGAGTCGTGTCCACATTACAAAGCAGCATCCTTCCGGTCTCTCTCTTGAAACTAACACTTAAACTGCAGTTCATCGACTGGCCACTAGAGGCCGGCTGCAGAAGAGACTCAATCCCATAAACCCTCATGTTAAAATGCCCAACTTTACAGCAGAAAAAAACATGTTTACAGTCTGGTGCAAAAAGTGGTTTTGGTCAATATAGCTAACTTTGCCCTTCATGACGACTGAGGGGGGTGAATATTTTTATCACTCATCCGTTTAAATTATATTAAGCCTTAAAGTTCTGTATAATTAAGGGCGTGGCCACTTGAGTGACAGGTGGATTGCCGCTGATGTCACTGCTAGCCGTTTGTCTGCTGTCTGTTAGCATCACGTCACCTCTGCTAATCCGCCTCGCTGCCCGTTTGCGTTTATCCGGGAGTGACGCTGCCAAGATGGCGACGGCCAGCTCCGCCCACTTTGGGCTTCAGAAATGCTCTTCAGAAACACTACGCGTGACGTCACGGACACTACGCCCATATTTTTTTTACAGTTTATGCAAATTACGCTCTATACACTATGTACTACTAATGCACTCAACTGTGTAGTGTATAAACTTTTATTTATTTATATACATTTTTAATGCATTTTAATAAGAACAAAACATAATTTACATACAGGAGTGCATATAGAGCTGGTAAGTCCCGGCCATCCTTAAAACCCCACTGGA